>NC_092357.1:14807945-15412465 GCF_963676685.1 Mytilus edulis
ACAATGACCATCAGTGACGCTCATTTCAAAATATTTATAAAGCCAAACAAGTGCAAAGTTGAAGAGCATTGAGGATCCAAAATTCCAAAAAGTTGTGCCAAATACGGCTAAGGTAATCTATGCCTGGGATAAGAAAACCCTTAGTTTTTTTTCGAAAAATTCAAAGTTTGGTAAACAGGAAATATTTAAAATGACCATATCATTGATATTCATGTCAACACTTAATCGCTTAAGTGTTGACTACTGGGCTGGTGATACCCTCGGGGACGAAACGTCCGCCAGCAGTGGCATCGACCCAGTGGTGTAAATAGTTATCAAAGGTACCAGGATTATAATTTAGTACGCCAGACGCGCGTTTCGTCTACATAAGACTCATCAGTGACGCTCATTTCAAAATATTTATAAAGCTATAAAGTACAAAGTTGAAGAGCATTGAGGATCCAAAATTCCAAAATGTTGTGCCAAATACGGCTAATGTAATCAATGCCTGGGATAAGAAAATCCTTAGTTTTTTTTCGAAAAACTCAAAGTTTTGTAAACAGAAAATTTATACTTTCACGAAATAATATTCTTACATACTTATCAAAAACAAAAACAAAAAAAAACTATATCTTAAAATGTGCCGACATGTTTCAATGGTACAATTAACATGTGTCTGTAACATTTTATTGATATATTGTCTGTAAGAGTGAAATTTGTGTTTTTTGATAATTACGTTTCTGTTTACCTAATATGTTGTACTTGTAGAATTTATGTGGAGGACAAGGTCAAACACTTCCATTTGTGGAAACTAACGAAGAAAACATCTTTTTGAAACGGATAGTTTCATTAATCCAAAGTAATAAAGGTAACAACTATTAACTTTTGTCCCTTAATAAAACATTTTGATCATGTCAGGAAAAAAATTGAATAAATAAAACAGGACCCTATGAAATATTTTAAACCGACTTAGATATTCCAATATGTATAAACATGTTGCTTTAAACTCGTATAACAGTTTTTATGAGATTTTACTTGCTATAGCTAACTGAACTTGTATGACAGTCATAAAAAAAATAGAACAGAAACAAAAAAGAAAGACAAGAATACCAAAAATTACAACCGGCAAATTATTCAAGATCGGGATGTAAAAACACCGAGCTAGATCACAAGGACTTTACTAGAAAATAGACTAAATGATAAATGTTAGAAATTAACAAAGACAAAAAAGTACAATAATGACTTAGTTCTATTATTCAAGATCAATTAGGGAATTTTGCCTGGCAATTTTCCCATGGCATTGAAAGTTTTTTGCAGTTTTTGTCTTATAATTTTGAAGCTTTTGATGGCATATGTCGCCCTTCTTTAAAACTTATATGATATATACATTCATATATTACCGATCAAATTTATTCGTTCATAGTGTTAATTTTAATTTTTTGATGAGTTAAACTTTTCAATTAATATTTTATCGTGTGGTTTTCTATGTTGTGATGTCATGCTATTGTTTTTAGAAAAAGGAGAAGGTTTGTTACCATTAAAACGTTAAATCCCATTGCAATTGTTTGCACCTGTCCTAAATCAGGAATCTGATGTACAGTAGTTGTCGTTTGTTTATGTAATTTACACGTGTTTCTCGTTTCTCGTTTTTTATATAGATAAGACCGTTGGTTTTCCCGTTTGAATGGAATTACACTAGTAATTTGTGGGCCCTTTATAGCTTTTTGTTCGGTGTGAGCCAAAGCTCCGTGTTGAAGGCCGTACATTGACCTATAATGGTTTACTTTTATAAATTGTTTTTGAATGGAGAATTATCTAATTGGCACTCACACAACATCTTCCTATATCGATGTATGTTCGAATATGTTTATTGAAAATCCTGTTTCCATATGTTTCATAGCAGTTAGTCAATTGTTTTTTTAAAGACTGGTGGATAGGTCTCACTGACATCAATACCGAAGACACGTTCGTGTGGGTTTCTGGTCAACCTTTGACATACACTGACTGGTATCAAGGAACATCGATTCAACCAGATAATAAGAATATAGCTGGAGCTGGACCTGCTAATTGTGCTGCATTGGTTAAATCTTATCAATATCAATGGGGTGATGAAGACTGTAATGACCGGAAACGAATTATTTGTGAATCTTGGCAAGTATTCAAAACAGCCTTTATGTTATTATATTTTACCATTTTATTTCATGATAACGTCATCTGTTTATGTGCTTTATGTGTAATATCGAACTGTGAATATTATTTTGGTTTTAAATTTTTTTCATCGTAACCAGTTATAAATAAATTTGGTGTAGTTACTGTCTTCTGATTGGTTAAAAGAATTAGATTTATTTTCAATGTTATCAATTTTTATGGCGACTCTAACGTTGTGTATTCATACGCAAACATCTGTGTACGTTGTTATTCGTATTAATATACATCTTTGAGCCTTATTTTTGATAGAAATTTATTTATAATGAATGGTTATAATTTATTTTGAATTTATTGAACCATAAAATTAATTTTTGACTCTTCGCATTTAACATAATCCGCTGCGCGGATTATTCAATGTGAAGAGTCAAAAATTAATTTTATGGTTCAATAAATTCAAAATAAATAATAGCCATTCATTAAATGATAAATGTACTATCCAAGATCATAAAAATTCAGAAGAAATCAAAAATAGGAAATTATGTAATGCAAACAATATCATGATAATCTCATGGGTAAAGCAAGCAGAGAAAACTAACGTGTTAGCAAGAGTACCACTCGAACAGTTTATGTTAGGTAAAGAAACAGATGAATATTACACACATGTTAACCTTTCTTTGAATGTCCTGTACCAAGTCAAGAACATGGCAGTTGTGTTCGGCAAATGATAAGTTGAAATTTGATTATGAAGTTGAAATGTTTTGTTTTCTTCTGAATTTTCCAATTGTGAGGTCATGATTTAGAAAAAAATCTGAAAATCGGTGAAAAAGAACGATAAAAATCATCAGAGAAACAGACTCCGATACTACACTGCAACTCTCGAAATTTAGATTTTAATTATTGAGACACTCGGCAAGCCTCGCGCATTAAATAAAATAACTGTCTCTAGTGGAGAAATATCGTAATACACGTGTTGCAATGTAGGAATCTATATTTCTTTGAGACTTTTTTTTTTTTTTGCACTTAAGTGTTTCTGTTGTCCCGTTGTTTTATGACTTCTCAACATCGGTTACTACTGTTGCCTTTTTACATTTTTAAACATGCATTTAATTCAGGGTGTGTTCTCAATTTATACATGTTTTCTGAAAATCCAACGCTACGACATGTACTCTGGTAAGCATTTGTTGGCAACTTACAATGCTGAAAATCATTTCGTGAAAGCAAATGATACATTTTTCAAACGAAGTAACAATTCAAAATCCCAGAAATTACCGTTTTAATTTATTTTATGAAAATTGATAAACACAATTTCGTTTAGGGGAAATAAATTGGTATGCACATATTATACATCAATTTTTATAACATCATACTACAGAACATTCTTCTTAAATATGTTGTCTTCCAACAAAAGTAAGCACAAAATTATTCTACAATTGTCAATCAGTCAATCAATTTGAAATAACTTAATACAGCTGCATGTGAATACATCAGTTTTTGTTCAAATCTTATCATATATTTCCCAATAATTTCTTTAACGAAGTTTGTACCGAACCTGATTTAACGAAATTCACCGAAATATAATTTGGGCTTCTACATATTATGATGGGAAGGTTGGAGGTGTCCTGATACCCAAATCCCGGGTTTAAAAATATGAAATCCCGAGGTGGCGAATTTAAAACCAATTAAATCCAGACCTCCCAAAATTAGAACGGATCCAAAAAGGGTTAATCCCGAAATCCCAAGCTTAAAAAACGATACCGACGTCCCGTAAAAGGTCCTGTCCCCTCTATTATACGAAATAGCTGTGCAAAATGATCTATTACTCGCAGAAATTTGATAAATGTGTAGTTAATAACATATATTTGTATTATTATGGACTATGAATGATACGTCTTTTCAGTTACGATTATTTTGTCTTTTTGTAGATAACTTTTTCACAGACTGATGTTGATGCCACGCTGAAAGAGTTTAAATTAGTTTAATGTAATTTATGTATTATACAAATTACAATAAAAAAAATCGTAAATTGTAATTTATTTAAGTTTATCGAATATATACAAAATTAACAAACCAAGAAGTCAGAATAAGCAACTCACAAACACAAAAACAATTACCTAGATGACATTACATTGTTAAGAAAAATAAATCTACACATTAGGCTGTTTTACACATAAAGTTGCTTACTGTTAAAATTGAGAATTGAAATGGGGAATATGTCAAAGACACAAAAACCCGCCCAAAGAGCAGAAAACAGCTGAAGGTCACCAATTGGACTTTAATTCGGCAAGAAAATCCGCACCCGAAGGAGTGCTTCAGCTGTTTTTTTTACAAAAAATAATACTAGTTCAGTTGTATTGTACGTCATATTAAACTCCGATTATATACAAACCGAAAAAAAAGGTTTCTGACTTTAGACAGGCGCAATTATGCAGGATGTCAGACATGTTTTTGATATCTCAACCCTCCAGATATACCTCTATACGATATGGGGAAAACTTAGTTAAAAAGAAGTCCAAGTCCGATGTCAGATCAGGTAACAAATGAAACAAAACAAAATGACAATAATACATACATTAACATATATTGATTTAACTAATTGAAAGATAGTGTCTTCCTCATATGAATATCAAGCACAATCCTACCCGTTTGGGATTAAGTATCAAACTATCATAATTTAAGAATCTGGCCACATTTGGATTTAAAATAAATGTGTTTATTTCCGATGTAAACACACTATGAGTGAATCAATATCAAAGCCAAACTATGTCATCTTTAATTACATAATACCAGTATCATAATTGTAACCCGGCTAAGTATATATCTCTAGGATTTTGATTGGTTAACGCACGTCGTAAAAATAAATAAATAGCCCCTTGGTATGTCTCTGAATTTTCCCCGGGGATTTCACGCGCGTTTATACGGGGCATGCGTATATATTAAAAAGGGAAAAGCTATGTGCTTCTCAAACGGAAAATCAAATTCCTGACAAAAGATCTAAAACATTGCGTCATCAACAGAAAAAGCAAACATTAAAAAGCCTGGTAATGTAACTATTACGATAATATATATCTGTTAAAAATGAAGACACACTCTTTGAACAGTATATAAAAAAGATGTTTTTATGATTGCCAATGAGACAACTAGATATAGGAAGATGTTGTGTGAGTGCCAATGAGACAACTCTCCATCCAAATAACAATTTTAAAAAATAAACCAGTATAGGTCAATGTACGGCCTTCAACACGGAACCTTGGCTCACAACGAACAACATTTTTCAGCCTTTTTCTGAAACAATAGCATAACATCACAACATAGAAAAACACACGCTAAAATATAAATTGGCATGCTTAACTCAATCAAAAAACGTAAATTAATACACTATGAACGAATAAATTTGATCGGCGATATCTGAATTCAAATACACAGTTAATAAAATATTAGGGACAAACATTCAAGGCACAAAAAGCAAACAAACAAGTCCATGGCAAGACACCACTGCGAAATATTTAACTCTTCGAAAAAATTCACTTTAGAAAAAAAAACGGTTTTAATAATACAGGAATATCTTGAAGTTTATACAAATGTAGTAAGAAGAAGTGAAAATTTGAAGATATTCCAAATAATCAAAGCTGGTATATAAACAAGATCCATATAAAAATAAAATATAAACTGTCCACAAGATACCAAAATGACACAGAAATTAACAACTATAGGTCATCGTACGGCCTACACCAATGCGCAAAACCCATACCGCATAGTCAGCCATAAAAGGCCCCGAAATGACAATGTAAAACAATTCAAACGAGAAAAACAAACGACCTTAGTTATATAAAAACTGAACGATTGGCTAAATGCTGTTCTGAAATCTCTTGTTATCTTTACGCCCGTAAACCTTATGGAGAAATGAATAAATTAAATTCGCTTGATTCGTTCAGGCACTGTCTGATTAGGTATCTCAAGGCTCCCCCTTTTAAAATGTATACTTCTGACGTTTCAGTCTCGTTGAATTCTCGTTCTAATTTTTTTCTCTCCAAATCATGTGATACAAGGGGGAAATATCAATGAATTTTGAAAATGTTATAATCAAACTTCGCTCTCGGATGAAAAAAATAAAATATCTATTAACAAACAGTAGTTCTTGAGTAATATTTTTTTCAAAATGTTATTGCATATCAATTCAGTCAAAAAATTGGTAAGGGCTTCATGATATGATTATCAAATACATGAACACCCTTTATCATTTTTCTCTTTTCAAATTTCTTAGATATATTTATACATATATATTTCAATTATTTATAACAAAAAATCTATTATAAGCATTTTGTTTTTAAAAATAAAAAAAAAATATAAAATTATTAGCATAGTATATTTGATACGAAAACGCATAAGTTTAATTTTATTTATTTAGATTGGTCAATTCTGGGAACTGTGATTTTTTAACGTTAATTGTCCCAAAAATTGGTAAAATTAAGAAAAAATAGAAAATTCATCATTTTTTTGCAAATGTCGGAACACTAAAAGAAGTGCACCACCCTATGATGTTATCTTTGCCATTTTTGAAGAGTCATATCAATTAAAAAATCATATTAAGGAAACAAGTTTAATTTTAGAAATGTTTGGCTCCTCAGAGGAGTACATTCTTAAGGAATTTGACATAATGAAGCTTGGCGAATTTGATTAATGCAATCGAGGATTTAAAAAAAAATATATCAGAAATTGACAGGAGCAAGGTTTTCTCTTTTATTTTGATGTATTCAAGCTCCCCTATTGGTTTATTACATAAAGTACAATCTGACATACGAATGTACTTCTTTAGGAAGAGCTGAAAATATTGATAAAATCGTCAAAACAGATACAAAAACCAAGTAACTAACAAAAGAAATGGACATACTTACCAAGAAACACAACTTCACTGACATGGAAAATGTCACTTCAATGATGCCAGAGCAACCTGATAGTCCGTCTTGTCCACAAACATCTTTTCAGACAAAAAGCATTTCAATACTGCATCCCAAACGCAACTGGTTATGGCAAAGACCACTGGGACCCTTTTATAAAGATTCTTCTACTTGGCACTGTAATTCTCCAGTTGGTCGTCACACTTTGACTCAATCTATGAATCAACATTGTCAATGTCATCCACTTCACTTTGCACTTCCCAATCCGGCTAGATCCTCAACGCTGTCAAATTTCAGATTCATCTGACGAAAGATTTTGGACACTTTTTAAAAACTTAAGTGTCTATTTCAGTTGATTCAATTAGTTAATGTGAATGATTTTAACTGATTTAGTCATTAAAAACGCTCCAATTCAAGCTTAAATATGAAAAATTTATCAAATATGCCAAACAAATGTCACTTTTCAGATGTTTTTTGTCAACAATGAAAGTGGCCGCATCCGTGTTCATCCCCAACCTTTATATATGTTATGTATTATCATTAAATACAACTTACATTTCCATATTAAGAATAAACACAAATGCGTCCATTTCCATTTAAGACGACAACCGTCTAAAATTTAACTTACATGCTAAAATTGTGAAGATTTTCAGTAATTTAGCATGACTTAGTGATGCTAGTTCCCGATATATGTGCATTGTATTGTCAAAAACAGCCCATATTTATGTAGCAGCAGCATTCTACTTTCCAGTAAATAACTAAAACTTTACATCTTAACAATTTTGTAAAACTCCTATATTTTGGGGCAAAAAAGGGGTCTTACCGGACCTACTCATTGGAAATTTAATTTAATTTCTTATGGAGTATACTACGTTTTTGGAATAATTATATACAATCCTTAAATATTTACATATTTTATCACAGATATTCATAGTTTTATCAAAAAGTAAAATCACAAAAATACTGAACTCAGAGGAAATCCTATCGGAAAGTCCATAATGACATGGCAAAAATCAAATGACAACAGAGTTGTTTTTTACTGGAACAACACGCAATCAAGAAAAAAATTATTGTTCTGAATGGCCGGAAAACGTTAATCAATTTTATTTCACACGGACTTTAATTATTTATTTGTTGCTCCTACATATGTTGTTAACCAAATGTTTCAACCATTCAATTCTGGAATTTGTGGAACAGTGTCATAGTTGTTGAACAACACCTTTATGTTGATACAAGAGAGTTGATTTTCACTCTGTGTCATTTGTGTAACTTGTAATTTGGACGCCATTGACAATGGATCTATCCGGAGTGGAAAATTAAACGGTTGAACAGGCGAAGGTAATGTTATCTGTTGATTTGGAGCACACGATGGTAATGTTAGCTGTTGATTTGGAGCAGGCGAAGGTAATAATAGTTGTTGATTTGGGGCATGCGAAGGTATTTTTAGCTGTCGATTTTTTGAACAGGGGAAGGTAATGTTAGCTGTTGATTTGGAGCAGACGATGGTAATGTTAGCTTTTGATTTGGGACAGGCGAAGGGAATGTTAGCTGTTAATTTGGAGCAGGCGAAAGTAATAATAGTTGTTGATTTGTTGAACAGGCGAAGGTAATGTTAACTGTTGATTTGGAGTAGACGAAGGTAATATCAGCTTTTTATTTGTTGAACAGGGGGGAGTAATGTTAGCTGTTGATTTGGAGCAGGCAAAGGTAAAGTTTGCTGGTGATTTGGGGCAGGCGAAGGTAATGTAACCTTTTGACTTTGGGCAGGCGAAGGTACTGTTAGCATTTGATTTGTTGAACAAGCGAAGGTAAAGTTAGCTGTTGGTTTGGAGCAGACGAAGGTAATGTTAGCTGTTGATTTGTTAAACAGGCCAAAGTAGTGTTAGCTATTTATTTGGAACAGGTGAGGGTAATGTTAGCTATTGATTTGGAGCAGGCCAAGTTAATATTAGCTGTTGATTTGGAGAAGACAAAGGTTATATTAGCTCTAGATTTGGAACAGTCAAAGGTAATGCTAGGTGTTGATTTCTTGATCAGGCGAAAATAGTGTAAGCTGTTTATTTGGAACAGGTGAGGGTACTGTTAGCTATTGCTTTGGAGCAGGTCAAGTTAATATTAGCTGTTGATTTAGAGTAGGTGAATATAATGTTAGCTGTTGACTTAGAACACGCGATGGTAATGTGAGCTTCTGATTTGGAGAAGGCGAAGGTAATGTGAGCTGTTGATTTGGAGCATGCGTAGGTAATGTGAGCTGTTGATTTGGAGCAGGCGAAGGTAATGTCATCATTTGATTTGTTGCAGGGGAAGGTATGTTAGCTGTTGATTTGGAGCAGATGAAGATAATGTTAGCTGTTGATTTGAAGAATGCGGAGGAATTGTTAGCTGTTAATTTGGGACAAGCAAATGTATTGCTAACTTTGGATTTCGGTTTAACAGTCGAAGGTAATGTAAGCTGTGGTTTTGTTGAGCAGGCGAAGGTAATGTAAATTGTTGATTTGGAACAGGTGACGGTTATGTCAGCTGTTGATTTGGAGCAGGCAAGAGTAATGCAAGCTGTTCATTTGGAGCAGGGGAAGGTGAAAATAGATGATGATTTGGGGCATGCGAAGGTAATGTTAGCTGTCGATTTGTTGAACAGGGGAAGGTAATGTTAGCTGTAGATTTGGAGAAGGCGAAGGTAATGTTAGCTGTTAATTTGTTGAACAGGCGAAGGTAAAGTTAGCTGTTGATTTGGAGTAGACGAAGGTAATATCAGCTTTTTATTTGTTGAACAGGGGGTAGTTATGTTAGCTGTTGATTTGGAGCAGGCAAAGGTAAAGTTTGCTTGTGATTTGGGGCAGACGAAGGTAATGTAACCTTTTGACTTGGTGCAGGCGAAGGTACTGTTAGCTATTGATTTGTTGAACAAGCGAAGGTAAAGTTAGCTGTTGGTTTGGAGCAGACGAAGGTAATGTTAGCTGTTGATTTGTTAAAGAGGCGAAAGTAATGTTAGCTATTTATTTGGAACAGGTGAGGGTAATGTTAGCTATTGATTTGGAGCAGGCCAAGTTAATATTAGCTGTTGATTTGGAGCAGACAAAGGTTATATTAGCTCTAGATTTGGAGCAGTCGAAGGTAATGCTAGCTGTTGATTTGTTGAACAGGCGAAAGTAGTGTTAGCTATTTATTTGGAACAGGTGAGGGTAATATTAGCTATTGATTTGGAGCAGGTCAAGTTAATATTAGCTGTTGATTTAGAGTAGGTGAATATAATGTAAGCTGTTGATTTAGAACACGCGATGGTAATGTGAGCTTCTGATTTGTAGAAGGCGAAAGTAATGTGAGCTGTTGATTTGGAGCATGCGTAGGTAATGTGAGCTGTTGATTTGGAGCAGGCGAAGGTAATGTCAGCATTTGATTTGTTGCAGGGGACGGTATGTTAGCTGTTGATTTGGAGCAGATGAAGATAATGTTAGCTGTTGATTTGAAGAATGCGGAGGAATTGTTAGCTGTTAATTTGGGGCAAGGGAATGTATTGCTAACTTTCGATTTCGGTTTAACAGTCGAAGGTAATGTAAGCTGTGGTTTTGTTGAGCAGGCGAAAGTAATGTAAATTGTTGATTTGGAACAGGTGACGGTTATGTCAGCTGTTGATTTGTTGAACATGCAAAGGAAATGTTAGCTTTCAATTTTGGGTAGGCGAAAGTAATGCTTTTTGTCTATTGCTTTAACAGGCGAAGGGTATGTAAGCTTTTGGAGTAGGCGAATGTAATGTCAACTGTAGATTTGATGAACAGGTGAAAGTAATATAAGCTGTTGATTTCTTGAACAGACGATGGGAATGTTAGCTATTGATTTGAAGCAGGTGAAGGTTATTCTAGTTGTTGATTTGTTTAACAAGCGAAGGTAAGGTTAGCTGTTAATTTGTAGCAGACAAAGGTAATGTAAGCTGTTGATTTGGAGCAGGTGATGGTAATGTTAGTTGTTGATTTGTAGAACAAGCGAAGATAATGTTAGCTGTGGATTTGTTAAACATGCGACGGTAATGTTAGCTGTAGATTTGGAGCAAGCAAAGGTAATGTTAACTGTTGTTTTGGAGCAGGCGACGGTATGTTAGCTGTTGATTTGTTGAACAGGCGAAGGTATTGTAAGCTGTTGATTTGGGGCAGACGAAGTTTATGTTAGCTGTTGATTTGGAGTAGGTGAAGATTATGTTAGCTGTTGATTTGGAGCAGGCAAAGATATTGTTAGCTGTTAGTGTCGAGCAGGCGAATGTAATGTTAACTGTTGGTGTGGAGCAGGCAAAGGTCATGATAGATGTTGATTTGTTGAATAGGCGAAGGAAATGTTAACTAATGATTTGTTGAACAGGCGACGGTAATGTTAGCTGTTGATTAGTTGAACAGGCGACGGTTATGTTAGCTGTTGATTTCTTGAACAGACGATGGGAATGTTAGCTATTGATTTGAAGCAGGTGAAGGTTAGTTGTCGATTTGTAGAACAGGCGAAGGTAATGTGAGCTGTTGATTTGGAGCATGCGTAGGTAATGTGAGCTGTTGATTTGGAGCAGGCGAAGGTAATGTCATCATTTGATTTGTTGCAGGGGAAGGTATGTTAGCTGTTGATTTGGAGCAGATGAAGATAATGTTAGCTGTTGATTTGAAGAATGCGGAGGAATTGTTAGCTGTTAATTTGGGACAAGCAAATGTATTGCTAACTTTGGATTTCGGTTTAACAGTCGAAGGTAATGTAAGCTGTGGTTTTGTTGAGCAGGCGAAGGTAATGTAAATTGTTGATTTGGAACAGGTGACGGTTATGTCAGCTGTTGATTTGGAGCAGGCAAGAGTAATGCAAGCTGTTCATTTGGAGCAGGGGAAGGTGAAAATAGATGATGATTTGGGGCATGCGAAGGTAATGTTAGCTGTCGATTTGTTGAACAGGGGAAGGTAATGTTAGCTGTAGATTTGGAGAAGGCGAAGGTAATGTTAGCTGTTAATTTGTTGAACAGGCGAAGGTAAAGTTAGCTGTTGATTTGGAGTAGACGAAGGTAATATCAGCTTTTTATTTGTTGAACAGGGGGTAGTAATGTTAGCTGTTGATTTGGAGCAGGCAAAGGTAAAGTTTGCTTGTGATTTGGGGCAGACGAAGGTAATGTAACCTTTTGACTTGGTGCAGGCGAAGGTACTGTTAGCTATTGATTTGTTGAACAAGCGAAGGTAAAGTTAGCTGTTGGTTTGGAGCAGACGAAGGTAATGTTAGCTGTTGATTTGTTAAAGAGGCGAAAGTAATGTTAGCTATTTATTTGGAACAGGTGAGGGTAATGTTAGCTATTGATTTGGAGCAGGCCAAGTTAATATTAGCTGTTGATTTGGAGCAGACAAAGGTTATATTAGCTCTAGATTTGGAGCAGTCGAAGGTAATGCTAGCTGTTGATTTGTTGAACAGGCGAAAGTAGTGTTAGCTATTTATTTGGAACAGGTGAGGGTAATATTAGCTATTGATTTGGAGCAGGTCAAGTTAATATTAGCTGTTGATTTAGAGTAGGTGAATATAATGTAAGCTGTTGATTTAGAACACGCGATGGTAATGTGAGCTTCTGATTTGTAGAAGGCGAAAGTAATGTGAGCTGTTGATTTGGAGCATGCGTAGGTAATGTGAGCTGTTGATTTGGAGCAGGCGAAGGTAATGTCAGCATTTGATTTGTTGCAGGGGACGGTATGTTAGCTGTTGATTTGGAGCAGATGAAGATAATGTTAGCTGTTGATTTGAAGAATGCGGAGGAATTGTTAGCTGTTAATTTGGGGCAAGGGAATGTATTGCTAACTTTCGATTTCGGTTTAACAGTCGAAGGTAATGTAAGCTGTGGTTTTGTTGAGCAGGCGAAAGTAATGTAAATTGTTGATTTGGAACAGGTGACGGTTATGTCAGCTGTTGATTTGTTGAACATGCAAAGGAAATGTTAGCTTTCAATTTTGGGTAGGCGAAAGTAATGCTTTTTGTCTATTGCTTTAACAGGCGAAGGGTATGTAAGCTTTTGGAGTAGGCGAATGTAATGTCAACTGTAGATTTGATGAACAGGTGAAAGTAATATAAGCTGTTGATTTCTTGAACAGACGATGGGAATGTTAGCTATTGATTTGAAGCAGGTGAAGGTTATTCTAGTTGTTGATTTGTTTAACAAGCGAAGGTAAGGTTAGCTGTTAATTTGTAGCAGACAAAGGTAATGTAAGCTGTTGATTTGGAGCAGGTGATGGTAATGTTAGTTGTTGATTTGTAGAACAAGCGAAGATAATGTTAGCTGTGGATTTGTTAAACATGCGACGGTAATGTTAGCTGTAGATTTGGAGCAAGCAAAGGTAATGTTAACTGTTGTTTTGGAGCAGGCGACGGTATGTTAGCTGTTGATTTGTTGAACAGGCGAAGGTATTGTAAGCTGTTGATTTGGGGCAGACGAAGTTTATGTTAGCTGTTGATTTGGAGTAGGTGAAGATTATGTTAGCTGTTGATTTGGAGCAGGCAAAGATATTGTTAGCTGTTAGTGTCGAGCAGGCGAATGTAATGTTAACTGTTGGTGTGGAGCAGGCAAAGGTCATGATAGATGTTGATTTGTTGAATAGGCGAAGGAAATGTTAACTAATGATTTGTTGAACAGGCGACGGTAATGTTAGCTGTTGATTAGTTGAACAGGCGACGGTTATGTTAGCTGTTGATTTCTTGAACAGACGATGGGAATGTTAGCTATTGATTTGAAGCAGGTGAAGGTTAGTTGTCGATTTGTAGAACAGGCGAAGGTAATGTTGGATGTGGATTTGTAGCAGGCGAAGGTAATGTAAGCTGTTGATTTGGAGCAGTTGATGGTAATGTTAGCTGTTGATTTGTAGAACAAGCGAAGATAATGTTAGCTGTCGATTTGTTAAACATGCGACGGTAATGTTAGCTGTAGATTTGGAGCAAGCAAAGGTAATGTTAACTGTTGTTTTGGAGCAGGCGACGGTATGTTAGCTGTTGATTTGTTGAACAGGCGAAGGTAATGTAAGCCGTTAATTTGGGGCAGACGAAGGTTATGTTAGCTGTTGATTTGGAGCAGGTAATGGCAATGTTAGCTGTTGATTTGTAGCAGGCAAAGATATTGTTAGCTGTTAATGTCGAGCAGGCGAATGTAATGTTAACTGTTGATGTGGAGCAGGGAAAGGTCATGATAGATGTTGATTTGTTGAACAGGCGAAGGAAATGTTAACTGTTGATTTGTTGAACAGGCAACGGTAATGTTAGCTGTTGATTTGTTGAACAGGGGACGGTTATGTTAGCTGTTGATTTGTTGAACAGGCGAAGGTAATGTTAGCTATTGATTAGGAGCAGGCGAATGTAATGTTAGCTGTTGATTAGGAGCAGGCGGAGGTAATGCCAGCTATTGATTAGGAGAAGGCAAAGGTAATGTTAGGTGTTGATTAGGAGCAGGCGGAGGTAATGTCAGCTTTTGATTAGGATCAGGCGGAGGTAATGCTAGCGGTTGATTTGGAGGAGGCGAAGGTAATGTTAGCTCTTGACTTGGGGTCGGTAAGGCATTTGCATCTGGATTTCTTTGTTGTCTTAGGGAGGGATAAATCCCACTTTGTAAAGGATCACTCTGATTCTAACAAAAAAGTCTCTGAAACTGACATTATCAAGATGCTTGCTTTCGTGATTGACAACCTATTTGTTACGTTCGGCGGACATGTTTTTCAACAGACTGTCGGCATTCCAATGGGAAAAAATTGTGCCCCCTCTTCTTGCCGACTTGTTTCTTTATCATTATGAGGCTGACTTCATACAGGAACTTCTTAGGAAGAAAGATAAGAAGTTAGCGATATCTATTAACTCTACTTTCCGCTATATGGATGATGTTCTTTCAGTAAATAATTCAAAATTTGGTGCCTATGTGGAACTCATCTAACCCATCGAACTAGAGATAAAGGATACTACAGATACAGTTAAGTCGGCCTCATATATTGAAAAACAAAACTTTACGACGAGATGATTTCAGCTTTCCAATTGTGAACTTTCCATTTCTAAGTAGCAACATTCCATCAGCACCTGCATATCTCCCAATTGATACGATATTCCCGTGCTTACATTTCCTACCATGATTTTCTTGATAGAAGGTTGCTGCTCACAGGGAGTTAGGGGAGGGTTGGGATCCCGCTAACATGTTTAACCCTGCCACATAATTTATGTATGCGCCTGTCCCAAGTCAGGAGCCTGTAATTCAATGTTTGTCGTTTGTTTATGTGTTTCATATTTTTTTTTTCGTTCAATTTTTACATAAATAAGGCCGTTAGTTTTCTCTTTTGAATTGTTTTACATTGTCTTATCGGGGCCTCTTATAGCTGACTATGCGGTATGGGCTTTGCTCATTGTTGAAGGCCGTACGGTGACCTATAGTTGTTAATGTCTGTGTCATTTTGGTCTTTTGTGGATAGTTGTGTCATTGGCAATCATACCACATCTTCTTTTTTATATACTATTAAACCAAGAGTTCCAAATGGTGAAGTTGAAATCATCCCTTCTTATATTTCACGTACGCCACCACGATGTGGTTGACTTTTAGGAAATAACCGTTTCACAAATAATATCGGATATGTTCCTAACATTGTAACAACAATCCCCCTCCTTTACATGAATGTGACCTACCGAATTAGACTATTTACCAGATTTATTATTACATAAGCAACACGACGGGTGCCGAATGTGGAGCAGGATCTGCTTACCCTTCCGGAGCACCTGAGATCACCCCTAGTATCTTGTCTTTGTTGCTTATTCTTTAGTTTTCTACGTTCTGTCATGTGTACTATTGTTTGTCTGTTTGTCTTTTTTTATTTTTAGCCATGTCGTAGTCAGTTTATTCTCGATTTATGAATTTGACTGTCCCTCTGGTATCTTTCGTCCCTCTTATACTTAACTTATTTATAAATTGTTCCAAAAAGAGCCAAAAAAAGTTACGACCAACTGGCGAATTACAGTACCAAGTAGAATAATCTCCTTAAAAGGATCCCGGTGGTCTTTGTCATGCTCTTTTGCATTTAGGATGCAATTTTGAAATACTTTTTTCTGAAAAGCTGCCTCTGGACAAGATGAACTCTCAGGTTGCTCTGACATAATTGAATTTCTTTTGTTACTTACTTTGTTTTTGTATCTGTTTTGACGATAGGAGCGTTATGTTATTTAATCAATATTTTCAGCTGTTCGTCTAAAGAAGTTCATTCTTGTGTCAAATTGTACATTATTTAATAAACCAGAAGGGTAGCTTGTATACATCAACATTGAAAAGAACAATTTGGCCCTGTTAATTTCTGACATTATTTGGAAGTGTTTGGCTCCTTTTCCGTTGGGTTTTAATTATATAAGGGTGGTTATAAATACCTGATTTCGTTCATCAAAGTCGTCAAGCTTCATTATGTCAAATTCCTTAAGGGTGTACACCTCTGAGGAGCCAAACATTTTTTGAACTAAACTTGTTTTGTTAACCTGCTTTTTTGTTTGATATGACTTTAAATAAAATGGTTAAGAAAACATAATATGTTGGAGCACTTCTTTTATGCTCCGACCTTTTGAAAGAAACCAATTTTGATGATTTTTCTGTTTTTTCGTAATTTGTACCCATTTTGTTTTGTAATTAATGTGAAAATAAAATAGTTCAACTATTTTACATAATTTCAATAACGATTAAGGGAGTTCGCTTCTCAGTTTCAAAGTAATTAACTTAAAAAAAAATGTATATAGATAGGGGATTAATAAAGGAATCCAAAGAGCAAAAAAAAAATATAGGTCACCGTGCTTATTGTCAAGATATGAGCCATTGCAATTGTGGCGGAAAATATTCTGCCTTGACTTTTCATAGCTTTTTCATTGACAAGTTGAAGTTCTCAAAAACTGTTAAAAAGTAATCAAAATTGTATAAGACTTTTACAAATGGCTTATCATTATACATGTATCAGATTAGCAAAAAGAAAAATGAGGGTCACCGGTCAAATTTTTTCAAGGCATTCAAATGGTTAAAATCATACGATTCTGAAAATCTGACAAAAAATCTAAAACGTGACAAGCCAGCTTCCTTAAGATACGACAATACCGAATGATGTTACGCCACGGGTAACCGTTCCTGACGTTATCGAATAACGTTCACACATACAAGCCAATGCAGCAGGTATTGCTATCACAAAGTGATTAAATAATAAAAAAAAGATTTTAGGTCACTATGTGACATTTTAACGGTAACTTTTTCTGAATGCAGAGTGCCGAGAGTTTTGATGCAATATATAACGGTTAACGTATTCGCTAAATATAGTTTTCCGGCAATTCTACTACTTTAAAAATGTATTACTTTACTTTTAGATATTCTGTTTCTTTAATATTTAAGCATCTGCTTGATTTATCTATATATGTTCTTATGCATAATAGACTGAGTTTTATCACTTTATTTTATTCTTGGTTTATTTTTGCACTTATTCATGATAAACGCCGTATCCCTATCAAAATTTTTTTTGAAGATAGAAATCTAATCAGTAAAAACTTAGTATGATGTGTAAAAAACACAGGCAATTTTACATCTATTAATTCGTGTTGAAATGGTCGTTTAAAACACCGCACGGGCAAAATGGAAAAAGGAAATTTATTTGGATGAGAATACGGATAGAATTAGGCGAAAAAGCACAATACAAGCAGACTTCCAAACTTATACAGAAAATAGTTTGTTAGTATGGAATGTAAAGAAATGGTTTAACTTTAACTTGCTAATTTTGTCAAATAACTTTCTCTGTGTTTGTGTAAACAGTCTCTGAAATTCATTGGTTTGTACAGAGTAAATCCGATATAGTTTCGGAAACATTTTTAAATTAAAGTGCTAGATATGTAATCCTATAGACAAATGATACACGGGATAGACAACAACATCGGAATGAAGCCTGAAAAGTAAGCGTAGCCTGAGAAATACATGGTAACTTGATTCGGCAAAAAAAAAAAATCAGGTCCCGTTAGTTACAGTCTGATTAAAGCCAACCCCAAGTATCTATAAACGCAAGTTGATAGTCGGGACTGGCTCTAATCAGACTAGTTCCGTTACAAATATTTCTCTCGCAATTTATAAGTAAACGACTGACTAATCATTATTTAAACGGCAGAAAGAGACTGAAATAGCTGGATCTTGAAATCATTCAGATTTTATATTCGTGTTAATTTACGCTTGCGTGGGTATTCGGCGGTAGTGTATTTTTTTTTATGCGTGATTAGAGTTAGAAATAATATACATAGATATAGGAAGACATGTACAAGTTCGAAGACAAAACGACTGGAAGATAATTTACATAGTTGCCTTTTTAGGCCCTGCGGGGCATAGTGCTCACATTCTAGGCGTCGGGAAAAGCCCGAGGAGTTTCACAGTCTCAAAGGGAGCTTTTAGAACAAGTATGCAACTTTCGTGTTGATCTATATACATGTAAACAAGAACTGTATGCATTTCTTTATGTGGATAAATATACTATGTATATATATACATGTACATTGTAATATAAAATGTATTTGCACTAGCATTAGAAACACCATGAAAAACGAGACTCGCCGAGTTTTTCACTTGTTTCGTAGTGAGTACAAATTCATTTTATATTTTTGACAATGTTCATAGTTTTTATATTTTGTTTATATCCTACAATTTACACCCCAAGGGTGACTACAGATAGAAATTCCAACCGGCAGTAAAATGCTTTCAAAGTGGGCGTCCGTTTGGCTGTTCGGGGTGTATTATTTATTGTTAACTTGTTCTCGTCCTAAACATGCATAAAATATTTACAACTGGACGTTAAGCAATCAGCAATCAATCCTACAATTTACAACCGTCACTTGAAACTTTAGTTGTTAAAATTTAGATCATTGACTTTAATTTTTTCAAAGAAATCGACAAAGTTTACGAACATTTACGCACACAGAAATATCTACGTTACCGCTTGCTCATTATGAAAGTGGGGTAAATTGAGACTTTATTTGTAATCGTACAAATACAAAGAAAAAAACATATATGGAATATGATATATGTACAACAGTTGGCTGTTAGAATGATAAATGGAGATATGGGGTATGCAATTATAAAATAAGAAAGCAACATCTGTACATTTAACGACATCAAAACCAAAGACATCAAGCAAATTGTGACTAATGCTAATTGGACGAGAATCTTTTGACTTCTAATTTGTAAGTTTAGTAAACATTGGGCCCTTAAATTGGAGAGTTTTGATAAGTATGTGGAGTATAATTATCACAGTAACATTTCAGTCACTTAGTACATATTTGTTAAAGTCTTAAAACTTTTTAATCTTCTGAAGAAAATTCAAGCAATAATGAAATAAGGAGGTGCGGTTAAATTCCAATTAATCAACTTTCGACCAAAGACAAAATGACTGAAATGTTAGCTTGCTTACATTGCTACTTCATTTTAGATCTCCAAATTACCTTTCCATTATATGAACTGCATATTCAAATAAATATTTTGTCACCAAAATCCTAATAGAGCACGTAGCATCATATAGGTTCACCCATGTTCGTTCGATCGTCAATCCCGCACTTCGTAGTCTTTTTGCTGCAGGTTAGATTATGTACCTGGTGTTACTACTCATATTAAAGGTGCGCATATCGTCTGGATTTTCTTTATTTTTTGTTCATGACAGGTTTCTGGATTAGGCATTTTTATAAAATATAAAAGGCACGCAGAGTACAGACTCCGGCTTACATCTCCAACATGTGAAATTTCAAGCTGGAACTTTTATATTTCAAAGTTGTTTTTTTACTTTAAAGAATGCATATATGATCTCAAGATTTCTTTTGTAAATAATTTTCAACAAATGACAGATTGTTGAACTTTGTGAAATTTTGCATACAGTTTGCAATGTTTGTCCGACTTGCTGAGCAACCAACTCACACATTTACACCAAGCAGAGTACACTATACTAATGTACGTAGCAAGTCTAGAATATAAGTTTTGAATTTTTCTTTGAGTTTGTTATTTCACTTTTTAGAATGTGTATTTTTTCAGGATCATTATTTTCCCTCATATAAGTTTCGCAACTAACAGAATGTTAAACCTTTTTTACTGGAGCATCAAATGTGTCTTTAATAAACAACTGTTTTCAAAATTGTAATGTATCTTCCAGAACATGCATGAACTATTTCCCACTGAACGTTAAACGACCACCAAAAACAGAGCAACTGTTAACTGTTATACTCTATTTCTGCATGGATGAAGCAATGATACCACCATTGTCTTAAAGTGTGGAGTTAAAAACTCAGTAATTCAAATGAATCACACGAAAAATACATCATGTTATTTTCCCGTGAACTTTACAAAAATAGGAAGGTATTTTTCATGTTATTTTCACGTGTCCTTTACACAAATATGAAGGTATTTTTCATGATTTTAATTAAATTTTAGAATAAAGATATTATTTGAATAATCTTATTTTAAAACTTTACCTGAATTTAACGTGTACTAAATTCCGGTGATTTATTCATCAATTATTATCATAAGATTCACGTGGAACCAACCAGAAAGTTTCAAGTATATGCTCGTTTGGTGTGAAAATC
Source organism: Mytilus edulis (assembly GCF_963676685.1). Taxonomy (NCBI): domain Eukaryota; kingdom Metazoa; phylum Mollusca; class Bivalvia; order Mytilida; family Mytilidae; genus Mytilus; species Mytilus edulis. The sequence continues at coordinate 14,828,552 of NC_092357.1, forward strand.
AGACGAGATTAATGTTATTTCATGTGAGTGAAATGTCCATGTAAAGGACGAAATAAATTATATCAGTAGAATTCTATATTGCATTACTAGGAAATTTATGAAACCCGTAATGGGAAATGAAAATAAAATAAATACTATTCAGATCCCGGCACATAATTTGTTTTCCATATCTCTGAGTCGGAATAACGTTTCATTCTGTATTAAATAACGTCACACGTTTTCTGTCAAATTCTAAGGGTATCAATCAACTTTGAAGCCATTTATCTAAAAAACAAGAATGGTGACATATGAGTTTCTATACGTGTATCGATTCAGCTTGCAATCCAGGATATTATGTTAGTTTTTGTTGTTCTTCGTATATAAGAACATAGCCATCCATTGGAAAATCTAGAAAGGTAAGCCGAAAAATAGGCATTTCCCCTATAAACCTATGGAAATGTGTCGCCAAAGTTGACGTTTTCCTACGAAAATACCAAGAAAACAAAAATGGTAACCCCCATATTTTATTACATATTCTGATGTAACTCGATTCAAAGAACACGTGTGCCAAAAAGTTTGGAAATCGGGAGATATGCCATTCGGTATCGTGTTACCTTAAGTGGACCAATCTGATAAGATTAAACATAACTAAAGGTATGTGTTAAAATGATAAAGGTTTGTCATATCTTGCAGTTTTTTTTGTATCAAATTTACCGTGCTGACAATTTTGTAAATTTGTAATTTGAGAAATTTGAAAAGAAAAAAGTGATATAAGATGTACATGTCTCTGATAAAATCATTACATGTAGCCCTTTCCATTTTTTTGGCTAAAAAGACTTGATTGGTAATTAAATTTCAAAAATTTATAACTCAAAAACTACTGATTGTAATTAGCCATTTTTTTCCGAGAATGAAGTTTGATTATAACATTTTCAAAATTCATTGATAATTTTCCCTTATATCACATATTTTCGAAATAATTCCAGAACGAGATTTCAACCTTGAGATACCTGATAAGAGAGAACCCGAATGAATCAAGCGAATTGACTGTATACATTTCTCCATTAGGTTTACAGGCCACAATATTTCAGAGCATTATTTAGCCAATCGTTCGATTTTTTTTATATAACTAAGGTCGTTAGTTTTCTCGTTTGAATTCGTTTACATTGTCATTTCGGGGCCTTTTATAGCTGACTATGCGGTATGAGCTTTGCTCGTTGTTGTAGGTCGTCTGGTTGCCTGTGGTTGTTAATTTCTATGTCATCTTGGTGTCTTGTAGACAGTTGTCTCATTAACAATCATACCACATCTTTTTATATATACTGTTAAGAGTGTGTGTCTTCATTTTAAACAGATAGATATTATCGTAATTAATTACCAGGCCTTTTAATGTTTGCTTTTTCTTTTGATGAGAGCAATATTTCATCTCTTGAATTGTCAAGAATTTTATTCTCCGTGTGAAAAGCAAATGGCTTTTTCATTTGCAATATGGACGCTTACCTCGTAAAAACGCGCGTGACATCCCGGGGAAAATTGATAACCATACCCGGGGCTATTGGTTTTGTAACTACCTGCGTTAAGCAATCAAAATCCTAGAAAAAAAAACTTAGCCGGGATAAAATTACGACACTGCCATAAGTAATTAAAGATGGCATATTTTGTCTTTGCTTTTGATTCATTCATAGTGGCTTTGCCTCGTACATACACACATTTATTCTAAATCCAGTTGTTGGCATGATACGGGCTAGGTTCCTCTATTATGATAGTTTGACACTTAACCCCAAACGGGAGGGATTGTGCTTGTTATTCATATGATGAAGCCATAATCTTTCAATTAGTTAAATTGAGGATTGGAGCTGGCATGTCAGTAACTGCTAGTAGTCATTTGTTAATGTATGTATCATTGCCATGTTGTTTAGTTTTGTTTGTTACATATTCTTACATCAGACTCCATGATTTTTTATTTTATTTCATTTATGTATAAAGCACTGGTTTATATATAATCTGAGTTTAATAAGACGTACAATACAAGTAAACTTATATTCACCGTCAGGTGGGGATTTTCTTGCTGTATTAAAGTCCCATTGGTGATCTCGCCGTTTTCTTGTTTTCTGCTATTTGGGCGTTTTTTTTCTCTTTGACACATTCCCATTTCCATTCTCAATTTAAACAGTAAGCAAAGTTTGGTGTAAAAACAGCCTTATGTGTAGATTTATTTTTCTTAACAATGTTATGTCATCTAGTCAACTGTGTTTGTGTTTGTGAGTTGCTCAGTCTGACTTCTTGATGTATTAATTTTGTATATATTCGGTAGACTTAAATGAAATACAATTTGCGATTTTTTTTTATTGTAAATTACATAAATTACATTGAAATATTTTAAAATCTTTCAGCGTGGCATCAACGTTAGTCTGTGATAAAGTAATCTACAAAAAGACAAAACAATCGTAACTGAAAAGACGTATCATTCATAATCCATAATAATACAAAAGATATATAAATAACTACACATTTATCAAGTGTATGCGAGTTCGCACCTAAAATACAATTTATTACAAAAAAAAATATTTTAACTTTTAACCTAAAATTCTTTAAATCAATATAATAGTAAACACATTTGAAGGATACTTAGGGGGATATCAAGTTGAAACTAAATAAAACAATAAAATGATAGTCATTAAGTTACACGTGAACATTAATTATTTCTGGATTGTTGAAGTGATGACACCTATTTGTGTAGTCAAAAACGTAATATACAATGTTGAATATGCTACATACTTTTTTTATAAAGATTATAATATGGAGTTTATTGGTTGTATGCAATATTGTTTTTATTAAAACAAAAAGTCACAAGACAAATGATTAGATTGGTCCAAAGTATTTTAGATCTTAAAGATACATTTTCATAAAGGACATTTATAAAAATTCGACGTTAAGGTAACACAATCAATTCATTTTATAAATACATGTATCATCTCTAAATAATTGGACCCAGCATCAAAAATATGGAAACTCTACAGTGTCTTCTATGTCTGACTGTCTAATCGTTTGTTGTTTGTTCGACAACAGTTTTGATAAGGGGAAAAGCTAAAAACGAAATAATTATTGAGAATTGCAACGGGGAAAATGACTAAGTATACATAAGGAGGCCAATAAAACTTTGCACAGTTGTTGTGCATCATGTTTACAAATGTAGATGTGCGGTTAATTTTTTCACGATATTCATAGCATAAATTTGGTAAAAATACATTTTTTTTAAATGGTCTTTTGTAAACGCAAAAAGGCCAATAAAATGTTGTTCAATTAAAGTGCATGATATATAGATGTGTATAGTATACCATGGTTACATTTAGCTCTTGAATTTTCAAATATAGGTAAGATTTGGTAAAAATAGTCATAAATTATGAGAAATGTCGTATGTAAACGTAAAAAATAAAAATAAAACTATACGTTATTGCAACGTGATTGAGAGATTTGACAATTGCAAAGGAATGTTATATAAAAAAAGAAGACGTGGTATGATTGCCAATGTCCACAAGAAACAACAATGCACAGACATTAACAACTAGGTCACCGGTTTATGCTTACTTTTGTTGAAAGATAACATATTTGAGAAGAATCTTCTGTAGTATGAAAAAAAAAAGATTTTTTACCAGCTTTTAACATGTTTAAACTAGTATCCCTTATCATGCTTATGTAAGCTTACATAAAAGTTAAGAGAAGCACTATTGATTTGGAAAGATATTATTTCTTCTTATATTAGTATTCATAACATAATTCATTTCACAAAATATATTTGATAAATTATTGCGATTACACAAACACATTCTTTTTTCTTTTTCTTTTCTTTCTCTCTTTTTATCATTATGATCCGTGTTGCAATTAATATTGGACAAAGTGTTGTTTCCCAAAACATGTGCGTTATCGGCTATAGCTTAGATGTGTGTCGTCTAAATATTATTTTTATCCACAGGATTAAACTTATGTAATTATATTTGGTGAGTATTCAAACTTTATTGATTTATCTACTGATCTTTTTCTAATGTCGAAATGTTTATGTAATGCACAATTAAGTAAAGTTTTACATGTTAAAGTCAAACACTCTTCCGAGAACAGGCATTATTTTCCCACAATCATTAATAAACGTACGGATATATTTAAATCGTATTAATTTTATTTATATTTTGTACATACATTTTAAAATCTGAAAAATACAGTATAATTCACATGTGGAAACTCGTGCATGGCTTAACATTCTTACAAACATATATTGTGTATCTAGGACATGCATGGTTAACCCGATCATAAATATTACCTTATTTGGCATGTGTACAAGAAACAATTGTTCTAAGCTTCGTGCAAAGATTATTCCTGATTCATATGATTCTTTTCAATGCATCTATTTGTTTTTAGAATTATCTTATTATTTTTCTTTTGTTATTAAAATCGTTTATTTCAATAATGTTTTTAATTTCTTTCTGAAATTTCTTTTTAAATGTTTATCTTTTTTGTCTTTATTTCTGAGACAAAATGTGCTTTGTATATTGAGAAGCATATTACAGTTTATATGTAATTAATATCAAAGTGGGATGTATCTTCTCTTTTGTATCATATTACTAAATTATCAAAGCTTAACATGTCTTTTTCAATACCAAGAGATTTCATTAATGTCATTACTATTTTTTAAAAGTCATATTATAAGAGCAACTGACAAAACAATGTTATAGTCTTCCTTTTTTTACAATGCTTACATAAGTTGTTCTCGTCAAAATCATACTTAATTATCAATGTAATCATCAAAGTCTCTGAAATAGAAGCAACAAAACGTTTTTAAATTCTCTCGAGGAATATAAGAAATTAAATTACTGTGAATGTAATACTTGATAGTGAAGAGGCAATCACTGTTGATGAATGTACAGCTACAATGTTTAAAATGATACTTAATAAAGCGTCCGGGCTTGACGTACTAAATCTGGAATGTTACAGAACAATTCGGGATGAACTTTAATCTTTTACAGTCTCTACTTTCAATTACTGCTATAAAAAGGAGAACTGTCTAACACTCAGAAAGTTGGTTTAATATCTCTAAATTATATATAAAAAATGCCCCCTTTTCACTCGACAATTATAGACCTCTTACCCTTTTAAACTATGATACTTCTCTATTTCTTCAATAAAACAAAAAGTATCTCTAGCAATTACTTTAATAGAAATAGTTGGTACTCTCTCAGGTTTGAAATTGATTAAAACAAAAACTGAAGAGATATATGGCTCGGTCGATTAAAACGTAGTCGGGGGAAATTTGAAGATATAAATTGGTGTACTGCACCTATTAAAAGACTTACAATGGTTACAATAAACAAGAATGTCAAAAACTCAACTTTGAAAAACAACTGTTAAAACGTAAAAAAATATATCTGATTGGAGTAAAAGAAATCTTTCTATCATAGGAAAAAACGTTGTCATGGAATCATTAGTTCTGCCAACAAGATTTTTGGGGAAACGATAATATCCGGGTTAATGGAAAATGTTTAAACTTTTTGAAGATTAGATAAAAAGTGACATTATTAATAAAAATTATTTAATTGGTGAACAGGGTCATATCTCTGAAACTATCATCTTACCTAGACAATTCTTCGTACTGAAGAGTCAATTAAAACTAAAGTTAAAGTTATAAATGACTTCAAAATTAGGCACAGGACAATTACTCCCTTAATGAGCACAAAAGAACTCTATAAAATATTCACACTAAAAGAAAGTAGTGATAAACTAAATGGTTTCCATAAGTGGGAAAAAATATTTAAGAAACATTTGAACTTAAAATTGAAAAATACCTTTTTTTTATTTTTCAATATCTCAATGATAAAAGATTGAAACTATTTAAATGGAAACTTATTCACTACAAACTGCGAAGTAATGAACTTTTATAAAAGGAGTAGGTTCAATAAGACCCCTTTTTGGCCCTAAAATATAGCAGTTTTACAAAATTTTGAAAATGTAATCTTTTAGCTATTTATTGGATAGTAGAATACTTCTGCTACATAAATATGGACTGTTTTTGACTATACAATGCACATATATCGGGTACTAGCATCATGAAGTCATGCTAAATTACTGAAATCGTCACAATATAAACACCGTAAGATGGTGCCAAAGGAACATCACCATCCATAAAAGGAAAATTAACAATAGGAAACGAAAAATCGTCCCTTTTGTCATAAATTTTAGTGTGGAGTTTCCCGTGTGAAACCGAAATATCTAAATCTAGGAAAGGACAGTTATTACCGTTTAAATTTGATTTATTTAAAGTAAGTTCCTTAGGGTAAATTTCGGCAGTGTACTTAGAAAATTCTTGATTATTTAACGAAAAAATATCCTCAAGATTATGGTAAGTGTTGTTGAATTTATCAATTAAAATCAATTTAGACGGATCTTTACTGAGTATGGCAATAAACTGTGATTCATAACAGTACAAAAACAAGTCTGCTATTAAAGGGGCGCAATTAATGCCCATAGGAATACCTACAACCTGTCGATAAACTTTGTTGCCGAAACGTTACGGTACATAAATATTATCAAGGAGAAAATTAACAGCTCTGATCATCTCATCACACCTCCAGTAAGTATATCTAGCATATTTACCTTTTTCATTGGAGAAGAAGGCTTTAAATGAGTTGCAGCAAATATATTTGCATTCAGATTTACCAATCGACCATTTAATTAAATAGGAAAACTTTGATTTGATAAGATGGTGTGGAAGTGTAGTGTAAAGAGTAGAAAAGTCAAAACTGTTAGAAGAATCAAAAGGACCATCAAAAGCACGTAATTTATCTAAAACATCCAAAGATTTGTTTACACTCCAAAAATAGTTAAATCCATTATTTTCATATATTTTATTACAAAAGTTTATGATAAGTTCTTTGATAGAAGTTAAGGAACTTGTTAAAAGCACTGAAAGATTAGTTGTAGAACACTTACTCGAGGCCGAGATGAAACGATATTTCACTGGTTTCTTGTGTAGTTTAGGTAGCCAATACATAGTAGGGACCTTTAAATTTTCAGAAGAAGCCTTAAGCTGTGGTGTGGTTATGATATGTTTGTTCATGTCTTCCTGCGAACTGTTACCTTGTGAGCTAGCACGTTAAAAATCCGGCTCAGTGTGTCGGTCTAGTACAAAGCAGGGTTAATGACGCGTGCTTGGCGGAGAAGCAGCAAATACCAATTTTTAAGTCATTTTAGTTAACTGTAGCTTGTGCCTATTCAATAACAAACAAATTACTCTTGGGTCTGTAAACCGCAATGTATAAATCCCACAATTATTCAGTTACATATATTTGAAAATTAGTATGGCGTTCATTATCACTGAACTAGTATATATTTGTTTAGGGGCCAGTTGAAGGACGCCTCCGGGTGCGGGAATTTCTCGCTACATTGAAGACCTGTTGGTGACCTTCTGCTGTTGTTTTTTCTATGGTCGGGTTGTTGTCTCTTTGGCACATTCCCCATTTCCATTCTCAATTTCACATGTATCTGAAATACAAATCCTATTGAAACATGTCATATGTGTTCGTTTTCTGAAAAAGGGCGTAAGCGTTAAGCATAAATTTAATGCAATATAAGAAGGTCAAATCGCCGTTGAATTTGATTTGATGTATCAGATGCGGATCCACAGAGCTTCGAGCGAGGGGGATCTGTGACCGTCATTGAACCTTTTCTACGTATTGTTTGTTACGGTCGGACAGACATTTGCGAAATACACCTATATTTCACTGATATTTGTTTGTTTTATTTATAAATAAAATCTTTGTTAGAAATATATTTAAATTTTGAGAATTGTTTGTCAAGTAAATGTGCAAGATATGCCGAGCGGAGCGAGGCGAAAAAAGAAATGTACATTTTTTGTGCCAAAATTATATTTTTCTGACTTCAGGGGTGCCCTGCAAAGATTTATTCTAAGATTACAAAGAAATTATCACATAAAGGAACATAGTCTTAAAATCATTTGAAATAGAATCGAGTTTCTAGCTTGTACAAATGAAGACCTCTCTTTTTTTTTTAAACCCCTCTTACTTGCTTTTATCATTTTGAGTATAACATATATTTTTTTCCTTTATTTAACGATTCTTTACCTATTTTTTCTTTGTATTAAAAAAGAACCTCATTACCTAAAACAGAATAATGACATATTCATTTAGTCCTTTGTAGCCAGGCTGATAGCCTAATTAATAAACAGGTATACAGCGGGGTCAATGTGATTATGATATTTGTGTATATAACAGAGTCGTATGATAACATGCCACTTTGATAATTAGATTTATTGCATGATATCAAATTTGAATGAAATTGATATTTAACCAAGATGGTACGGTTAGTTCACAAATTTTTGGTCAAAATATTTTTAAGATTTCCAACCGGGGGGAGGGGGGTTCCCGACCCCCATACCCCCCCCCCCCTAAATCCGCTAGTGATGTATGGTCAAGACAAAAGGTCTATTTAATCAGAAATGTAGTAGAGTATCGTCAATAAGAACGAAATAAATATCAACAAACCACGTCCACGACACAGCCTATGATAAAAAAAAATACTTCTCGCATTCATAGATCATTTTAGCAGCTTTTAGTGGAAAGACCTTCAATTGTCTACTAGTTTCAAATGTTCTTATAATTTTCTGTATGCCATAACGTTACCATTTAACCCTCTTAATGCCAAGGCGACATATATGTCGTTTCATTGCAAGGATGAAACATTTTGTCCTGCATATTTTTTAGTTGTGATCTCGGTCCTGCCTTTTTATTTTTCACTATATTTGGTCCTGCCTTTTTTCTTTTTCTTACAACTTTATCCTAGTTTTTTTTTCTACCCACTTGCTCATCCTGCCTTTTTTCACTCGAAACTCCTGCCCTGCCTTTTTTTTAAATTTCATCCTAGCCCCCCTAGTTAATCAAATGCATTAGATAAGTAATACACTCGTTTAATTAAAGAGATAATTCAGTAAATAACAAATTAACTGACAGATTCTATAAAATAAGCACTCGATTATATAATACATATACGTCCCTGTCAGAATGAATGATTAAATACAAATGATTTTTTTCATTAATGTGATGGATAATATACAGATCCTTCATTAATTAACGAAAGAAGAAGAAGAAGAGGTAATCCCATTACAACCCTCGTAAAAGGACGACTTCGTTTGTGGCGACTCGTTTAAGTCGTTAAATACCAGTACGATTTGGCAATCCTCAAACTTCCAATGGGGCTGCTTCATTTGTTCTAGGTCGGGCGATGCCCGGTTTGCCCTATCACGTGACCGGATTAAATATGGCTGAAAATAAAAACGAGTGGAACCGGCTGATTTAAAGATGGCGACAGAAGTTCAAATTTATACTTTTTTGTTTTCTAAGCTAGGGAATATAAAAAATGAACCTGTTAACAATAAATATATATTTTTAACATGCAATCTTTTTTTCTGAGGCCTTATTCATCATCTCCGAGATAATTTTATAAATTTTGAAAATAAAATATAGCATGGCAATTTATTATCGTCATAGTGGACCAATGTAGTACATGTATCATATAATATAGTCTGATTGAAAAAAAAATCAATCTTCACCTTTCAAATTCCGACAATTTATCTAACATTGCGCTTCCCGCCATTACTTTTATGACCGGCTGATTGCTTGCCGGTGAGTGAAGACCTGCGAGGGCGGCGTATGCCTATTTGCGCCGGCGGCTGCTTTTACAGCAAATGAAGCGACTGTGCCTATTACGGAAGCGTCGACCGGGCTAACCCGGGTTAAGCCGCTGTGGCAAATGAAGTACTACCGTTATGAACCTTACAAGAGCGCAATTATTTGTTTACATTCAACCGGCAACTTTTTTTGTATCCAGGAAATGTTCAGGCTGAGTACTCGTTGTGCCTTCTTTGTACAAGTCTTGTGCAGCCCTGTATGCAGAGCTGTCAGGATCTGTCACTAGGTGCTCAACCTCAATGTTGTCTGCCTTTAGATCAAGAATACATTCTTTGGCCCAAGTATATTCATCCCCAATACTTTTGACCATTGGAATGTTGGCACTGCATTCATCTGTACATTCTGCATGTAGACGGCCTGAGTCAGGATCCAATTCAAGACTTGAATGTTTGGAACAAAGCTTATTTTTTATATTTATGCTCAGTATATTATGATCTGTTGTTATATTTTCAGCTGCGGTGTAGACTGTTTGTGTTGCAGGCTGAAATGGAGTGCGTCCAACACCGGAATACAGTGGATTATTATACATCCCGTCCATCTGCACACTGATTGTATTCGGATCTTCCTTGCCTCTGAGCCTATTGATTTCAATAATTTCATTTTTTCTTTTTCGCAGGTCCATTTTATTCACATCTACAATGTTTTTCAGCACTTTATTTGCTCTTCTTTGTAGACTGGATATTTCTGGTGCCTGCATATTACCACTCAGAATGATTTTGTGCATACTGGAAGCAGCTATTGGTGTCTGACTCAGGCCTACATGTACAGCTGTATCAAGTTTTGAGGGTTTTTTGCCTGGTTTTCCTGTGTCTAACTCTTCATAAAGGCTATACTTATTGGATATATAGCTGCATCTCGCACAAATTAATGTTTGACGAGAAGAGAATCCTCTTTTCTCCTCTTTCTGTAAATCACAGGACAATTTACCCTCACAGGCAGGACTTTTTTGCTGGTGTTCCCTAAAGACCTTGTTCCACATTTCTTCCATCTTGTACACACACACGGTGACCGTACAATAAGAATTGAAGTCAGGCCTGGAAAAACACCAAAAAATGCACATTTACACTTGTATCAAGGATATTTTCAACAAATAGTTTTTCTGAATTAGAGTTACCTGCCCCTTGCTTTGGTATGAAATTTTTTAAACTGACTGTTGGACATCATGACATAGTTTTATAGGGCTAATTATCTTTGTTTCATATTAACAAAACATTAAATTACTTAATTTTAGAAGGAAAAGGCAGAGTAAGTTCTGGTTTAATATATTTTTAGTGTAAGAAATGTAAAGTTTTATGAATTTTCAGTATTTTTTAGCAGTTTTAGACATATTTGGTACTGTCATATCTCTTAAATGTTCATCTGTTACTGTTTTCTGTATTTAAAAGTTAGATTTTATATGTTTGCCTTACCTTTTGTCATTTACAGCAGGATTCCTTGTTTTTTTGGGAACAGAGACCTAGTCCTTTTTTGTTATGAGGTATACTTCCAGCCTTAAATTTAAAGATATTTCCTTTTTTGAACCCAGACATATTGGAATTGTACAGTTTTCTCTGTAATTTTGTAGTGTTTGTAAAGTTTTTATATACCCTTGTAAAGTAGGACAGTATTTTATCTTTTTGCAATACAAGTTGAAAGAAAAGTTCATCCAGTAATTAAAAAAAAATGAGAATAACCACATGCCTCCCTCAGAATTTGACAAATTCTCTAATCAGGCCATATGATAAACTTTGGATTTTTTTATAGTCACTATGAAGACAACCATTTTTAATTGCTATCATTCCTGTATCTCTTATCTACAGTAATAAAAATATAAATGATAAAGATCCAGAGTGCATCTTTAGTACACTTTATTTTCAAAAATATATGAGGAAAAGTCCAAAATTTGGCTAATTTTGACAACTTTTAGAAAAGTAAGGGTAGAATCCACCCTGAATGAATATTTGATTCAACTTGTACATGCATAAAGAGACATGTTAATTTTATAAACAAAAACACTAAACAAATGAACTTTTAATGTTATTTAATTGTATTTTTTTTATTTTCATAAAAGCATTCTTGAAATCTGTAGATGATATTTCTCTGTGGCCGCAAGGCACGGGTTGCTCCTTCATCTGGTCATTTCTCTTAAGAACCTCAACCAATTTCTCCCAAACTTGGTATTTCTTCCTAATATAAGGTCTGTGTTAAACAGATACATTTTTTGTCATGATTTGAGTCCATTTAATTCTTTCTATAGGTTACAAGAGCGCAATTATTTGTTTACATTCAACCGGCAACTTTTTTTACCCCAAGATGGTACTCAGAAAAAAAAAAAACTTTGAAGCTCCTGATTGGATGATGCAAGTTGGAATTATTTTTTATTTGAAAGCTTATTCATTTAGGTTTAAAAATTGGTGAAAATTAAATTCATAATTCACAATGTGTAGAAGATAGAATTTTTTTATTAACTGAGGATCCATTCAAAATTAGCCTTTCCAATTTAGTGCGGAATTAGGAAGCTTCCATAACAACTGCATTTTAGGGCACTTTGTGCCGCATGACCATATACTTTTTTTTGCTGTAATAAAAGGCTGACATCTATAGTCTCAGGAACTGCTACCCATTTTTTTCTAGTTTGTTTATTCTTCAAGAAATAAATTTTTGAATACCACTGGGGTCCTATGGAAAATGCATTACAAATAATTGCGCTCTTGTAACCTTATGTTGCTTGGCGCAAAAACCAGAAAACAATGCAATAGCCAATATGAAAACCCATGTCACATAAATAGAGCTGTTCACATACAAAGGTATGTTATGTTAAAATCAAATTGTCATAAAATTTAAGGTAAATCAGTAGAATTGTTTTTTACAGATGTAAAAACAATACTGACAAATTCACAGGGCCACCCTTAACAAACTTAACCTTGAACATATCGTATTGGTTCGCATATTGGCTCCATTTATGTAGGCGCGCCTACTGTAGCTGACGACGTCACATTAGTTTCTAATTGTCCATATGAAATACAGACTATGCATGATTTACAAACTTTTCATGCGAATAAATTGCGTTATTTGATAAGCAGTAAAAAATCTGGTGTACTTTATTACAGATGTCCGGACTCTCACGACTGGTCCATCAATGGAGAACTTTTAGATACTCCGGTTAATGCTGTTCATTTAGGAATTCAGCGAGATAAGCTCTCCCGTTCTGAAACTAAGGATGTTTGATGTTGCATACAATTAGCTCGACAGACTGTTTATTCTCTCATGGGCGCTGGGTTATATGGACTCAATCCAAAAGTGTCCCTTCATTTAATCCGTTGCTACGTAATTCCAAGACTGTTATATGGGCTAGAGGTTATTTTACTCTCTAAAACTGACATTAGTAATCTCTCTACATACTTTATAAAATTGCTTAAGCGTATTCAACATCTTCCAGACCGTACAGCTAATGCTGCAGCTTATCTACTTTTAGGACAAATTCCTATTGAAGCAGACCTTCATAAAAGAACACTAGGTATATTTAGAAACATTATTGATAATGAAAATTCTGTTGAACGAGAATTAGCCTTCCGTCAACTGGCAATGAAAACAGAGTCGTCAAACAGCTGGTTTCATAAACTCGTTACTATCACAGATCTCTATGATCTCCCGTCACCATACGACTTACTAAACCATCCACCATCTAAAGCTAGTTAGAAAAAAATGGTTGTATTAATTGCTCTGTAAATTATTACTTGAGTCAACAAGATATAACTTTTTAGAAAGCTTAAAATCCTTAATGAGTCAGTCAATTTCAACACAGCTATATGATGAACTATTCTGTTCCGAAATTAACACTTTACAACTAGTTATCGACTGTAGTAAATTTCATTTTCATTCTGTAAGCCAAATTTCCACAGTGGAAAGTATTTCAAGAGGACTTTGTTTCAAATTACATCCAGTGTGTTCAACCCTGCTGAGGTAGTACTAATTAAATCAAAAGAAAAAGAAAATTAAGTTAAATACTCATTTATAAGTTATTATAATGAATAGGTTAAAGTGAATTCATATCAGTGATAGTGTACTGTTGTAGGAATCAAACATAATTTACTTGAATATTAACAGTGGACAGTGAACTTATAATAGTGACAGTGTATTTGAGTTAGAATCGAACATGAACTTGTCAAATGATTTTTGACCCTGTTCCATATTCAGAAAAGGATGTACATATAATATCTACTGTAAATATATCTTTATTGCAAAAAAAAACATGAAACCCTGACGGGTTAAAATGCAAACATACATGTGTAGTACATTGTATGTATATATACACAAGTTACAAAAAACATAATAGTATATGATAAATGTTTAAAAAAAGTGAAGTTGATATTAATAACATATGTATACATTTGTATATCAAATTATCAATATATATAATAATTGACCAATGTGGACCTTACATGTATTTTCGCAATTCCATAGATTGCTTTATATAGTCTACAACACTAGACAAAATATCTTTATTGGGATCTAGAATAGTTTTAAGTTTAGAGTTTGAGTCAATCTGGTTAAAATTAGGATAATGGGTTTTAATTGCATTTATAAGAGAATGTCTTACATTACTGTGAATTTGGCAATGGAGGAAAAAGTGTTGCTCATCATCTAAAATTTTACAAACTTTGCACAGTCTGTGTTCTCTTTGAATTTTTTTATAACGTCCTAATTCAATTTCCAAATTATGATCACTTACACGTAATTTTGTTAAAAGTTGACGACTATTAAAATTGTTTAGATTGTGCTAGTAGTCTTCAAATTTAATTTAATTTTTAAGTTTACTATAAAGATAGAGTTTTGAACTGTTATCAATATTTGAAAGTTATTAAAGAGTGATGTTAATAAACTTTTCCTTCACAATCTGTTTAAAAAAAATTTTGAGGGAATTTTTTATAAGTTTAAAAGGTTTATCAAAATCAACATATTCTTCTTCATCAATATTAAATTCTTTAAAATATGCTTGGCAAAAGTGTACCAAGTATCGTCAGACCGTGTATATTTACGCCAAACATTTTTCATTTTAAGCTGAACAAATAGATTTTGAAAATACTCTACAAATTTTTAAATTAATTGGTTTGATAAATGTAACAAACATCTGTTGAAGTCACTTCTGAAAAATCATTTTCGTTATGAGAATTGAAATTTGTAATTTTCTTGACATTACATTATTTGATTTCACGAGGATAATATTAAAAGTAATGATAAGCTTGTCTTAAAAAGATTTCATCTTATCAACAGTTTGAATAAATTAAAACATTTGAATTTGATTGTTTTAGAAAAGAAACAAATTTCAATCTCCTTCTTAAGGACAAAATATTGAAATTGCTAACCTTAAGCATTTTTCAATTTGCCATAAAATATTGAAAAATGAAAAATGCTAAAACGTGGAGCATTTTTCAATTTGCCTTTAAAATTTGAAAAATGAAAAATGCTCCAACGTGGAGCATTTTTCAATTTGCCAACAAAAATCAAAAAATGAAAAATGCTCCAACGTGGAGCATTTTTCAATTTGCCTTTAAAAATTGAAAAATGAAAAATGCTCCAATGTGGAGCATTTTTCAATTTGCTTTGAAATATTGAAAAATGAAAAATGTTGAATTTTCATCTTTTCTCAAAAAGGAAAATGTTTTTTTTTTGTCAATTTGTTTTATCAAAGTTTTGTTTTTATGCTTTAAATATAATACACATATGTGTATGTGTGAACCCGTGTATACACATTTATTACCTTACCCCGAAAAGATAGAACAACAACGCACCAGCAAAATTTTGTGATATGGCGCAGGATTATTATGCAAAAAATTATTGTTATTTCCCTTGCTTAAAACCCTTAACTTTATATTTCCCTATTTTGTTATTCACATTCAGGTTAACTACATATTCTCTTTATATCTGTTAAATCAAATGGATATTGGTTTGTTTAATTCATTGATAGAGATATTTATTTTTACTCCAAAGTTTAGTATTTGCATCGTTGCAAAACATTTGTAAACTTCTTTAAAAAGTTAATATACATTTAAGATAACATCTGAGCAATACGGCATTGATCAAGGCATATATAACCCTGCTCGTAACAACACGGTTCGGTTATTGCCATTAAAGGATTGAGCATAGCGGAAAGCAATTACAATATGCCCTATAAAACCCTCAACGACAGAATAGCTTCCCCAAAGCTGAGCGCTATTCATCAATAAATAGTAAATGAAAAATATTGTAACATAAGATTTCGTACTTTCATGCAATGGCTACGGATTTGGTGATACCCTCGTTGACAACCTAGAAAATACAACACCTAGGAAAGCTGTTCTGTTCCCAGTCTCTCTGTATAAGGTTGATTAATATGCCATTTTCCTTCTAAATACAGCTCATTTTGGAAGTCATTGAATGCTGCCTTTCTTAACTAGATAAAATGAATTAAATAATTTGTTCACTGGTTTGTTTTTGTTTGGGGGGGGGGGGGGGGGGGGGTAGTATTACTTAGCTATTTTAATACCAATAGTGCTTTAACATTTGGCATATATCGTCTCTGTTTACAACTAGAACAAGCTGTGGTTTACATCTCCGAATCTCAATCAGAATTACTAATGCTAAATGTTGGTCCCGCGAGGTTGAATTTTACAGGGATTTTTCTGTTTTTAACTGAAATACATTATTTTGGGAAAACTAATCAGAAATGAAGCAGACATTTGAGTCAGTGCTCGGTGGAATTAGATACGACTGTCTTTAGGAGACAAGTTTTGAAAATGTAGGCGTGTAATTGATCCTGTGGTCTTTTATTTTTATAGTATGGTTTATTTGGTACATTTTGTGTCAATGTATAGTCAAAATATGTTTAATGTTGTCAAGACTGATATTGCTGATTACTTAAAGTTTGTTCATTTTGAGACAGATTTTCTTTTATTTGGAATGAATGTGCGGTGGCATTTTAGCTAAACATTAACTTCAAATGTGAAGCTAGTTTACATTTCTCTAGATATAAGAAGATGTGGTATGAGTGCCAATGAGACAGTTTGCCTTCTAAGTCTCAATTTTTAAAATAAAAACCATATAGGTCAAAGTACGGTCTTCAACACAGAGTCATGGTTCACATAAAACAATAAGCTATAAATTGTTCCCAAAATGACTAGTGTAAAACGATTCAAGCGAGAAAAACAACGGTATAATCTATATACAGAACGAGAAACACTTATGAATCACATCAACTAACGACAATAAGGAACATTATAGAAGATAAAAAAAAACCTGTTAAACAGACTTAGGAAGAAGGGATATACATGTAGTACGATTCTGTTGTGGTTGTCAGGTTATTAAAGTTTGCATATTTTGGTTTTGATATTGTTTCACTTATAGGGTCTTTACATCGGGATTAAACATATTTTTTAAAAACCAGTTGTTGGCATGACACGGGTTATGTTCTTCTCTTAAATATTTTATAATTTGTATAATACTGAACCCCTAACGGGAGTTGCCTGATATTCCTATGATGAAGACGTAATCTTAAAATCAGTTTAATTAAGGTCTGGAGCTGACATGTCAGTAACTTCTAGTAGTCTGTTGTTATTTATGTGTTATTATCATTTTGTTTATTTTCTTTTGTTACCTCTTCTGACATCGGACTCGGACTTCTTTTGAACAGAATGTTACTGGGTGTATGGTTATGCGTTTACTTTTCTACATTGGTCAGAGGTATTAGGGAGGGTTGAAATCTCATAAAAATGTTTAACCCCACTTATTTTGCGCCTGTTCCAATTCAGGAGCCTCTGGCCTCTGTCAGTCTTGTATTATTTTTAAATTAGGTTTTTAGTTTTTAATTTGTTTAGTATGGCGTCCATTATCACTGAACTAGTACATGTATATATATTTGTTTAGGGGCCAGCTGCGGGACGCCTCTGGGTGCGGCAGTTTCTCGCTGCATTAAAGACCTATTGGTGAACTTCTGCTGTTGTCTGTTCTATATATATGGTCGGGTTATTGTCTCTTTGACACATTCCCCATTTCCATTCTCAATTGGATTGTCTATTAAAAAAAATAGAAGATACAAAATTATTATGTCTGAAGCTGTCAGGGAGAATCATAAAACCCTTGACAGAAAATTATCCATATTTTGAGTCAGAGATGGGAGATCTTTCTATGATGCCCGCCCGTCCTCCCCCTAAAAAAAAGTAAACAACACTAAAATCTTATTCTGACATTACAGATGGGATTTCATTTCATTCTCGTGAATGAGGTTGGAGTGACTCGGTGTGCGCCTTTTCCTAAATTCATCTTTTTTGTTTGTTCTCCAGGTCCCACCTTTGGTGTCCCCTTGATTTCACTACCCACATTTTAATAATCCTATATCCGACCATCCCTTTTTGTAACCTCAATAGCACCCCCTCTCTATATCCCACTTCTGGGGCTACTTGCAAAATTCATTTTGATCAAGATGGATTGTATGCTCAGAATTATCAGCCTGATATGGATCAGGATAAAAGTTTCGTGATCCCTGTAAAACAAACAAAACAGTTGTGACTTTCTGTTTACATAATGAATATAAAAGGGGAGCGGACGAGCTACAAAAAAATATAATAGTATCAACAAAGAGGCAATTCGGATGAATGTTCAAATTATTTAAAATTTCTCAAATTACGAAAAGAGTGCACACGCTGAAATGTCTCGCCTTCTTTACTAATCATTGATATTATGTTGATCCAAAATCCTGGACTTAAAAACATGAAATCCCGAGGTCCTGAATGAAAAAAAAAATCCCGGGTCCCGAAAGGGTTAATCCCGAAAGGGTTAATCCCGAAATCACAAGCTAGAACACCCGATCCTGACGTCCTGAAAAAGGTCCTGCCCACCCTCTATGTTGATAGTTCTTAGTATAAAGCTTTACTACAACTATCACATAAACTTAACATGGTCAAAGAAAATTAGGACAAGGTCATATAAACAAAACAAGAAATACATGTACACCTTACAATAAATCACTAAGTATAAATTACCCATTCTAGTAGTTTCTAAGAAACAGACTTAACCGAGAAAACTAAACACATGAACCACGAAACTAAGGTCAAGGATCTGAACCATGGCAGGTAGAAGTGTACAACTTACAATTCCATACAGCAAATAAAGTTAACCTATTTCTTATAGTTTAAGAAAATCAGAACAAAACTAAAAAACTGAATACTGTGCAATGAACAGTGAAAATGAGGTCAAGGCCAAATAAAACCTACCAGACTGACATGCACATCATTAAATATTTCCATACACCAAACAAAGATTACATATTGCATATAGTGTTAGAAAAAAAGACGTTGGTCAAGGTTTGATAAGCACAACCATGCTTGACACATCTATATCATTTCCTCTATTGTTCAATAAAATATCGTCATTTGATCTCGATGGATCAGCATTGCGTTGTGACTCAGGTTGGATTGGTTGATCTGACATCCATATATGTCTACTGGATCAGAATTCGTATCAGAGGCTCCTCTGATTCTACCTCTATCTCTACCATCACGCCCACTAGTTCTGGTATATTTTGGTGGTATGCCTGTGTTGTTTGCGAGAATTCTACGTATTTTAAATGACAATTAGAATAATTAAAGGGAACAGTATTTATAAACAGTATGTATATGTAATATGATGTTGATGATAATGACGAGAGCGTAGTCAAATTACGTTTTGAAAGTGGAAAGGACTTAGACTGGTCGATGTAAGAGCGGTCTATAATCGCAGAAAAGGTGTGTTAATTAAATTAAGATCGTGTTGCAATCGAATAAATCGTGCATGTATTGTCGTTATGAAAACTTGATTAGCGTAATAAATCGTGATTATCGTATTGAAGACTCAGAATAGGCGTGATGAGAACGTGACCCGTAGCGGGATCGTAGTAGCATCCTGAAAACAATGAAAATCCAAACTTTCATCCTGCTCGTACCGGGAACTCACCTTTTAGATCGCGGTGAGCGTGGTGCAATTGTGGTCTAGAGTGACTTGGGCATAAAACATGCTCCTTGTTTCTCTACCTTTCCTACTGATCAAAATGAGCAACTGGTTCTTGTCTTGAATTGTTGATACCGTACGTTTCCTGCTTTCATCGTGTCAGAATACATTTTTTAATAATCGTGAAATATACATGTATATCACTTATTGTTCAGTAATTTCAACTGTTGTTATTATTGTTATTGGTCGTAACGTAATCAATAAACATAATCAATTCCGAAGAAACTGTGCTATCTTATTTTTTCTTAGTTTCCCAGGTAGCAAGTACAAAACACATTACTAATTGATACATGTACATTTATAAAAATTCATATATGTATAGCATGTATGGCACACGAAAATAAATAACGCTGCGCTCTCCATGTATTCATTTACTCAATTCGTGAATGGAATGCTCTGTAACTAAACTGACGAATACTAGTGATAAACTTTGTTTTATTCATAATTTCACCAAAAAAAAAGATGTGGTATGATTGCGAGAGAAACAATTTTATCCACCAGACATTAAATGATGATGAATTGAACAAGTATAATTCATAGTACAGTCTTCAACATTGATGAAAACCATTACCGCACAACAAGCTATCTGAGAATCCAAAAAGAAAAATTTAAAAACAATTCAAATCATTCGAGAAAAATTAGTTTTACGGCGCATATATAGGACTCTTAGTGATTAAACTCGTTTTATGTGCACAACCATCCCCTTAACATTGAACAGTGATAAAAAGCATATTATAAAAACAGTTGAATCGTTTCACAAATGATATCGGATATGTTCCTTACGTCGTAACTACAATCCTCTTCCCTTTCATGAATGTGACTACCGAATTAGACTATTTACCGGATTTGTTATCACATTGGCAACACGACGGTAGCCACATGTGAAGTAGGATCTGCTTTCCCTTTCGAAGCACCTGAGACCAACCCTAGTTTTTGGTGGGGTTCGTGTTGTTTATTCTTTAGTTTTCTATGTTGTGCCATGTGTACTATTGTTTGTTTGTTTGTTTGTTTTCTTCATTTTTAGCTATGGCGTTGTCAGTTTATTTTAGATTTATGAGTTTTACTGTCCCTATGGTATCTTTCGTCCCTCTTTTGAAAAGACTTTTCAAATAAATAAATAAAGAGCTCCGCTGTAAGCGCATGGTACTCCTCTTGTCTTTATGCTTTAAGGGCATACGATACAGTAGAAATCCCTCGTTGATTTTTTCTTAAATTTTTGATAGAAGGTCAATTTCAATGTGTACTTTTTAAATATGCAAAGAAAAAAGTACCTTCATGACTTACTTTTAGAGATAATTTGGTTCGAAATTTGCATATTTGGAAGAAAATCCCTGATATTTAATAAATTATGACTTTTAAAGAAAGTAACAATACTTTTGAACGAAAAGTCATTACTTAACCGGGTTTTTGTAAAATATTCCCTTGATCCATGACATCAACATGCTGAAACAAGTTTAAGGTTAAACCAAATCATCATGATCCGGATTTAGATTGCTATATCCGAAATAAAGAATTGACCATACTTTTGCGTCTTTTGAAGTGCAGACAAAATTTGATCGTTGTTTTTTTCCTGAAATTTTGTCGGAGTGTTCTTGAAACAGTACTTGATTGATTGCAAAAGAAAACAATTGGGGTCCATGTGCTTGTTTTTTCAATAAAAGCCATACATCTTTATTTTTTACGACGTCTGTCAGTGTGGCGCTAAATTACGTTAAATTAAGTTTTAATCGCAACAACGTCGTTTAATCATTCCCGCCGTACACGAGTTCGCTGTCAACTTTATGCACGTGTTTTTCAAAGCGTTGATACTTAATATAAATGAAGGATTCTAGCAGATTGCTTTGTCAGATGTAGATCTGCTAGAAGTATAAAGGTGCATCTCCGTCCGACATTAGTTCAAAATTGCTTGATGTACTGTAGGATGACAGACAACATTATTGACATGACAAAATGTGAACCAACTATAAATTAAGTGAGGCGATCATACCATATAACCGTCAACAATGACAAAACCGATACCGTATCGTCAACTTTAAAAGGTCCCGACGTACTTTGATTTTATTTATTTTTTTACACTCAAAAGATAATTATCTTTCAAATTTAAATTATGAGCAGTTCTTCTTGTTTTATAATAAGAGCTGTTTTGTGCAATTTAACTCATGCCATTATTGCATCAATTCGACCGAAAATGAAGTTGTAATATAATATTTCATAGGAAGTACTGCAGCAGGTATAAGAGAATGATATTGAACGATGTCTTTATCAATAGATAAGTTACATAACATTTTTTTTACGGCGTATACGTATGAATATTTGCATACTTGTTTGTCTAGAAGAAGAGCTATATTGAAAACACTTTGTTCGTCTGTCTGATCGTCTAACTATACGACGAGTTTTAACGTGTGTACACTTTCTGATTTGCCTGTCTGCAGTTAGTGTACATTTGCCGATACTTCAATTTTTATCTCTCAATACATTGAAGTAAAAAATGTACAATAGGGACATGCTTATACAAATAAGAAGACAAATGACTAAACGACTATAGGACATCGGACGGCCTTCAACAAAGAGTAAAACCCATACCGCATAGTAAGCTATGAAAGGCACCTACATGACAAATGCAAAAAAACTCAAACTTACGGCCTGATTTAAGTACAAAACAATGAACAAAATACAAATATGATGAACAATAGCAAAAGACACCGTTAATTACAAGCTCTTTTAACAACATGTGAACGGGCGTTTCCTTGTTTTGGTCTATTACATCCAGTTTCATATACAAAAAGAATACATGTACAACCAATTAAACAAACTAACGTGTGACAATTAATGCTGCATCTTTTGGTAATATTTTGCTTAAATTCAAACCAAAAATGACACCAATATATTTTTTGAAATCTTTTTAACGGATTTTTATTGACAGTTTTTCTTCATACACATACAATATTATATGTTTTTAAAATATCAATTAAAATCGGCTTTTTTATGTACCAATTTCAAGTCCAGAATAGGATGAGACACTGAGGCTCTCTTTACTTATTATTCTATTTACGAATAGAGGTGTTATACGACCTTGTCCACCAATGAGAGTCTCGCACATGCAGTCGGTTTTGTTATTTCATTGATAGTCTGTTAAATTTGGCCTTACAATGACAATTCTCCGTAAAATTTGTAGGCTGCCAAGTGCTAAACAAGAAAAGAATTCAAGATAGTATTATTTACTTCGAATTCATTATCAATAAATGAAAATAACTGTTCTCGTCATGAAAAATATTGCACAGCTGTACAACACGCCGTAGTAATGACTTTTGTGTATGGATTTCAACACCAGACCAGATTCGGCTACCCTACGCGCTATAGATTTTGTTTAATTTTTCTCATTAATTACGGGTTCATACGTTTTCTCATTTCTTTAAGTTTCATTAAAATAACATTTGGATGTCATTAATGAGCAAAAAATATTTGCCGCTGTATGTTAAGCAGCTACCAATACTCATAATTAGCTATTGCAGGTCGTTTTGTTCCGAATTTTGTTTTTCAGCATGTTACAGTTTAAGCAACGAATAGTAAGATAGATCCCAATTCCTTGAAATATTTCTTTCTCTACGCTGAGCAGATTCCGCTGGGCCGTGCAGCGTTTTGCAGTTATTCAGTGCCAGACTTAAAAGCTCCACAATTCTTGTTCCGTCTTTCCATGTTATACTGTCAGTACTCTCGTTTGTGTCTATCACCATTTCTTCAATTTCGTCATGCAAAATTTCCTTGACCGTTTCGGACATTTTGTCAGAAGAAAAAATCCCCAAAACTGTACAACATCAAATCAGAAATTATATAAAAATCAAAAGGGTACTTAGTTTAATAGATATATTAACTAGTCACCATAGTCTAATTAAATGCTGAAAGCATTTTTATGATTTATTATCCGAAAAACTGGAAAAAAGCCTAATTTTTTTATGAATAAAAACTCCATAACTCCAAAAATGTAAATGTTTCATAAAAGTTGGTAAAAGTGTGTTTGAGTTATTGTCCAAAAAACTGGAAAAAATCCCCTTTTTTCAATATAAAAATTCATAACTAAAAAACGTAAAATCTGAAATTTGAAAAAAAATTGAAAGGTAGCTTAATTATGTCAACAGATTTAAATAGTTCACTAAACTGTCATAAAATTTTGTTTAAGTGTTTATGAGTGATTGTCCGAAAACTGGAAAATCCCCCCTTTTTTAAGCATAAAAATTCATGACACGGAAACGTAAAATCTGAAATTTATAAAAATCAGAGCATACGTCAATAGATTTAAACAATTCACCAAAGTCTCATTAAGTTGATGGAAGCATTTTAGAATTAGTCTCAGAAAACTGGAAAACTCCCCCCCCCCCTTTTAAGGAAAAAAAATTCAAAACATGGGAAACGAAAAATTTGAATTTTATAAAAATCGAAAGGGAGCTTACGTCAATAGATATAAACAATTCGATAAAGTTCCATAAAAGTTGGTGGAAGCGTTTTTTATTAATTGTCCGAAGTGTGGACGACGGACGGACAACGGTATACCATAATATGTCCCGTTTTAGACGGGCGTATACAAACAAAGTAACAAGTTATAAAAAATGCTAAACATATAGTACAGATACAAGCGTGCTCGATGTTTGTGATAGAGGGGGGAGGGGTGTGAAATTGCTGCGAGTTTTGTTTATCCAAAATCGATTTTACAATATGTCCGTTTTTTACAATCAATATTTCACAAAATTAAGTTAAGAATAAGGAATCAGTGAAAAAACTATGTAAATTAAGTATTTTTTTATTATCCTACATTGAACTTTTGATGTTGTCCCTTACTTTGGCTTTGTGGAAGCGTCGACCATGTGCATTATACGCTGTAATCATTGCAGAAGTTGAAACACTTCATATATGTATTTCCGTTGGTGCCCCCACCCTTTTGTGGGGAAAATTTGGTTGATTATATAGGAAATCGCCGAAGCATGATTAGACCCCCTTAAGGTCAGTCAGTGCCATCCCTTATGAAAAGTTCTGGATCAACCACTGCTGCTGTCGTAAATGATGGTAGCGAGGGTTAACTGTCGCTAATGTTTTACCAACTCTAGCATCACACACATCGATTCATTTGCTTGATAAATGTAACTACTAGTATTTGTTCCATGTACATGATGCATACGGTTTGAAATTCGATCATTTGTGTCGATCTGTGTCGATCTGTTATTTTTTCCTTTTTGTATTTCAAAAGAAGATTGCCACTGACTGAGACCCTATTTTTGTGTCGACATATTTGTCCTATAATACTCGTTTTGCTTTCATATATTGAAGATGTAAAATCATATTAAAGACATGATAATAGAATGTACATAATACAGAACCTCGGGGGAACTGTTTCATGTTTGTTGAAATACTATTCACATAATTATTATATATTCTTTGCTACATTTTGTTTTCGGTAAAAGCAAATATAAGAAGTCTTTCATTCTTCGAAATATACATTTATCACACATACATTGTACATGCATGCAAGTTAATTTCATATTTTCTTTTATAAGATGATTGCTTATTTGAAATTCTGCGAATGAAATTGTGAATATCATAAGCTTGGGAAAAACAAGTTTGTATTAAGCAGATTCAAAATAAGGAAACGCTGTACAATGTAGAAAAATACAAAATTGAAAACATATACTAGCATAGTGATCAGAATAATTTAACATCTACACCCATCCCTCCCCATCCCTTTCGAATCGCGAACCCTACTCCTTGAGCATGTACAGAAACTGACATGGACAATATCTAATATTCTAATATTTTCTCTTCTTTTCTAACATGTTTGACACATTCAGCCACGATATGGTTCAATGCTACTTTGTCTACTTCGCATCTCCTAGTAATTTCATTTTCAGAACACAAACGACTTACGGAAAGAAAAGACAAAGAAAAACAAAAGTCAGATCGATAGAAATTCCATTTTCAGAACAAAAACGACTTACGGAAAGAAAAGACAAAGAAAAACAAAAGTCAGATAGATAGACAGATAGCAAGATATATACAATGAAGGACAGATTGATAGATCGAAAGATAGATATAAACACGTAGCTACAAAGACAGCTATATACATTGTATATAGATAAAAAGAAAGAATGATTTTTTGTGGTCATTATCGTACTTGTCAGTGTACCATTCTTGTTCGGAATTTGTTGATACCACACATAGTTCACACACACACACACACACAAACACGCCTTAAAAAGATCTTCAAGACATATTGCGCTTAAAACAAGACAAAAAAAAAAACGGAAATAGTAAAACATTTAATAAAAAGGGACAACAATTTAAACATTTAAAACGCCTACATTGAAACAAATTACATTTCGTTCCCATTATTAGACATTTAAATAATGAACATTTTTCAAATTTGAATATTGCACAGTAAAATGAGAATTGAAAAATTGGAGCATTTTTCATTTTTCAATATTAAACGTCAAATTGAAAA
Organism: Mytilus edulis; assembly: GCF_963676685.1. Classification (NCBI taxonomy): domain Eukaryota; kingdom Metazoa; phylum Mollusca; class Bivalvia; order Mytilida; family Mytilidae; genus Mytilus; species Mytilus edulis. Next base: position 14,854,769 of record NC_092357.1, read on the forward strand.
ATGCTCCACGTTGGAGCATTTTTCATTTTTCAATATTTGAAGACAAATTGAAAAATGCTCCACGCTTGAGCATTTTTCATTTTTCAATATTGTAAGTCAAATTGAAAAATGCTCCACGTTAGATCATTTTCCATTTGTCAATATTGTAAACTAAATTGAAAAATGCTAAAGGTCAGTATCTTCAATATTTGCTTTTAAGAATGAGATTGAAACATGTTTTGTTTTCTAAAGCAAGCAAATACAAATGTTTTAATAATTTTAAACTTTTGACAAAATAAAATCATTTTTAACAGAAAGTTATTGTTATTTGTTTCAATATCTTCGTTAAATCAAAAATATAATTTCATGAAAATAACAAATTTCAAATCTCATAGAGAAAATGGTTTTTCCAAAGTGATTTCTATGGGTTTTTGTTACATTTTTCAAACCAACTACCTTTAAGATTTGCAGAGCAATTTGAAAATTTATTTTTCATTTTAAAATGAAAAATGTTTGGCGTAAATGTACACGGACGCATTTAAAACGCCTACATTGAAACAAATTACATTTCGTTCCCATTATTAGACATTTAAATAATGAACATTTTTCAAATTTGAATATTGCACAGTAAAATGAAAATTGAAAAATTGGAGCATTTTTCATTTTTCAATATTAAACGTCAAATTGAAAAATGCTCCACGTTGGAGCATTTTTCATTTTTCAATATTTGAAGACAAATTGAAAAATGCTCCACGTTAGATCATTTTCCATTTGTCAATATTGTAAACTAAATTGAAAAATGCTAAAGGTCAGTATTTTCTATATTTGCTTTTAAGAATGAGATTGAAATATGTTTTGTTTTCTAAAGCAAGCAAATACAAATGTTTTAATAATTTTAAACTTTTGACAAAATAAAATCATTTTTAACAGAAAGTTATTGTTATTTGTTTCAATATCTTCGTTAAATCAAAAATATAATTTCATGAAAATAACAAATTTCAAATCTCATAGAGAAAATGGTTTTTCGAAAGTGATTTCTATAGGTTTTTGTTACATTTTTTGAACCAACTACCTTTAAAATTTGCAGAGCAATTTGAAAATTTATTTTTCATTTCAAAATGAAAAATGTTTGGCGTAAATGTACACGGACGTAAATGTTTAAATTGTTGTCCCTTTTTATGAAATGTTTTACTATTTCCGTTTTTTTTTGTGTCTTGTTTTAAGCGCAATATGTCTTGAAGATCTTTTTAAGGTGTGTTTGTGTGTGTGTGTGAACTATGTGTGGTATCAACAAATTCCGAACTAGAATGGTACACTGACAAGTACGATAATGACCACAAAGAATCATTCTTTCTTTTTATATAGCTGTCTTTGTAGCTACGTGTTTATATCTATCTTTCGATCTATCAATCTGTCATTCATTGTATATATCTTGCTATCTGTCTATCTATCTGACTTTTGTTTTTCTTTGTCTTTTCTTTCCGTAAGTCGTTTTTGTTCTGAAAATGGAATTAATAGGCGATGCGGAGTAGACGAAGTTGCATTGGACCATAGCGTGGCTGAATGTGTCAAACATGTTAGAAAAGAAGAGAAAATATTAGAATATTAGATATTGTCCATGTCAGTTTCTGTACATGCTCAAGGAGCAGGGTTCGCGATTCGAAAGGGATGGGGAGGAATGGGTGTAGATGTTAAATTATTTTGATCACTGTGCTAGTATATGTTTTCAATTTTGTATTTTTCTACATTGTACAGCGTTTCCTAATTTTGAATCTGTTTAATACAAACTTGTTTTTCCCAAGCTTATGATATTCACAATTTCATTCGCAGAATTTCAAATAAGCAATCATCTTATAAAAGAAAATATGAAATTAACTTGCATGCATGTATGTGTGGTAAATGTATATTTCGACGAATGAAAGACTTCTTATATTTGCTTTTACCGAAAACAAAATGTAGCAAAGAATCATATATAATAATTATGTGAATAGTATTTCAACAAACATGAAACAGTTCCCCCGAGGTTCTGTATTATGTACATTCTATTATCATGTCTTTAATATGATTTTACATCTTCAATATGTGAAAGCAAAACGAGTATTATAGGACAAATATGTCGACACAAAAAAGGGGTCTCAGTCAGTGACAATCTTCTTTTGAAATACAAAAAGGAAAAAATAACAGATCGACACAGATCGACACAAATGATCGAATTTCAAACCGTATGCATCATGTACATGGAACAAATACTAGTACATTTATCAAGCAAAGGAATCAACGTGTGTGAAGCTAGAGTTAGTAAAGCATTAGCGATAGTTAACCCTCGCTACCATCATCTACGACAGCAGCAGTGGTTGATCCAGAACTTTTCATAAGGGGTGGCACTGACTGACCTTAAGGGGGTCCAGTCATGCTTTGGCGATTTCCTATATAATCAACAAAATTTTCCCCACAAAAGGGTGGGGGAACCAACGGAAATACATAGTGTTTCAACTTCTGCAATGATGACAGCGTATAATACACATGGTCGACGCTTCCACAAAGCCAAAGTAAGGGACAACATCAAAAGTTCAATGTAGGATAATAAAAAAATACTTAATTTACATAGTTGTTTCACTGATTCCTTATTCTTAACTTAATTTGTGAAATATTGATTGTAAAAAACGGACATATGTAAAATCGATTTTGGATAAACAAAACTCGCAGCAATTTCACACCCCTCCCCCTCTATCAGAAACATCGAGCACACTTGTATTTGTACTATATGTTTAGCATTTTTTATAACTTGTTTCTTTGTTTGTATACGCCCGTCTAAAACGGGACACATTATGGTATACCGTTGTCCGTCCGTTGTCCACACTTCGGACAATTAATAAAATACGCTTCCACCAACTTTTATGGAACTTTATCGAATTGTTTATATCTATTGACGTAAGCTCCCTTTAGATTTTTATAAAATTCAAATTTTTCGTTTCCATGTTATGAATTTTTTTTCCTTAAAAAGGGGGAAGTTTTCCAGTTTTCGGAGACTAATTCTAAAATGATTCCATCAACTTAATGAGACATTGGTGAATTGTTTAAATCTATTGACGTATGCTCTGATTTTTATAGATTTCAGATTTTACGTTTCCGTGTCATGCATTTTTATGCTTAAAAAAGGGGGAATTTTCCAGTTTTCGGACAATCACTCATAAACACTTAAACAAAATTTTATGACAGTTTAGTGAACTGTTTAAATCTGTTGACTTTCAATTTTTTTTTTTAAATTTCAGATTTTACTTTTTTTTAGTTATGAATTTTTGTATTGAAAAAAGGGGATTTTTTCCAGTTTTTTGGACAATAACTCAAACACGCTTTTACCAACTTTTATAATACATTTACATTTTTGGAGTTATGGAGTTTTTATTCATAAAAAAATTAGGCTTTTTCTAGTTTTTCGGATAATAAATCACAAATGCTTTCAGCATTAAATGATTAGACTATGGTGACTAGTTAATATATCTAATAATTAAACTAAGTACCCTTTTGATTTTTATATAATTTCTGATTTGATGTTGTACAGTTTTTGGGGATTTTTTCTTCTGACAAAATGTCGGAAACGGTCAAAGAAATTTTGCATGACGAAATTGAAGAAATGGTGATAGACACAAAAGAGAGTACTGGCAGTATAACATGGAAAGACGGAACAAGAATTGTGGAGCTTTTAAGTCTGGCACTGAATAACTGCAAAACGCTGCACGGCCCAGCGGAATCTGCTCAGCGTAGAGAAAAAAATATTTCAAGGAATTGGGATCTATCTTACTATTCGTTGCTTAAACTGTAACATGCTGAAAAACAAAATTCGGAACAAAACGACCTGCAATAGCTAATTAGAACGAAATTCATAACAGTGTGGTCGACAGTAAAACGTTTATTAGTAATTGTACTGAAAAGTTTACCTTTAACTTGTTTGTCGTGGGCGATGATTTTATGCTCACTCAGTCTATCGGTGGCCTTCAAGTGGGGATTTAAATAATCATTTGTTACACATTTTGATACATAAAATGAAACTTTCTTTTCACAAATCATTTAAGGAATTTATTTTAAATAATAGTTATACCATCACTTACAACACTTTTAAGAATATTAATGTCCAGAGATGATATCAATAAATAATAATAATAAAAAAAAAGTTTATTCATGGTAAAAAAAAGCAAAAAAACTTTTAAGTTAATAGGGACCCGCGTTATTTCAGAAAATATCTTATTGATTAAGAGAACAAAAACTTCTACGTTGTGATCATTTAAGAGTGGCCTTCTATTTATTCAATGATAACCATGTGGGCTTTGTTTTTTTTTATATACCATAAATCGATTCGTTCATTCAGATATTTGTCAGTTTGCCTTGGCTCTTCAAGTCCAACACACAACTTCTCACGAAATTGGTATTTTTCTTACAAAAATTACATCCATGTGATGTATTCTTTTCAAGGAGAATGAATGTTGCACCTTATTTTATTTGTTATCGGTTTTTTGTGTGTGTATCATTGACGTATAAGACAACCTGAATCTTCTTTATTCAAATTTAAAACATACGAGATGGCAATTATGACACAAAATAACTAAATTAAACTTACAGCAGAAGAAAGATAATGAACATCGCTTTTATAGTCTTCTAAATATCGAAGACGCGTGGTCTTTTTAAAAATGATGTAAATTTATCAAGGAAACAACAAACAAAATAGTTCGAATATTTATATTGGAAAAAGTAACGGTGTGTAAATCATAACAATTATTTTATTTCGATGAAAATCAAACTGTTGAATTTTTTCCGCTGCGAGCAAATTTTTAATTTTGGTCGCATTTTGAAAATCAATAAATCTTGTATTCTTGTTGGAAGCTGCACTGTGTAGTTTATACCCGTTTTTTTCAATGCCACACAAATCCAACACAGACAAAAAAAATGGTAGGTTCAAGAAATAATTGATCAAACTATACTTTATTGTAGTTTTAACATGGGTAGGCATTATATTCGTGATTATTTTTGCCCGAGCGATATCGAAAAACTATTATAAAAAGTGTCCTAGTTCAGTGAAAATGTACGTCATACTTATTTCCTAAAAAAATAAATAAACAAACATTAATTAACATACAACACTACCAAAGACCAGAAACTCCTTACTTGTATGATTTTGTAAAAATATGCATCTTTTTAAAACAGTCCTCAACTTTGTTAAGGCTCAACTTTGTTACATGTTTCCTTTTTCTAAAGGGAAAGACCTTACTGTATTTTTTCTGTTTATTATTATTATTATTATTATTATTATTATTATTATTCTTCCGCCAAACTTTGACAAATTTATCCGCGTTAACCGTAAGACGTGTCGCTTTCATGTTCACACTTTGTATCGGTGTCATGAATACCTATCCGGAACTCACCCTGTGAGTCGAAATATTATGTCGGTTCGGAGTAATCCCTCCGAAATAAAAAAAACCTTGTTATCGTTCAAACATCGTAACCGTAAGAGGTAGAAAAAAAGCCAAGGGTGAAATTTGTTCAGGACCAGACCCCGGTTCTCCGTTACATTTGGATCGAAAGGTTTCAACAATTCATTGGTAGGGTTATGCCCTATGAAAATTAACCGGTGTCGGTTGACCACCAAAACTCAGAAACCGTAAGTCGTATACACCTAGGATTTTCACCATTCATCATCAATTCATGTGACTTTGAAAAAAACCTCAAGGTCAAATGTGTATGTTGACCTTGACCTTTGACCTTACACCTTGTTATGGGATAATCTCAGAAACCATTATACTTATAGAAGTTTTGAATAGCAGAAAATGTTTGGGTCATTAAGGCTCAACTTTGTTACATTTTGACCGAAGACCTTTCTGTAAGGGGCATGACCCCTGATTTAGGTTTCTGAAAAGACAAAATCAGCTTTTACTATATAACCAAAGGTCCTAGACCCATGGGGTCTTCAGCAATGACATTGGGGACTAATGACCTTGACAAAGGTCAAAAGGTCAAAGGTCAAGGTCATGTCCCAGATAGCGAATTTAGTGTTTTTAACCTTATTTAAAGGATTTTTAGTGTGTTTTCAAGCTTTTTAAGGTTGACCTTGACCTTTGACCTTTCAACTTTTTATTAGATATCTCAAAAACGATTCTACTTACAGAAATAGTAAATAGTGAAAAATGTTGAGTTGACTAAGGCGCAACTTTTTTACATTTTGACCAAAGAGCTTTGACATACCCTTAAGGGGCATAACCCACCGTTAACGATTTCTTAACAGACAAAATTAGCTTTAACTCTTGAACCAAAGGTCCTAGACCCATGGGGTCTTTTATAATGAAATCTTGGACCAATGACCTTCACAAAGGTCACGATGTCAAAAGTCAAGGTCATGGCCTTAAAAGCGAATTTGTTGTTTTTGTCATATTTTCACGGTTTCATGTGTGTTTAAGAGCTTTTCAATGCATTCTACGACTATTGGAACATGTATTTTACATTACGAAAAGGAAAGACCTCTCAATTGTTCAAGAACAATTGACATTTTAATTTTTTTCTTTTTTTTTTTGCTCTTTGGTTGGGTTTTTGTCTCAATGACAATTCAATGTTCATTCTTATCATAGATATAACTGCATGTTAAAATAAGAATATGAAGTGTGATAGACAATCAGACATTCTTTCCAGGGACCAACAGGCGTTATAAAGCTATAGGTCCCCGTATGGCCTTCGACCATTAGCAAAATACACACTTTATAGAATGAAAGCTCCAAGAGGTCTTGGGATGAAAAACACAAACATAAAAGATGAGCGAGAAAAAAATAGGGATACCGCATGGAAATTGAAAAATGCCACTTAGTTGAAATTAAAGACCTGGCGAATTTTAGCCTTTTGCAATGGATGTGATGTATGTTTAAAAAAAATCATGGTTTGTTTGGACATTTTTATAAATCAAGTCTTGTTTTTAAATTATTTGCAAGTAAGTTTTAAGTCATGAACAAAAATTTAATAATCACTCACAGATCCATCAACAAAAGAAAAAAATTAATAGACGACCGACAACGCACAGAATATCATGTGTTCCGGACCATATGAGTATTTGGACCATACGCATATATCATGATCATAAGGGTATACTAATATGGTCCAACCATACACGTATGGTCCAAATACTCATAAGGTCCGGAACATATTTTATTTGCGATCACAAATGCACGAAGACGTCCATTTCTATGTAAATTGGGTCGATTTTTTTATATAGATAAGATGAATGCGTTTCTGTTGCCAAGTGTTTTTCACAAGTATAGTAGCAGTATAGCAGAACGGTTTAAGTTTCCTATATACACCAAATGATACATTTTGCCAATACAATAACGTAAATGAATGCAAATTTCACAAGGTTTAATCCAAATAGCTTTCTTACTATCCAATAACTTTCAAGTACGAAAAAGACAGGGCAGAAGTATATTTTGTCTTTATGTTTCGTATTTGCACAACTTTGAAAGTGGATTATGCATTCGTTCTAAAATAAAATTAGACCAGATAAAAGTTAAAAGATTACATAACTCGACAATCGCAATTGTTAAATCCGAAAAAGATAATCAATACATGCATTCAGTAAGTCATTCTTTTTTCTGAAAGAACATGGCTTTGCGATATCTTATTATGAAAATTGATTGTCGAAACATAACAAAAACACAAGTAAAGGACGTTTAATTAATCAATATAAATCAAAACACAAATTCCTGATTAGTATTTCGAATTATTTTATATAGGCGTTGAGAACCTTTGGTGACCCCACGGTTTAAATGTTTATATTAAGGACGTCGTGAGCAATGGGCGTTATAGACGAACGTTCACCTAATCTGTCCCAGTCAATGGGATATTAAAGTGCGCCAATCAATGTCCATAGCCACACTGTTATGAATTCGATACTATGAGTATTGGTAGCTGCTTAACGTACAGCGGCAAATATTTTTTGCACATTTATGACATCCAAATGTTATTTTAATGAAACTTAAAGAAATGAGAAAACGTATGAACCCGTAATTAATGAGAAAAATTTAACGAAATCTATGGCGCGTAGGGTAGCCGAATCTGGTCTGGTGTTGAAATCCATACACAAAAGTCATTACTACGGCGTGTTGTACAGCTGTGCAATATTTTTAATGACGAGAACAGTTATTTTCATTTATTGATAATGAATTCGAAGTAAATAATACTATATTGAATTCTTTTCTTGTTTAGCATTTGGCAGCCTCCAAATTTTACGGAGAATTGTCATTGTAAGGCCAAATTTAACATACTATCAATGAAATAACAAAACCGACTGCATGTGCGAGACCCTCATAATTGGTGGACAAGGTCGTATAACACCTCTATTCGTAAATAGAATAATAAGTAAAGAGAGTGTCTCATCCTATTCTGGACTTAAAATTGGTACATAAAAAAGCCGATTTTAATTGATATTTAAAAAAAATATAATATTGTATGTGTATGAAGAAAAACTGTCAATAAAAATCCGTTAAAAAGATTTCAAAAAATATATTGGTGTCGTTTTTGATTTGAATTTAAGCAAAATATTACCAATAGATGCAGCATTGTCACACGTTAGTTTGTTTAATTGGTTGTACATGTATTCTTTTTGTATATGAAACTGGATGTAATAGACCAAAACAAGAAAACGCCTTGTACATGTATTCTTATTTGTATAAGCATGTCCCTATTGTACATTTTTTACTTCAACGTGTTCAATGTATTGAGAGATAAAAATTGAAGTATCGGCAAATGTACACTAACTGCAGACAGACAGATCAGAAAGTGTACACACGTTAAAACTCGTCGTACAGTTAGACGATCAGACAGACGAACAAAGTGTTTTCAATATAGCTCTTCTTCTAGACAAACAAGTATGCAAATATTTATACGTATACGCCGTAAAAAAATGTTATGTAACTTATCTATTGATAAAGACATCGTTCAATATCATTCTCTTATACCGGCTGCAGTACTTCCTATGAAATATTATATTACAACTTCATTTTCGGTCGATTGATGCAATAATGGCATGAGTTAATTGCACAAAACAGCTCTTATTATAAAACAAGAAGTACTGCTCATAATTTAAATTTGAAAGATAATTATCTTTTGAGTGTAAAAATAAATAAAATCAAAGTACGTCGGGACCTTTTAAAGTTGACGATACGGTATCGGTTTTGTCATTGTTGACGGTTATATGGTATGATCGCCTCACTTAATTTATAGTTGGTTTACATTTTGTCATGTCAATAATGTTGTCTATCATCCTACAGTACATCAAGCAATTTGGAACTAATGTCGGACGGAGATGCACCTTTATACTTTTAGCAATCTGCTAGAATCCTTCATTTATATTAAGTATCAACGCTTTGAAAAACACCTGCATAAACTTGACAGCGAACTCGTGTTTGGCGGGAATGATTACACGACGTTGTTGCGATTAAAACTTAATTTAGCGCCATACTGACAGACGTCGTAAAAAATAAAGATGTATGGCTTTTATTGAAAAAACAAGCACATGGACCCCAATTGTTTTCTTTTGCAATCAATCAAGTACTGTTTCAAGAACACTCCACCAAAATTTCAGGAAAAAAACCAACGATCAAATTTTTTCTGCACTTCCGAAAAGACGCAAAAGTAGGCCTATGGTCAATTTTTTATTTCGGATATAGCAATCTAAATCCGGAACATGATGATTTGGTTTAACCTTAAACTTGTTTCAGTATGTTGATGTCATGGATCAAGGGAATATTTTACAAAAACCCGGTTAAGTTAATATGACTTTTCGTTCAAAAGTATTGTTACTTTCTTTAAAAGTCATAATTTATTAAATTTCAGGGATTTTCTTCCAAATATGCAAATTTCGAACCAAATTATCTCTAAAAGTAGGTCATGAAGGTACTTTTTTCTTTGCATATTTAAAAAGTACACATTGAAATTGACCTTCTATCAAAATTTTAAGAAAAAACCAACGAGGGATCTCTACTGTATTGTTTGCCCTTAAAGCATAAAGACAAGAGGAGTACCATGCGCTTACAACGGAGCTCTTTATTCATTTATCTGAAAAGTCTTTTCAAAAGAGGGACGAAAGATACCAAAGGGACAGTAAAACTCATAAATCTAAAATAAACTGACAACGCCATGGCTAAAAATGAAGAAAACAAACAAACAAACAATAGTACACATGGCACAACATAGAAAACTAAAGAATAAACAACACGAACCCCACCAAAAACTAGGGTTGATCTCAGGTGCTTCGAAAGGGTAAGCAGATCCTACTTCACATGTGGCTACCGTCGTGTTGCCAATGTGATAACAAATCCGGTAAATAGTCTAATTCGGTAGGTCACATTCATGAAAGGGAAGGGGATTGTAGTTACGACGTAAGGAACATATCTGATATCATTTGTGAAACGATTCAACTGTTTTTATAATATGCTTTTTATCACTGTTCAATGTTAAGGGGATGGTTGTGCACATAAAACGAATTTAATCACTAAGAGTCCTATATATGCGCCGTAAAACTAATTTTTCTCGAATGAATTGAATTGTTTTAAAATTTTTCTTTTTGGATTCTCTTATAGATTGTTGTGCGGTAATAAATAAATTTGGTTTATTTACTGTCTTCTGATTGGTTAAAAGTGTTAGTTTTATTTTCATTGTTGTCAATTTTTATGGCGACACGCCCACTCTGACGTTGTGTATTCATACGCCAACATGTGTGTACGTACGTTGTTATTGTTAATATAAAAAATATAAAAAGTTCTTTGGGCCTTATTTTTGATAGAAATTTGTTTATAATGAATGGCAATAATTTATTTTGAATTTATTGACCCATAAAATAAATTTTTGACTCTTCACATTTGCGGATTATTCAATGTGAAGAGTCAAAAACTAATTTTATGGTTCAATAAATTCAAAATAAATAATAGCCATTCATTAAATGGTTTTCATCAATGTTGAAGACTGTACTATGAATTATAACAGTCTCCGGGACAAGTTTGCAATTCCGCTGAGTGCAAAAGTTGTCACCTTAATTTTTGGAGTTAAGTCAAAATGAAGTTGATAACTTGGTTGGTATTGGTTCCCTGATATTTGTCCTTAAAATTTTTGGCTCTAGCACCACTGTTGAAAAAGTTATGCCCCTTTTTTCAACAATTTCCTCAGAGGAAAAGTAGGTTTCCTCAAGGGAAATCAAATTTCCCTAAAGGAAAAATATTTTTCCTCGAGGGAAATAGTTTTTTCCTCAAGGGAAAAAGATTTCCCTTAGGGAATTTGCTGCATAAATATTTCCTTTGAGGAAATTCTTTTTCCTTTGAGGAAATTTGCGTCTTCAAATTTTCCTTTGAGGAAATTCTATTTCCTTTGAGGAAATTTGCGGCTTCAAATTTTCCTTTGAGGAAATACTATTTCCTGTGAGGAAATTTGCAGCTTCAAATTTTCCTTGGAGGAAATACTTTTTCCTGTGAGGACGTTTTTGACAAACACTTTTCCTTGAGGGAAAATTCAAGACAATAAATTTCCTCTAAGGAAATCATTGTTCTTCAAATTTCCCTTAACCCTTTCCCTTTCAGGCATTTTATACCTTTACTTATCGAAAAGACATTATTGAAGTTTAAATGAATACTGCATTCGCATCAATGGTCATATACATGCCATGTTGGGCTCAAATGAAAGATAATTGGTAAAATATTTCAAAAAATTAAGTTTGAAGATAATTCGTCATTTTTTGGTCACGTGGTATATTTCCAAAAGTCACGTGACTGTTGGAGAAAAGGTGAAAAAATACGAAATCCTTGGGCAAAAAGTCATGCAGAGACATATTGGTGGGCTAATAGGGTCATGTTTTGGTGGAAACACAATGCCTCGAGTCTGTTGAAGCCATATAAGTTATCATAGTGGTATAAATAGACGCATAACGTGCTATAGGCCTCAAAATATAGATGTCCGTAACATTCAAAATAACTGATTTTGGACGCCATTTTTGTCCGATTTCAAAATTGGACCCTAGTTATTTGTCTAATTCTTTTTCAATCAATCAGCGACCTAAACTTTGTTTTTACAAGGGAAAATTCATTGAATTACCAATGCTAGCTTGATCTGGGACACCCTTGACCGAGCCCGATGGAGCAAAGGGGGTAAAAAAAGGGGAGGGGGGTAATTTGGCTCACACATTCTTTTAAAAAAATTCTGTAGGTTTTCTTTTTGAAATTGAAAGTAAAGTTAAGTTAAGTTACATTTAATATAGGAAACTATTTTTCCAACTCCGGCAGTGAGATTCGAACTCTCAATCTTAGCGCCTTGGGATAGATCATCTACATCATACCCCTGCGCCACTGACATTGTAATGAATTTATTGAAATTTAAGTACTTAAGTCTACTACTACGGAAGAAATTAAAAAAAAATATATCATATAAAGATTCTCATCCAGTTTGTTTTCTTTTTTGGAATTATGTGTTCAGATGATATTTTTTTGTTGCCAAATGCATGATTTTTACGCAAATCTGGGAGGAATCCACTCTTTAAAATGTCATTTTTTCATTGAAATATACATGTTCCTTAATTCAAACAAAAGTGTTTTCAACTTTAGCATACCGCAACACTTACGAAACCATGTTTTGTTACATCTATTTCAACTTTGCCAATAAAATTTAGAATATTTTAGTGGTTTTTGTCTCTTTTCTCGTAATTTCTTTAAAAAGTTTGTGTTTGCGCTGCTACAATAAAAATTACATTTGCAACTAGTTTACAAGTTAGAACTATTAGTTTAATACTATTCTTCAAACACTCACTGCACAGTTATCGAGAAAAGTCATAAATCCTCTTAAAAGAGCAGTTTTCTTTGCCCTTCTTTTTGAGAATTTTCCTCAAAATTCGAAGAAAAATAAATGGTTTTTACAGAAAAATTACACATCAGTAAGGGGCGACTTGTTTATTAACTAATAATGATAGAGGTTTGATGCACATTAAGTCGCATTGCTGGTTATATGAGGATTAATTTGAGCCCTTAACCACATCTGTACGTCAGCAAATGGCGACGCAACAAGTCTAAATGCACCCAAAAATTCTTAAAATTGGCTTCACCGGTAAGCTGTACCGGTGTGAAAGGGAGAGGGTTAAGGAAATTTCTGAACATCAAATTTCCCTTAAGGAAATGTTTCCCCTATTTTTCCTCTATGGAAACTTCATAACAGTACAAACAGTATTAATATAATTTTTCCTAGACTGAATTATTGATACAAAAGATAATTAAAACTTTAATACAAATTTTCATGGTGAGTATTAAACATTCAAAAACAAAAGGCTGACTGTTTAACATGTTTAAGACAATACAATAATAAGCAAAACGCTATGAATATCATACCATTTGGGATGTTATTAATATTGTGCTCATATTTGCATATTAAATAAAATAATTTAAACACTTTTCATGTTAAATTAACTTGTCTTTTGTTTCAGCTGCTGTGTACAATTATTCGACCCCCTACATAACAGTTCAGTGCATAAATAATTCCATCCACAAGACATCTTCCTTCATTTGGTTGAATTAATTTTGGCAACTTGTTCTTCAAACATCTCTGTATATTTGATATGATGGAGCCATGTAGTCCACATGAATGGATAAAGCAGGTGTTTATTTCGACAACAAACATGACAAAGATACTATTTTTTCTTAATTTCTCCATAATCCATCAGTGAATATGTGGGTTGTTACATTTTACACAATTGTGTTCTTGTGCATCTTTGATAGTACTCCATTTTGTTTATAGCAATTTTGTAGAATTTTTTCTATTTCTTTTTCCAGAAAAACACACAGTTCATTTCACGTTATCATGACTATGTAGAAAAGTAATAAGAATTAAGTTTCCTCTTCAGTATAGACCTGCAGGACCTGTTGATGATCATAAAAACCAAGATATCTGACCTATAAATACACAAAATTAAAAAAAAATGTTACAGATGGAGAACAAAAACAGCAATATAAATAAGCTTATTTTATCATGTTTTAATGAAAATTTTGAGAAACTTTCATTTGATATTCTTACTTATGAGTTCTCTTATTTCAGTGCTTTGTGTCCAAGATTTAATATTCGTTGTTTAGTGCCTTGCAGTGATATTTAAAGTTGAGCCACTTGCAATAGTTGTTATAGAATGTTCATGACATATATGTTGTGTTATTTGAACCACTGTCAAATATTACATGTATTATGGTAAGGTTGATTGTTATTGACTTTGAATATATATGTTGAACTTAATTGGATTGTTTAAATCTTTTCATGTTGGGATCTTTATTGGCTGACCTATAAAGGAAATGTTTTCTCATTATTGAAGGCCGGCCCATCTTTGGCCTTTAATTTCTTGCATCCACTCTGGTGGATAAGTCACTCATTTACCATACCACATCTTCTTATTTTTATATGAGTCATCATTCAAAGGCAATTACTTTTATTACTGTAATTCAGAAATTAACGAGAGGTTTTTAGTAATGCGAATAATGTGACTGGGTGCGTATCGCAAAAATAAGAACTCATATTTTGATAACAAAAACATATATATATATAGATCTTTATGGAGATTTTTTTTGTAATCACAATAAGTTGTCCATTCGTGAAAAATCACAATAATAAATTCAATCAACATATCAATAATTTCTGAATTTACTTGTGCAGTATATATAGAAGTGGTCTTACCATTTAGGCCTTGTTGTATTCTGTTTTTCTTGTTTTGCCGCTCATTTCTATTTCAACAGTTTCTATTTTCTATATTTCTTGTCCTTAACATAAAAAGGGTAAAAACTATTATTAAACATCAGTATGTGTTTTTCTTTATGTACAATAATATTTAACTAGAGGCTCTAAAGAGCCTGTGTCGCTCACCTTGGTCTATGTGAATATTAAACAAAGGACACATGACAAAATTGTGTTTTGGTGATGGTGATGTGTTTGTAGATCTTACTTTACTGAACATTCTTGCTGCCTACAATTATCTCTATCTATAATGAACTTGGCCCAGTAGTTTCAGTGGAAAATGTTGGTGAAAATTTACAAATTTTATGAAAATTGTTAAAAATTGACTATAAAGGGCAATAACTCCTTAGGGGATCAATTGACCATTTTGGTCATGTTGACTTATTTTTAGGTCTTACTTTGCTGTACATTATTGCTGTTTACAGTTTATCTCTAACTATAATAATATTCAAAATAATAACAAAAAAAAGGAAAAATTTCCTTGAAATTACCAATTCAGGGATATCAACCTAACAACCGGTTATCCAATTCATCTGAAAATTCTAGGGCAGACAGATCTTCACCTGATAAACAATTTCACCTCCTATCAAATTTGCTCTAAATGCTTTAGTTTTTGAGTTATAAGCCAAAAACTGCATTTTACCCCTATGTTCTATTTTTAGCCATGGTGGCCATCTTGGTTGGTTGGCCAAGTCACTGGACACATTTTTAAAACTAGATACCCCAATGATGATTGTGGCGAAGTTTGGTTTAATTTGGCCCAGTAGTTTTAGAGGAGAAGATTTTTCTAAAAGATTACTAAGGTTTACGAAAAATCGTTAAAAATTGACTATAAAGGGCAATAACTCCTAAAGGGGTCAACTGACCATTTTGGTCATGTTGACTTATTTGTAAAACTTACTTTGCTGTACATTATTGCTCTTTACAGTTTATCTCTAACTATAATAATATTCAAGATAATAACCAAAAACAGCAAAATTTTGCTTAAAATTACCAATTCAGGGGCAGCAACCTAACAACGGGTTGTCCAATTCATCTAAAAATTTCAGGGCAGATAGATCTTGACCTGATAAACAATTTTACCCCTGTCAGATTTGCTCTAAATTCTTTGGTTTTTGAGTTATAAGTCAAAAACTGCATTTTACCCCCATGTTCTATTTTTAGCCATGGCGGCCATCTGGGTTGGTTGGCCGGGTCACCGGACACATTTTTTAAACTAGATACCCCAATGATGATTGTGGCCAAGTTTGGTTAAATTTGGCCCAGTAGTTTCAGAGGAGAAGATTTTTGTAAAAGTTAACAACGGACGACGGACGACAGACGACGGACGGCGGACGCCAAGTGATGAGAAAAGCTCACTTGGCCCTTTGGGCCAGGTGAGCTAAAAAGAATGGAATATTTGTGCTATTTCATTTCACAGACTTTTTGCCAGTCATCACTTTCAAAGACTTTCATCCTGGTCAATAGTTTAAAAAACAAACATTCTCATACTTTTTCTTCATGTTCGTACTAACTTTTCATTGGACAACAAAGACATGATTCAACTATTCTTCTATGATTTGCTGGCTTGACTACGTTAAACTCTGAAATATTGTTTACAGTATAATCTGTATGTGTCTCGCTCGTCAAAATTTCAAATTAATATATATTACTTACAGAAGCAATTAAACAAGAGGCTCTCAAGAGCCTGAAGTGCTCACCTGACATTTTTTGCATCAATCTTCCATTTGTGATCATTTTACCCCTATGTTTCATTTTAGCCATGTTACTATAAACATGATAAAGTGGCTATGTTTCTTGACGTAAAAGGAAATAACATACAAACTTTATACTAGTTACTCTGAAACTCATTCAGTCCAAGTTTGGCTGTAATAGATTCCACAATGTTTAAGGAGAAGATTCTTTAGAGTATTAAGCAAACTAGATGAACAAATTGTGAAAAATTGTCTTTAAAAGGCAATAACTCCTTATGGGGTCAATTGACAATTTTGGTTGTATTAATATCATATTTGTAGACCTTACTTTGCTACTTATATTTGCTGTTTACAGTATAACTTTATCACAAATCAGATTCAAGATAATAACCAATAAAAATGCTACGCATGGCGCTAAGCTTGATACGACCGTACAGGTTGAACCCTGAACAGTTGGGGCAAGTATGGACACAACATTCAATTGATACAGCTTTGAATTTTAAGTTTGGATTGTGATTCAATAGTTGACACAGCATAGGTTTCTGACACAGAATGAATGTGGTCTAAGTACTTAAAAAAACTAAATTGAAAATTAACCTCTAATATGGTCCAATATCATGAATATTCAAAATCTTAATACATGGTTAGATGCAGCATATCAACATGATCAAAGAACCCCAATAATTAATTTTTTGATGAAATCAAATAAAGTTCAATTTTGGACCCTTTAGACCTCAATTTGGACCAATTTGATAACGGGCCAAAATACCAAAAATCTAAATGAATGGTTAGATTCAGACTATCAAAGAACCCCATATATTCAATTTTTGTTGAAATCAAATAAAGTAAACTTTTGGACCCCCGATTTGGACCAACTTGAAAACTGGGCCCATAATAAAAAATCTAAGTAAATATTCAGATTCAGCATAATACAGAACACCAAGAATTTAAATATTGTAAAAATCAAAATAAGCTTAATTTTGGACCCTTTGGACCTTAAGGTAGACCAATTTAAACAGGACCAAAAAAAAGAATCTATATACACAGTTAGATTTGGCATATCAAAGAACCCCAATAATTCAATTTTCTATAAAATCAAACAAAGTTTAATTTTGGACCCTTTTGGACCCTAATTCCTAAATTCTGGACAAAAACTCCCAAAATAAATCCCAACCTTCCTTTTTGTGGTCACAAACCTTGTGTTTGAATTTCATAGATTTCTATTAACTTATACTAAAGTAATTATGCGAAAACGAAATTTCTTCGGACAACGATGACTACATGATACCAATATATGATGGCAAAAAAATTTTTGCAGTTGTATAAAAACTGCAATGTTTCCTTAAAATTACCAATCTAGTGCCAGCAACACAACAATGGGTTGTTACATTTGTCAAAAAATTGGTTCAGTAGTTTTAAAGGAGAACACCAGACAGACGACGACGAACAATGACAGGCACCAAGTGGTGGCAAAATCTTACTGTTCCAATAGAACAGCGAGGTAAAATTGCACTGGCTCTATCCAAAAAAAGACTTTTACAGTGCAGTGACAGTCTGGGCGAACATGTTACTAGAGCAAACGGACCCGTTTTCATTGAACAGAGACCTGATGTCACATCTTGAAGATGTGGTCACAGTTTGGTATTAAAATAACCATATTTTAAATGGCTCAACCACTACGGCTCCTTGTACAAATAGACAATGATTTAAAACTTTGATTGTTTGCTTTGGTTTTATAAACATCACTTTCTACACCATATGGGTAATTTCATGGCAGTCAGTTTTTTTGGCAGACTAAACCGTAGTACTTGAAGGAAAGTGCCAACCTGTGGGAGGAAACTGACTAACCTTATCACATATGACATGAAAATAGAACCTTAATTTGCAACTGTCCAACTAGGCCTCAAACCAACACCTAGAGGTACATGTAAGGTGTGACAAACTACCATAATATTAACATGCCTACTGCCCCTGATAAGTTTTGAGGATAAAGGATCTGTACCAAATCAGGATAGCAAAATATTAAAAAATTGGGAGGTTGGCACAAATAGACATGGTGTTTATACTGATATTATCCCAGTGCAATGTTTTTCAGGGCTAGGTTTAAAACGTATGATAAATTCAAAATGGAAATATATGCAGCAGGACAGACAATTTTTGCAGATACATGTAAATAAATTATGGGTTGTAATGCTTGTTTGATTAACAAAAATCTGGACATGCATTACATGAATACAGATTGTATATTTTTTTTACTTTTAGATTAGTTCATCTCTGTGTTTCGAAGTGTAGAGTGGCATCCATTTTCTTGATCTAGTATACATTAGGATTTAGGGGCCTGCTCAAGACCTCTTTGGGTGTGATATTTCTTACATGTTGAAGACCCATTGGTGGCATTGAATCGTTTTGTACGTTTTGGTGGGGTTGTTGTCTCTTTGACATATTCCATTCTTATTCAAATTAATGAGCCCTTTGAATTGTTGAAAAGGAGGGGATTTTATTCATCATTGTATGTTTTGTACCAGGCTAGCATCTACTGGTACATAACTACTATAAACCTGTAAATCTGGGACCATTTTGGTCGTTTTAGCTTTGGTGCTTTCAGCCATAATTTAATATCTTGAATGCATCATTGTGGTTCTGACTATCATGACTATAGTGGATACTTTGTTCTCTGGTTCAAGGGAAAATTTGTCAATGATAAATTTCAAATACATTGTATTTAATAAATTCAACAAATGTAAGAGCCACACATATTTGTTCTGTCATGTCCTGGTGAACAGCTATCTCATGAAGCGACAACATCAAGCAGACATCAACTGTGTCTACTTTACAAACGATAAAATTTGAGTCCTCTATAAGGTCTCTCAGAACGTTTCTTTCAAAAAATTTAGCTGAAAATGTGAAAGTGATAAAATTTTGCCAGCCTCTTTGACATACTTTTGGCAGCCTTTTTCTATTCTATGTCATTAAAACGTTTGCTTCCAATACAGTGTAAGGCAAGCACTTTTAAGATCGTGATTTGAAATGAGTAAAGCCAGAAACAAACTTAAATGAAACTCGGCGGATACGATCAAGTTCCGGCATAATTTCAATTTTTTTTAAATAAAAAAAAATAAATTTCTGAAACTCAAATAAAATTATTTGGGCGGCAAGTTTTTCAGTGGGTCGGGCGGCAATGCCAAACAAATGAAATTTTATTTTAGGTCCAGGGGCAAGTCCCTGTATGACAAATGACTGAAAGACTTCCAAAATTTGATAATAATGAATAGATGAGTATAATGTGACACTAGTCTGAATAAAATTTTACTAGTCTGGCATCCGACTACTGACTAGTGGCTAAATGTGCAGACTGTAACTTACCTGCCTTTTGGTGTACCTTTTCCCCTGTATTGCAGAAGATGACAAAATAAACAAAAATCTGAAATTCATTTGATAGGATCCACTTGTTTACACAGTTTAAATCATGTGTTGCATGGGTTTTTAAGAGTTTTTCATCGTTGTTTTATGGGGAGCATTTCAAACATTTCTTCAAATTATTTTATTTTGGCACCCTCTGTGGAATTGAAAAAAAGGCAGAGCACCTGTTTGATTATACCGATAACGATGAGGAATTGTTCAGCATTTATGTTCAGGGGCGGATCCAGCCATTTTAAAAAAGGGGGTTCCCAACCCAGAGTAAAAGTGGGGAGAGTCCAAACATATATGTCTACACTGAGGGCATGGTTTGTTGTGATGACAAATGAGAGAAATACACAGATGTGTGTTATCTGTGGAGACATGGAGGTGGCCATAAACGATATAATTCGACAGAGTCGATATGTAATTGTGAGACCCATTTGCCAGTTGTGTCTGGATCAGGGATAATATCTCTGTACCAGAAATGCCCTGCTGGAAAGTTAGACAAAAAACTTATAAAAGAATAAAAGGATAACAATGTGCATTTGTTTTAATTAAAACATGTATATTCCTTCCATGAATTGCATATACATGTATTTAATTTATTACAAATCTTTGTCTGTCAGATGTATGTTTATAGGGTTGATACAGTTATGTACAATGTAATTTCTGGGCTTCTGTTTATACTTTCAAATACTGTGTGATATATGCTCCTTCCTTAAAGGTGTTGTCAGTATACAGGCGCGGATCCAGAGGGGTGGGAGGGGGGGGGGGGGGGGGGGGGGTTCCGGGGGTTTTATTACATAATCTGAAAGATGAAACCTTGAACTTTACAGGAAAAATACTCCCACTGCTGGGAAAAATCTGTTAAGAAAGTATCAGTTCATTAAGTTAGGCCATTATTATAGCATTTTATCCACTAAAATAGAATTTGCAGCTAAATTATTGCACCAAAGGCATAAACCTTTCTACTTAAAAGAAGCAAAAAGTTCATTTTTTACAATTTTACTAATATTTACCTATGTGTTTAAAATTTTAGTATAACTACAAAATCACAATTTATGACAAAATTTCTAATTTGCTACTTAAATAAGTAATTTAAAAATCACTCATGTAAGGAAGTCCCCTGACTGTTAATGTTTGTGAGTCAGTGTATGACCTTATGCCCAGAATCCCATATAGCCACTTGTTTGTTTTTACCAATAACCATGAGGAATTGTCTTTATTTTATTACTGTTAATGGTTGTGAGTCAATGTATGACCTTATGACCAGAGTCCCATATAGCCACTTGTTTGTTTTTACCAATGACCATGAGGAATTGTCTAACATTTATTACTGTTAATGGTTGTGAGTCAGTGTATGACCTTATGCTCAGAGTCCCATATAGCCACTTGTTTGTTTTTACCAATAACGATGAGGAAATGTTTAGCATTTATTACTGCTATGTTTGTGAGTCAGTGTATGACCTTATGCTCAGAGTCCCATATAGCTACTTGTTTGATTTTACCAATAACCTTGAGGAATTATTAGCATTTATTACTGTTAATGTTTGTGAGTCAGAGTTTGACCTTATGCCCAGAGTCCCATATAGCTACTTGTTTGTTTATACCAATAACCATGAGGAATTGTCTAACATTTATTACTGTTAATGGTTGTTAGTCAGTGTATGACCTTATGACCAGAGTCCCATATAGCCACTTGTTTGATTTTACTAATAACAATGAGGAATTGTCTTTATTTTATTACTGTTAATGGTTGTGAGTCAGTGTATGACCCTATGCCCAGAGTCCCATATAGCTACTTGTTTAATTTTACTAATGGCAATGAGGAATTGTCTTTATTTTATTACTGTTAATGTTTGTGAGTCAGTGTATGACCTTATGCCCAGAGTCCCATATAGCCACTTGTTTGATTTTACCAATAACCATGAGGAATTGTCTTTATTTTATTACTGTTAATGGTTGTGAGTCAGTGTATGACCTTATGCTCAGAGTCCCATATAGCCACTTGTTTAATTTTACCAATAACCATGAGGAATTGTCTTTATTTTATTACTGTTAATGGTTGTGAGTCAGTGTATGACCTTATGTCCAGAATCCCATATAGCCTCTTGTTTGTTTTTACCAATAACCATGAGGAATTGTTAAGCATTTATTACTGTTAATGGTTGTGAGTCAGTGTATGACCTTATGCCCAGAATCCCATATAGCCACTTGTTTGTTTTTACCAATAACCATGAGGAATTGTTTAGCATTTATTACTGTTCATGTTTGTGAGTCAGTTTATGACCTTATGCCCAGAGTCCCATATAGCTACTTGTTTGTTTATACCAATAACCATGAGGAATTGTGTAACATATATTACTGTTAATGGTTGTGGGTCAGTGTATGACCTTATGCCCAGAGTCCCATATAGCCACTTGTTTGTTTTTAATAATAACAATGAGGAATTGTCTTTATATTATTACTGTTAATGTTTGTGAGTCAGTGTATGACCTTATGCCCAGAGTCCCATATAGCCACTTGTTTGTTTTTACTAATAACAATAAGGAATTGTCTTTATATTATTACTGTTAATGGTTGTGAGTCAGTGTATGACCTTATGCTCAGAGTCCCATATAGCCACTTGTTTGTTTTTACCAATAACGATGAGGAAATGTTTAGCATTTATTACTGTTATGTTTGTGAGTCAGTGTATGACCTTATGTTCAGAGTCCCATATAGCCACTTGTTAGTTTTTACCAATAACGATGAGGAATTGTCTTTATTTTATTACTGTTAATGGTTGTGAGTCATTGTATGACCTTATGCCCAGAGTCCCATATAGCCACTTGTTTGATTTTACTTATAACAATGAGGAATTGTCTTGCATTTATTACTGTTAATGGTTGTGAGTCAGTGTATGACCTTATGACCAGAGTCCCATATAGCCACTTGTTTGTTTTTACCAATAACCATGAGGAATTGTTCAGCATTTATTACTTTTATGTTTGTGAGTCAATGACCTTATGCCCATAATCCAATATAGCCACTTGTTTGTTTTTACCAATAACAATAAGGAAATGTTTAGCATTTATTACTGTTCAAGTTTGTGAGTCAGTTTATGACCTTATGCCCAGAATCCTATATAGCCACTTGTTTGATTTTACCAATAACGATGAGGAAATGTTTAGCATTTACTACTGTTCATGTTTGTGAGTCAGTTTATGACCTTATGCCCAGAGTCCCATATAGCTACTTGTTTGTTTATACCAATAACGATGAGGAATTGTTCAGCATTTTTCACTTTTAATGTTTGTAAGTCAGTGTATGACCTTATGCGCGAAATCCCATATAGCCACTTGTTTGAGTTTACCAATAACCATGAGGAATTGTCTAACATTTATTACTGTTAATGTTTGTGAGTCAGTGTATGACCTTATGCCCAGAGTTCCATATAGCCACTTGTTTGTTTTTACCAATAACGATGAGGAAATGTTTAGCATTTATTACTGTTATGTTTGTGAGTCAGTGTATGACCTTATGTTCAGAGTCCCATATAGCCACTTGTTAGTTTTTACCAATAACGATGAGGAATTGTCTTTATTTTATTACTGTTAATGGTTGTGAGTCATTGTATGACCTTATGCCCAGAGTCCCATATAGCCACTTGTTTGTTTTTACCAATAACCATGAGGAATTGTTTAGCATTTATTACTGTTCATGTTTGTGAGTCAGTTTATGACCTTATGCCCAGAGTCCCATATAGCTACTTGTTTGTTTATACCAATAACCATGAGGAATTGTGTAACATATATTACTGTTAATGGTTGTGGGTCAGTGTATGACCTTATGCCCAGAGTCCCATATAGCCACTTGTTTGTTTTTAATAATAACAATGAGGAATTGTCTTTATATTATTACTGTTAATGTTTGTGAGTCAGTGTATGACCTTATGCCCAGAGTCCCATATAGCCACTTGTTTGTTTTTACTAATAACAATAAGGAATTGTCTTTATATTATTACTGTTAATGGTTGTGAGTCAGTGTATGACCTTATGCTCAGAGTCCCATATAGCCACTTGTTTGTTTTTACCAATAACGATGAGGAAATGTTTAGCATTTATTACTGTTATGTTTGTGAGTCAGTGTATGACCTTATGTTCAGAGTCCCATATAGCCACTTGTTAGTTTTTACCAATAACGATGAGGAATTGTCTTTATTTTATTACTGTTAATGGTTGTGAGTCATTGTATGACCTTATGCCCAGAGTCCCATATAGCCACTTGTTTGATTTTACTTATAACAATGAGGAATTGTCTTGCATTTATTACTGTTAATGGTTGTGAGTCAGTGTATGACCTTATGACCAGAGTCCCATATAGCCACTTGTTTGTTTTTACCAATAACCATGAGGAATTGTTCAGCATTTATTACTTTTATGTTTGTGAGTCAATGACCTTATGCCCATAATCCAATATAGCCACTTGTTTGTTTTTACCAATAACAATAAGGAAATGTTTAGCATTTATTACTGTTCAAGTTTGTGAGTCAGTTTATGACCTTATGCCCAGAATCCTATATAGCCACTTGTTTGATTTTACCAATAACGATGAGGAAATGTTTAGCATTTACTACTGTTCATGTTTGTGAGTCAGTTTATGACCTTATGCCCAGAGTCCCATATAGCTACTTGTTTGTTTATACCAATAACGATGAGGAATTGTTCAGCATTTTTCACTTTTAATGTTTGTAAGTCAGTGTATGACCTTATGCGCGAAATCCCATATAGCCACTTGTTTGAGTTTACCAATAACCATGAGGAATTGTCTAACATTTATTACTGTTAATGTTTGTGAGTCAGTGTATGACCTTATGCCCAGAGTTCCATATAGCCACTTGTTTGTTTTTACCAATAACGATGAGGAAATGTTTAGCATTTATTACTGTTATGTTTGTGAGTCAGTGTATGACCTTATGTTCAGAGTCCCATATAGCCACTTGTTAGTTTTTACCAATAACGATGAGGAATTGTCTTTATTTTATTACTGTTAATGGTTGTGAGTCATTGTATGACCTTATGCCCAGAGTCCCATATAGCCACTTGTTTGTTTTTACCAATAACCATGAGGAATTGTTTAGCATTTATTACTGTTCATGTTTGTGAGTCAGTTTATGACCTTATGCCCAGAGTCCCATATAGCTACTTGTTTGTTTATACCAATAACCATGAGGAATTGTGTAACATATATTACTGTTAATGGTTGTGGGTCAGTGTATGACCTTATGCCCAGAGTCCCATATAGCCACTTGTTTGTTTTTAATAATAACAATGAGGAATTGTCTTTATATTATTACTGTTAATGTTTGTGAGTCAGTGTATGACCTTATGCCCAGAGTCCCATATACCACTTGTTTGTTTTTACTAATAACAATAAGGAATTGTCTTTATATTATTACTGTTAATGGTTGTGAGTCAGTGTATGACCTTATGCTCAGAGTCCCATATAGCCACTTGTTTGTTTTTACCAATAACGATGAGGAAATGTTTAGCATTTATTACTGTTATGTTTGTGAGTCAGTGTATGACCTTATGTTCAGAGTCCCATATAGCCACTTGTTAGTTTTTACCAATAACGATGAGGAATTGTCTTTATTTTATTACTGTTAATGGTTGTGAGTCATTGTATGACCTTATGCCCAGAGTCCCATATAGCCACTTGTTTGATTTTACTTATAACAATGAGGAATTGTCTTGCATTTATTACTGTTAATGGTTGTGAGTCAGTGTATGACCTTATGACCAGAGTCCCATATAGCCACTTGTTTGTTTTTACCAATAACCATGAGGAATTGTTCAGCATTTATTACTTTTATGTTTGTGAGTCAATGACCTTATGCCCATAATCCAATATAGCCACTTGTTTGTTTTTACCAATAACAATAAGGAAATGTTTAGCATTTATTACTGTTCAAGTTTGTGAGTCAGTTTATGACCTTATGCCCAGAATCCTATATAGCCACTTGTTTGATTTTACCAATAACGATGAGGAAATGTTTAGCATTTACTACTGTTCATGTTTGTGAGTCAGTTTATGACCTTATGCCCAGAGTCCCATATAGCTACTTGTTTGTTTATACCAATAACGATGAGGAATTGTTCAGCATTTATCACTTTTAATGTTTGTAAGTCAGTGTATGACCTTATGCGCGAAATCCCATATAGCCACTTGTTTGAGTTTACCAATAACCATGAGGAATTGTCTAACATTTATTACTGTTAATGTTTGTGAGTCAGTGTATGACCTAATGCCCAGAGTTCCATATAGCCACTTGTTTGTTTTTATATGACCGCAAAATTTAAAAAATTTTCGTCGTATATTGCTATCACGTTGGCGTCGTTGTCGTCGTCGTCCGAATACTTTTAGTTTTCGCACTCTAACTTAGATAAAAGTGAATAGAAATCTATGAAATTTTAACACAAGGTTTATGACCACAAAAGGAAGGTTGGGATTGATTTTGGGAGTTTTGATCCCAACATTTTAGGAATTAGGAGCCAAAAAGAGCCCAAATAAGCATTTTCTTGTTTTTCGCACAGTAACTTTAGTAAAAGTGAATGAAATTTTGACACAAGGTTTATGACCACAAAAGAAAGGTTGGGATTGATTTTGGGAGTCTTGGTTCTAACAGTTTAGGAATTTGGGGCCAAAAAGGGGTCCAAATAAGCATTTTTCTTGGTTTTCGCACCATAACTTTAGTATAAGTGAATAGAAATCTATGAAATTTAAACACAAGGTTTATGACCACAAAAGAAAGGTAAGTATTGATTTTGGTAGTTTTGGTCCTAATAGTTTAAGAATTAGGAGCCAAAAAGGGGTCCAAATAAGCATTTTTCTTTGTTTTTCGCACCATAACTTTAGTATAAGTGAATAGAAATCTATAAAATTTAAACACAAGGTTTATGACCACAAAAGAAAGGTTGGTATTGATTTTGGGAGTTTTGGTCCTAATAGTTTAGGAATTAGGAGCCAAAAAGGGGTTCAAATAAGCATTTTTCTTGGTTTTCGCACCATAACTTTAGTATAAGTAAATAGAAATCTATGAAATTTAAACACAAGGTTTATGACCATAAAAGGAAGGTTGGTATAGATTTTGGGAGTTTTGGTCCTAACAGTTTAGGAATAAGGGGCTCAAAGGGTCCAAAATTAAACTTTGTTTGATTTCATAAAAAATTGAATAATTAGGGTTCTTTGATACATGTATGCCGAATCTAACTGTGTATGCAGATTCTTAAATTTTGGTCCCGTTTTCAAATTGGTCTACATTAAGGTCCAAAACTTAGTTTGATTTTAACAAAAATTGAATCCTTGGGGTTCTTTGATATGCTGAATCTAAAAATGTAATTAGATTTTTAATTATTGGCCCAGTTTTCAGGTTGGTCCAAATCGGGGTCCAAAATCAAACTTTGATTTCATCAAAAATTTAATACATGGGGTTCTTGATATGCCAAATCTAACTGTGTAATGTAGATTCTTATTTTTTGGTCCTGTTTTCAAATTGGTCTACATTAAAGTCCAAAGGGTCCAAAATTAAACTTTAGTTTGGTTTTAACAAAAATTAAATTCTTGGGGTTCTTTGATATGCTCATGATGCTGAATCCAAACATGTACTTAGATTTTTGATTATGGGCCCAGTTTTCAAATTGGTCCAAATCAAGATCTAAAATTATTATATTAAGTATTGTGCAATAGCAAGAAATTGTCAATTGTACAATACTCAGCAATAACAAGAAATCTTCAATTGCACAGTATTGTGCAATAGCAAGAAATTTTCAATTGCACAGTATAGCGCAATAGCAAGAAATCTTCAATTGCACAGTATTGTGGAATATTTTTTTAGCAAGTATTTTCAATTGCACAGTATTATTAGATCACAATTAACAAGGAAATATCAAGTATATCTTTCATGGAATTTCATTGGACTGGTTCCCAAGCATGTTTCTAATTAGTTTTATCATTTTGATCGTTCTATAAAATTTTGTCCTACATGTTTAAGTGGGATATTAAATGAGTGAAAAGGACGATTGTAACAAGTAGTGAGTATATCTTTAGTATAGGACACAGTATCTTAAATAATATGAAACTTTGAATCGGAAAAAAGATGTTGACTATTCATGTTCCGAAGGAAAAATGGTTAAGCATGGTTGGGTTTTTTTTTCTGACCGCGATTTTGTTATAGTTGCATGAGTATTTTAAAGACCTTTCCAACCATTTGACAAAAAAATATGTGTTAAGTGATGCCACGTTTTCAGTACACACAAACCTGTGAAACAGGTACAGTTTTTAAGCATGCGAGGCATAGCTTAACTACGGTTTTTTTATTGAGTTCAGTCATTCCAATTGATATTTTATAGTGTGTCTTTCTATGTTGTGAAGTTATACTATTTTTTCAGAAAAGGGAGAAGGTTTGGTACCATCAAAACGTTTAATCCCGCTGTAATTGTTTGCACCTGTCCTAAGTAATGAATCTGATGTTCAGTGGTTGCCGTCAGTTTATGTGGTTCCAAAGTGTTGTCTCGTGTCTCGTTTTTATATAGATTAGACCGTTGGTTTTCCCGTTTGAATGGTTTTACACTAGTAATTGTTGGGGCCATTTATACCTTGCTGTTTGGTGTGAGCCTAGGCTCCGTTTTGAATACCGTACCTTGACTTATAATGGTTTACCTTTGGATGGAGAGTTGTCTCATTGGTACTCATACCCCATCTTCCTATATCTACAGATTGTTACTGTGTATTTCAAAACGAATCTCTCCCGTAGTTCATTAGAATTTTAACTGAGGAAAAAATCATTCACAAAGGTTTTTTTATTTACACTGAAGGATTATTTGAAAGAAAAGAAAAAAAACAGGAGGTATGCCGTTTGGGAATGCGTCATCAAGTGCCTCCATTGATGCTCTATGGGGTCCGAATCCAGCGATCATGAGTGCATGCACAATCCATTAGTATTTCACTTGTCCGAATTCCACGTTGACAAAGCCTGTTTCAAACTGTCTTGGTGGAAATTCTCCACATAAACCTGGAATATAAGCAATAGTATTTGTTTCTGGACTAATAGCTTATTTACTATTATCTAATTATTTACACCACTGTCCCAGGTTAGGGGGAGGGTTGGGATACCGCTAACATGTTTAACCCCGTCACATTATGTATGTATGTACCTGGCCCAAGTCAGGAGCCTGTAATTCAGTGGTTGTCATTTGTTTATGTGTTACATATTTGTTTTTCGTTCATTTTGTGTACACAAATTAGGCCGTTAGTTTTCTCGTTTTAATTGTTTTACCTTGTCATTTCGGGGCCTTTTGTAGCTGACTATGTGGTATGGGCTTTGCTCATTGTTGAAGGACGTACGGTGACCTATAGTTATTAAATTCTGTGTCATCTGGTCTCTTGTGGAGTGTTGTTTTATTGGGAATCATACCACATCTTATTTTATTAATATATAATATACTGTAAATTCAGAAATTATTGCGAAACTCGCATTTTGAATTTTTTTTTATATGAACTAAGCGCTATTTTTTCTCAATATCGCAAAAATTAAAATCGCATTTTTGTGTAAAATGACAAAATCCCAAAAATAAATGCACACAATAATTTCTAAATTTACAGTATGTGTTTTTTTTTTTCAAAGGAAAGATAAAAGTTGATCGCTCTTTGTGTTTCACTTTCCGGACTTTTTAACTGGTTTTCAAATGGTGTATAAATACTAAACTTAATTAGTTTAATTGAATTCGGTTACACATTCAATACAGTTTTTAAATTATAAGGTTATGTCTTTGTTTTGTAAACAATGCCGACTACAAATAAATCTTATCTATAATTTACCTATTATTGTCTTAAGTTAACAATTGTATGATCTTGTATTTGATATGGATAATCGAGCGACAATAGAGATCTACACAATGCCAATAGGTGTTTACAGGTGCACAATTCTAATTACGGAAAATGCAGGTCCACCCAGGCGATCGTATTCAGCATGTTTATTACCTTGATTGAATTTATAACTCGAAGTTTCGTATTAAATATCATTTCCGTTTACTAAGTAACTAAGCATAAAAGAACATAAGGCTAAGATTTCATTAGTATATTATTACAACTCCTTGGCCAATCAAATTGATTGAATTTGCATTATAAATTTCATAGTAAATTACTTTCTTCACTCAGAAACTATGCATAAATAGCGACAAGGGTAAGATTTCATTGTATTTTTGCATTTGAATCCAGATAATTAAGACAAAAAGTGCCACTTGCTATTTTGGAATACAATTTTGTGTCCCAATTAAAAAAAAAACGTGTGTGTGTTTTCACAATGATTTTTTATATAGACTGCTATTAAAATTCTTAGTTTTAGAACCATACATTTTTCTAGCTCATCGTTCCAAAGCCTTTGTCATCACTTGGCGTCCGTGTCCGTCGTCGTCCGTCCAGTGTAAAATATTTCAAACATCGTCTCCTCTGAAACTACTGAACCAATTCAAACGTCTTCTCCTCTGAAATTATAGAACCAATTCAAACCCAACTTCTTTCAGTATTATTCATGATAAAGATAAACTGTTAACAGCAGAAATGTTCAGCTTTGTCAATTGACCCCTTAAAGAGTTATTGTCCCTTAATGCCGACAATTTTACACAATTTCTTTATCATGTTTTCTAATTTTAAAAAGTCTTCTTAGGGTATCTCGAATAGACTTTGTTTCCTCCGAAAACATGGTTGCAATTGCTAAAAATAGAACATAGGGTAAAATGCAGTTTTCGACTTATCTCTCAAAAACTAAAGCATTTAGAGGAAATCAGACAAGTAGTTAATGTATTCATTAGGTCAAGGTCTGTTTTCGCTGAAATTAGCAGCCAAATCGGGTATCTGATTTGTAGGTTATTGCCCCTAAATTGATGAGTTATTTTGCAGTTTTCGGTTATTATATTGATATATAGTGAAAGATAAACTGTAAATAGCAGAAATGTTCAGCAAAACGAGATATATACAAATAAGTTGAAATAACAAAAATTGTCAATTGACCCCTTAATTTTGTTCATATAGTTTTCTTGTTTTAAAAATCTTCTCCCTTGAAACTGCTGAATCAGTTTCAGCCAAACTTAGGCTGAATGAGTTTCAGAATATCTAGTATAAATTTTGTATTTTATTTCCTTCTACGCCAAGAAACATAGCCACTATGGCTAAAATGAAACATAGGGGTACAATGCATTTTGTTTTGCTTTTGTAGAAAATAGGACAGATAAAACGAACATTAAAATGGAATTTTTAAGCCATACATTAATATATATTGAAAAGCAAAAATAATCATTGATGAGATTTTAGCAAAAAATTACATGTGCGTGATTTAGGCTCTTGCGAGCCTCATGTTTAAAGACTAATTGCTATCTCGTAAGTTTACATCCTTTGTTTATTACACTAAAGAGGAAATACTAATATCCGCAGAATTCATTACAAATGTAATAAATTCACTTAAAACAGATGCCACCGATTTGGACATTCTGGATGACTTGTTTAGAACATTATTATTTTAAAAAGGATTTCATAATAAATTTTAGACCCTTCTTTAATTGAGAAAAAGGTGTCGAAGATCATATACATGATAATTAATTTACTGTCTTTCGATCAAAACTAATTAACACATAATTGTTTTGCTTAATTTAAAGTGTCACGTCAACAACCGTGTAAATACAATCATTTATGTAACAATGAAGTGGAATAGAACACCGACAATAATAGTATTGATCAAGTGTGCATTGAATAATCTTGATATACAGTGAAACCTTTTAAAACCGAATCTCTTCGGCACTTAAGATTTTGTTCCGTTTTCGCAGATTTTTGGTTTAATTCGGTTCACGACGCATAAAAGTTGATACGACTGAACTTGAGGACATGCTTGGTTTGAACAGGTTTTCGGTTTATGCAAGATTCGGTTTATAGACAGGTTTCACTGTATTTAAATTCGTTAAGGACAAATAAACATAGTATTAGATCACAGTTTACACGGAAATATCAAGTATATCTTTCATGGAATTTCATTGGACTGGTTCCCAAGCATGTTTCTAATTAGTTTTATCATTTTGATCGTTCTATTAAATTTTGTCCTACATGTTTAAGTGGGATATTAAATGAGTGAAAAGGACGATTGTAATAAGTAGTGAGTATATCTTTAGTATAGGACACAGTATCTTAAATAATATATATATATGAAACTTTGAATCGGAAATAGACGTAGTAAAATCAAAAGATGTTGACTATTCATGTTCCGAAGGAAAAATTGTTTAGCATGGTTGGGTTTTTTTTCTGACCGCGATTTTGTTATAGTTGCATGAGTATTTTAAAGACCTTTCCAACCATTTGACAAAAAAATGTGTGTTAAGTGATGCCACGTTTTGCAGTACACACAAACCTGTGAAATAGGTAAAGTTTTTAAGCATGCGAGGCATAGCTTAACTACGTTTTTTTTTATTGATTTCAGTCATTCCAATTGATATTTTATAGTGTGTCTTTCTATAGATGTTGTGATGTTATACTATAGTTTCAGAAAGGGGAGAAGGTTTGGTACCATTAAGACGTTTAATCCCGCTGTAATTGTTTGCACCTGTCCTAAGTAATGAATCTGATGTTCAGTGGTTGTCGTCAGTTTATGTGGTTCCAAAGTGTTTCTCGTGTCTCGTTTTTATATAGATTGTACCGTTGGTTTTCCGTTTGAATGGTTTTAGTAATTGTTGGGGCCATTTATACCTTGCTGTTTGGTGTGAGCCTAGGCTCCGTTTTGAATACCGTACCTTGACTTATAATGGTTTACCTTTATAAATGTGACTTGGATGGAGAGTTGTCTCATTGGTACTCATACCCCATCTTCCTATATCTACAGATTGTTACTGTGTATTTCAAAACGAATTTCTCCCGTAGTTCTTTAGAATTTCAACTGAGGAAAAAATCATTCATAAAGGTTTTTTTATTTACACTGAAGGATTATTTGAAAGAAAAGAAAAAAAAAACAAGAGGTATGCCGTTTGGGAATGCGTCATCAAGTGCCTCCATTGATGCTCTATGGGGTCCGAATCCAGCGATCATGAGTGCATGCACAATCCATTAGTGTTTCTCTTGTCCGAATTCCACGTTGACAAAGCCTGTTTTAAACTGTCTTGGTGGAAATCCTCCACATAAACCAGTGGCGTAGCTGGATCACATTTACGTGTGCGTCCGAACCTTGAGGGCCGGGGTGACAAACCGCTCAATGCCAACCCCCCTGCTGGTAGTTGGTTCGAGGGGACGGAGCCCCCGAAAGCGATCGAGTTATCGAGAATGACATACCATTCCTGTCAGTAAAAAATCATTGATAGTAACATACTTTTGAAGAATAAATGGTATATTTTTATGTTTAATTTTGAACTTATTCATCGTGTTAATTGGAAGCTATAGCGGACATTGGTTTTAGCGAAAACGTTCAAACCAATATTACTTTCAAATTGTTTAAAGTCGTGAGTGAGCTACAATCGACAAAAGCACCTTTTAATGAACACGAAAAAATGTTTTCTTAGAGATGCAATATAAAAAAATTCTGAAACACGCTTTCTTTCCACAAGAAGTGAATCAATTTACCAGTGTTTTCCAGGAATTAAAAAAAAAAATAAAAAATATTCTTTATTATATTTTCTTGATCTTGAATTTAACGTGTGCCAATATATCACATGTTATGAAGGTTTATAAATTGAGCATGTAAAACAATTAATTGCGCAAAGAAAAGTCTAGCTATCAGTAAAGAACTGAAAAATGAACGAAAACAGATGCTTTCAAAATTTTGCTTTAGACATTAATCATAGAAAAAACTTCTTCCAAATTTTCATAAAATTCGACAAAAAGATTCTATAAGTAGTTAATGTAATTAAGAAATAAAAAAAATTAAGCCCAAACTGTGACCACTTATTAATTGCAGAAAGAAATACCTGTTAAATTAAAGAAATAATTGCAAAATTATATATTGCACTGGATACTCTTTTGATCATAAACATTATTTTTAACAGAAAGTCATTCAAAAAACTTTGTCCACATTCGGAACCTAATTGACGGCGCTGATGACGCTATGTCTCGCTTTTTCGACATAAGTCACATGCTCGACAACAATGCAAACCGCATATCGAATCTCAGCAGATAATGAATGGTTTTAAACACAAGAATAAGTACACAGAATTCACAGTAGATTCAGACTTTTACAGAAAATTGGAACAAATATATACAAAATGAAATATTTGATTAAAGTAAATTTAGTCCCTTTTTATTGAAAATTACAATCCATTGAAGAGAGTTCTAGCACAAGGCTGATGTGCTTTTGACCAGTTTTTTAAATTATATTTAGATAAAAAAAAAAAAGATTTCAAAATTCAAGTGTACGCCCGGGCGTTTTGACGTCAACGTAGCTACGCGCATGTAAACCTGGAATATAACAGTATTTGTTTCTTGACTAATAGCTGATTTACTATTATCTAATTATTTACACCACTGTCCCAGGTTAGGGGAGGGTTGGGATACCACTAACATGTATAACCCCGTCACATTATGTATGTATGTGCCTGGCCCAAGTCAGGAGCCTGTAATTCAGTGGTTGTCATTTGTTTATGTGTTACATGTTTGTTTTTCGTTCATTTTGTGGACACAAATTAGGCCGTTAGTTTTCTCGTTTTAATTGTTTTACCTTGTCATTTCGGGGCCTTTTGTAGCTGACTATGTGGTATGGGCTTTGCTCATTGTTGAAGGCCGTACGGTGACCTATAGTTATTAAATTCTGTGTCATCTGGTCTCTTGTGGAGTGTTGTTTCATTGGGAATCATACCACATCTTATTTTATTAATATATAATATACTGTAAATTCAGAAATTATTGCGAAACTCGCATTTTGAATTTTTTTTATATGAATTAAGCGCTATTTTTTCTCAATATCGCAAAAATTAAAATCGCATTTTTGTGTAAAATGACAAAATCCCAAAAATAAATGCACACAATAATTTCTAAATTTACAGAATGTGTTTCTTTTTTCCAAAGGAAAGATAAAAGTTGATCGCTCTTTGTGTTTCACTTTCCGGACTTTTTAACTGTTTTTCAAATCCGGGTGTATAAATACTAAACTTAATTAGTTTAATTGAATTCGGTTACACGTTCAATACAGTTTTTAAATTATAAGGTTAAAGCTTATATGTTATGGTATGTCTTTGTTTTGTAAACAATGCCGACTACAAATAAATCTTATTTATAATATACCTATTATTTTCTTTAGTTAACAATTGTATGATCTTGTATTTGATATGGATAACCGAGCGATAATAGAGATCTACACACTGCCAATAGGTGATTACAGGTGCACAATTCTAATTACGGAAAACGCAGGTCCACCCAGGCGATCGTATTCAGAATGTTTATTACCTTGATTGAATTTACCACTCGAAGTTTCGTATTAAATATCATTTCCGTGTATTAAGTAACGAAGCATTATAAATGAACATAAGGCTATAAGAATTCATTAGTATATTATTACAACTCCTCGGCCAATCAAATTGATTGCATTTGCATTATAAATTTCATAGTAAATTACTTTCTCTGTTTACTCAGAAACTATGCATAAATGGCGACAAGGGTAAGATTCCATTGTATTTTGTACAATTTTGTGTCCCATTTAAAAATGAAAATGTGTTTTCACAATAATTTTTATATAAACTGCTATTGAAATTCTTAGTTTTAGAATCATAAATTTTGTGGCTCATCGTTCCGAACGAACTGTGAGCTTTTGTCATCACTTGGCGTCCGTCGTCGTCGTCGTCCGTTCAGTGTAAAATATTTCAAACATCTCCTCTGAAAACTACTGAACCAATTCAAACCGAACTTAAGTGAATGGTCCTTAGAATATCTAGAATAAAGTTTGTGTTTATTTTTCTGTTTCAGAAAAT
Source organism: Mytilus edulis (assembly GCF_963676685.1). Classification (NCBI taxonomy): domain Eukaryota; kingdom Metazoa; phylum Mollusca; class Bivalvia; order Mytilida; family Mytilidae; genus Mytilus; species Mytilus edulis. Next base: position 14,890,587 of record NC_092357.1, read on the forward strand.
CTATAGAGGCCAATGTGCTAAGCTTGCTTTCGAGATATATATAGCCATTGAAAGTTTGGCGGGAACATGTTCTCTCTTGATTTTTCATAGTTTATCATTGACAAGTTAAAGTTCTCAAAAACTATTAAAAAATGAATAAGATTGTACAAGAATTTTACAAATGACTTATGCATGCAAAAGATTTATAAAAAGAACGGGCAAATTTTTTAAGGCATTCAAATGGATAATACCAGAGGATTCCGAAAATCTGACAAAAAATCTTAAACATGACAAGCAAACATCCTTAAGGAGTTATTGCCCCTTAATGACAATTTTACACAACACAATTTCATCATGTTTTTTTAACTTTAAAAATTCTTCAACTGAACCAATTCTAACCAAACTTAAGCTGAATGATCCTGAGAGTATTTCGAATAAACTTTGTGTTTCCTCAAAAAACATGGTTGCCATTGCCAAAAATAGAACATAGGGTAAAATGCAGTTTTGGACTTAACTCTCAAAAACTAAAGCATTTAGAGAAAATCAGACAAGTACTAGTTAAAGTATTCATTATGTCAAGGTCTATTATTGCCCTAAATTGTTGAGTTATTTTGCAGTTTTCAGTTATTATATTAATATAGATAAAGATAAACTGTAAGCAGCAGAATTGTTTAGCGAAGTGAGATATGTAAATAAGTTGAAATGACCAAAATTGTCAATTGACACCTTATGAAGTTTTTGCCCTTTAAAGGTAATTTTTCACAATTTGTTCATCTTGTTTTCTTGTTTTAAAATATCTTCTCCATTGAAACTGCTGAATCAATTTCAGCCAAACTTGGGCTGAATGAGTTTCAGAATATCTAGTATAAATTTTGTATTTGATTTCCTTGTACGTCAAGAAACATAACCACTAGGGCTAAAATGGAACACAGGAGAAACATGCAATTTATCTTTTGCTATTGTAGAAAATAGGACAGATACAAAAAACATTTAAATGGAATTTAAAAGCCACTCATTAATATATTATATTAAAAAGCATAAATAATCATTGATGAGATTTTAGCAAAAAATTACAGGTGAGCGATTTAGGTTCTGGGGAGCCTCTTGTTTAAAGACAAATTACTATCACGTAAGTTTTTTGTTTATGACACTAATGAGGAAAGGACAATATCCCAAGAATTCATTACAAATAGATTATCTAAGACTCTCTTAGTTTTCTTAAAATTTGCAATATCATTAATTCAAATGTGTTCTCCTTTTTTTTATTTTTTTTACAACATATATATGCAGTGTAGCAATATATTCTTCCAGACTGCTGTACCCCTATTTTGACAATTTTACCTATTATATCTGTTTTGTTCACACATCGTTGTAAATATAATGGAATTTGATGCGACTGTCATACAAGTGAGATGTTTAGCGCTATAAAACAAGGTTTAATCTACCATTTTCTACATTTGATTTTGCCTGTACCAAGTCAGGAATATGACAGTTGCCCATTCGTTTGAGGTGTTTTATCAATTGATTTTGCCATTTGATTATGGACTTTCCGTTTTGAATTTCCTCGGAGTTTAGTATTTTTGTGATTTCACTTTTTTCTTCAACATGATCCTTGACATTAGAAGAATATTGCTACAATGTACAACATTGGAGTATGTTTGTGACCAACTTTAAATGCCTGAATATGGCACCAGACTGCAATTTTTACAGATATTGGCAAATGTTGCGAAAGGTATAAGGATATCCTTAATCAAAAATTATGTTGGAAGTCAATCTTCAAATTAATAACTAAAAGTTAGAGACATCTTTCATATTCTTAAAAAAAACCTGTATAGTGACTGTGTTTTAACAGCAATTTTCTTCGCTTAATAACAATTGTGTGATTATATTATAAAGGCCCTTTTATATTCGATTGTTGAATATGTGAAACATCTCGTTATAAAAAAAAAACTACCTATAAATAAATGAAATTTTTCTTTGGATGTAAATTATCCAGCAGCGCCTGCATACGAAGTATATATCTCCTAATTGATACGATATTCCCCTGCTTGTGTTTCCTATCATGATTTCCTTGATAGAGGATTGCTGCTCACAAGGAAGCTATAAGGTCCAAATGGTGAAATTGAAATCATCCCTTCGTAAATTTATTTGGACGAGTTAGTTGACCGTTATGGATTAACCGTTTCACAGAGGATATCAGATGTGTTCCTTCCATCGTAACTATAACCCCCTTCCCTTTTCACGAATGTGACCTACCAACTCAGACAATTTACCCGGTTTGTAATAACATGAGCAACTCGACGGGTAGCACATGTAGAGCACGATCTGCCTATCCTTTTGGCGCACCTGGGATTACCCCCAGTTGTTGGCGTGGTTAGTGTTGCTTAGTCTTAAGTTTTCTATGTTGTGTCATGTGTACTTTTATCTGTCTGTTTGTCTTTTTCATTTTAGCCATGGCGTTGTCAGTATTTTTTATCTATGAGTTTTCTGTCTCTCTGGCATATTTTATGGAAGATAAATAGGGCAACAAGGAGCTAGCATAGTGCATTATTTTTGATACCCCTCCCCCAAATCAAACCCATTTCTATAATGTGCATAAACAGTAAATAATCCATTTTAGGTAATCCCTTTATCACTATCAAATTAGGTTTAGTTTGAAACGGTTATTTTGATCTGAAAAGTAAAACAATAAATTAATCATCCATGTTCTGCTTTTCAGTCTATTTTCAGACGTTTCCTCTGCGTTAATTTCTGTTCTGTTTAGACAGTTGATGTGTTCATATGAATAACAGATGTTAAACAGTTTAAACAATGTTAAAAATTCAATCAGTTGACTCTGGATTATGTGGTGATTGAAATTGCTTACAAATATGAGGCAAACATCCCATTAAGACCGATTACTTTCCCAGATGAATACTGGAATTAAAATCGCAGCTAATAACATGAAAATTCAGTCTTGATCCATAGTTAACCGTTTTCCTTTTTAGCTCACCTGGCTCGAAGGGCCAAATGATCTTTTCACATCACTTGGCGTCCGTCGTCCGTCGTCGTTAACTTTTACAAAAATCTTCTCCTCTGAAACTACTGGGCCAATTTAAACCAAACTTGGCCACAATCATTATTTGGGGTATCTAGTTTAAAAATGTGTCCGGTGACCAATCCAACCAACCAAGATGGCCGCCACGGCCAAAAATATAATAAAGGGGTAAAATGCAGTTTTTGGCTTATAACTCAAAAACCATAGCATTTAGAGCAAATCTGACGGCGGTATAATTGTTTATCAGGTCAAGATCTATCTGTCCTGAAATTTTCAGATGAATTGGACAACCTGTTGTTGGGTTGCTGCCCCTGAATCGATAATTTTAAGGAAATTTTGCTGTTTTTGGTTATTACCTTGAATATTATTATAGATAGAGATAAACTGTAAAGAGCAATAATGTTCAGCAAGGTAAGATTTACAAATAAGTCAACATAACCGATATGGTAAAGTCACCCCCTAAGGAGTTATTGTCCTTTATAGTCAATTTTTAACAATTTTCATAAAATTTGTAAATTTTTATTATCATTTTCCACTGAAGCAACTGGGCCAAGTTCATTTTCGATAGAGATAATTGTAAGCCGCAAGACTGTTTATAAAAATGTAAGATGTACAAACACATCACCATCACCAAAACACAATTTTGTCATGAATCCATCTGCTTCCTTTGTTTAATATTCACATAGACCAAGGTGAGCGACACAGGCTCTTTAGAGCCTCTAGTTTAATTAGTTGTATATTAAAATTAATAGATGAGATATTCTGAATGATGGACACTGAGAAGAATACTAGGAGCCACATCTCAAGAAAGAACAAAGTTATTATTGACAGATGGTTAAACCATTCTTCAAAGCAACATGACACAAAAAGAAAACCGGAGGTAAATATGACGGACGTATTACCAATGTTATTTCAACTGATCGGGCGGAGCTTATATTTTAATTTGGACAGTCTATGTATAGATGTGTATGATAAGAATGATTGCCGTTATAATTATTAATGATTTCTAATCACTTTTCACTGTTATCAAAGGAATTTACAAAACAATGACCGGACTTCATTGATGAGTTTATCCTAAAATACATATCTATAGATGGTTTATTGTGAGCGAAACGGTTAAACTTCGCCCAGTCAAGTGAAATACATCGAGTAATAGCAGATCGGTTATTAAACCTGCTATAGCCTTCGGCGAGGCAGGTAAAAAGTAAACAAAAACAAAAGGCCATCTTTAAAACAAATTTGTCATATTTGGTGATATAGCTGTCCAACTGTTTCTGTTCCTATGCTCGCACGGCTTTCGAATATTCGACTTTAAGCGTTCCTCATGAAAGTTAATCCAGTTAAGCATTTGTAAGACACGCATTTAAACCTTATAATTTCCTTTAAAATCAGAATTGACTAGGAGTAAAAAACAAAGTTCAAAGAAATCCGCATGGTTTAACTTAAAAAATCTGAATGGTCATTTCATGCATTTGATCTCATAACCGGAAACAAATATCAATAAAATGCTAATAAGGGAGGCCTGCAATAAATAGATAATAAATAAATGCCTTTGTGTACACAATCAATGTAACAATTTAATAGACTATTTTATAATTCAAAATGTTTCTGCTTGTGATATTGAATTTTCGCTTTTTTTTTCAGGAAAAGTCAAAGGAAATAAGTAGAAAATATAAATACACGTAAGAAAAGTCACCTTACTTATATTGTCAATTAAAAAGCTTTATACAAGTTTATGATATGGCAGGGCGTTCAGTTATCGCTTGGCATAACTTTTTGGAACTTTGGATCCTCATTGCTCTTCAACTTTGTACTTGTTTGGCTTTATACATATTTTGATATATGAGTGTCACTGATGAGTCATATGTAGACGAAACACGCGTCTGGCGTAGTAAATTATAATCGTGGTACGTTTGATAACTATTATGCAAGTGTATTGACACATAAGATCCAATGCACAAATCATTTAAAACCATTTTTTATTCTGAAAAAAAATCTCGTTTTTAAACATACCCATTTTCAGAATCATGATATGAAGATAATGCTTTGTAAAATTGTCAACTTTAACCTGTTTAGTTGTTTTGCAGTTAGAAAACAACTATATGAACACTTTATAATAGGGTACAAAAAGAACAAATGTATAAAACACGTTCAACATGTTCAACAATGTTACACGATATCTACTAAACCTACATGATATTTTTATGGAAATAAATAATTGAATTTAGAAAAAAAAAAAAATGTTAACGAATATAACTCAATGTGCACAATAATTGTAAAAGATGCACGTGTATCTAAATATCAACTCTCTACCTCTCGCGTTCAGACTGCTTTAACCTCTTATTTAAATACGTACATTTAGACCAAAAAAATACATCTTATAAAGTCTGTTTATTTTCTTCTCACATTGGTGTCAATACAATGAAATTTTATGCGACTGTCATACAAGTTTGAGGTTTCGGTAGCTGCAAAATAAGGTTCAATCCACCATCTACATAAGAAAATGCCTGTATTAAGTTAGGAATGTGACAGTTGTTATCTATTCGTTTAATGTGTTTGAGCTCTTGATTTTGCCATTTGATTAGGGACTTTCCGTTTTGAATTTTCGTCAGAGTTCGATATTTTTGTTATTTTACGTTTAAGATAAATATTGTAAGATTCTAAATTAAGTATTGCTGTTAGCTTTTAGTATATTATGTTGTAAATTGATAGTTTTAAATACTAATCAATATAATAATAAGAAAATATCTTTTCTTTTAAAATTTGTTAGGCGTGGAGGTGAGACACAGAACAACCTTAAACATGGAATTATCAGATTGAATTCAGAAGACACCGAGGAGCAAATAAAAATTCCAGTATGTTTTTTAAAATATATTAAAATTTGTACTTTGAAAGAACAAATATGTTATGCATAGAAATCCAGTAGAGGAAATTCAACTGTACTTTCAACTTGTGAAAACATGTAGCTTTATTTTGGAATTTCTAGTACAGAACCGTTTTATACAAAAATAGAAACTGCAACTTAATTTAACCTTCCGATGTTGTTTAGTGGTAATCAAGATGCCGTCATACCATTTAGAATTAACTTTCCAAACATAATATCTCGAACAAATATATCCGTAAAATAGTAGCTTGTTATAGGAATACTGAGTATGTTTACTGCAATCGTGTGGACAGATTGGATAATGGGTCTGAAACGGAAAAGATGGGAAGGGACAACCCGCTTTATGTGACTGAAAATACGAGATTTAGTGTAATGTTTTGATAATGGAAGCCATTTTTGAAAATACTTGATTCGCCACTGATCGCTTCGATGTGAAAATAAAAATAAATGTAGATAATTGTAAAATTGAGAGTGGAAATGGGGAATGTGTCAGAGAGACAACAACCCGACCAAATGCATATAGATATAAAACCAAATATATATATATATATATATGGGTACGAATCTCGGCGAGGGAAGAACCAAAAATTTGCGAAAGCAAATTTACAGATCTAACATTGTTGGGGTGATGTATAGACGAGTTTGGTTTCTTTTCCAATATTACAGGATTGACATTAGGTAAACATGTCCTAATATAAGATATCTTTACGCTGATTTGAAAAAAAAACACCTTTGAAATCGTCAGTCTGAGAGAACTTATACACACTGATAATCAGTACAATTTTTAAAATCAAGAGACAATTACAAGCACGCCAAGATCGAGATCAGTCTTTCAGTTATTTTTCATATGTCCATTTGTAGTCCTATACCTTTTCAGTGTATCATAGCGCCTGCTGACACTGACTGTAAGATTTTATATGAGGAGATGCGCAAATGGGTTCCTTTTAACAAAGCACCAAAGGCAGTTCTATCCCTTACTGGAGGATCAGCACATTTTTTAAACAATGAAACACTTGCAAGTCGATTGAAAAGTGGCTTACTGGATCTTATCACCACCACAAGTAAGAAAGAATGTTGCATCCCTACGCTCTCTCTCTCTCTCTCTCTCTCTCTCCCGCTCTTTTTTGTTGTTTTTAGACAAATGAACTTAAAAAGTAAACTCACAAAATTACTGAACTTAGAGGAAAATCAATTCGGAAAGTCCATATACAAATGCAAAATCAAATAACAAAATACACAAAAAACGAATGGACAAGAGCTGTCATATTCCTGACTTGGTACAGGCATTTTCAAATGTAGAAAATGGTGGATTAAACCTGGTTTGATAGCGCTAACCCTCTCACTTTGATGACAGTCTAATCAAATTCCGTTATATTTACAATGATGCGTGAACTAAACGGACACAATAAATAAAAATAGTCGAAATATAGGTTCATAAGTCATTATCGTGTTACAATTTTTTCGTTTGTTTTCTCTTATATTTGAGTGTGAATTCACATTACTATCAGACGTGTCACGGTACTTTTCTATCCCAAATTCATGCATTTGGTTTTGATGTTATATTTGTTATTCTCATCGGATTTCGTCTAATGCTTAGTCCGTTTCTGTGTGTGTTACATTTTAATGTTGTGTCGTTGATCTCCTCTTATATATAATGCGTTTCCCACAGTTTTAGTTTGTTACCCCAATTTTGTTTTTTGTCCATAGATTTACGAGTTTTGAACAGCGGTATTCTTCTGTTGCCTTCATTTAAAAGGGACAATTTAACAGATCACAAAAACATCTACCTACAAACACATTCATTGATTCGCGTGTCTGACGTCAGAAAATTTTAACCGTCACATATATGTGTCGTTCAATGTACATACACACAATTTTAAAATTTCACATAGGCAATGTTAGTATGCAGGGTAAGAAGTATGTAAGAATAAATTTCAAAAAGAGACCGTGATTTAAAATAGTCCGAAAGTTGTAAAGAATTTATAAGAATCCACAAATAGTTAATTCCACTACTCGATTGAATGATTTTGACGTTTGTGGTTCAACGTATTTTGTAATTCATAATAGAAATATATCACAATGACTTAAAATAGAACAATATCATACTGGCGGGATCTTTTAATGTACAGAGTCACGTTATAAGAACCAAAGCGGCTCACACTCTTTTTGTTAATATAACGGAACTTCAGACAATCATCATACAAGTTGGAGATAAGCTATCGGTAAAACAAGGTTCAACTCACCATTTCTTAACAAATGCTTGTGAAAAGGAAGGTGCCAGTCGTTTTACAGGCCCGTATGCTGATTTTGTCAAGTGTTGGTTGTGTCTGTTTCTATGGGTTTTGGCCTTACCGAATTTACCTTGAAGTTCGGTATGTTTTTTGGTTCTTTTTCGCCTGACACGAGATATTTTCCCAGAAATGTACGTACATATTTTATCACTGAACGCTACGCAATAAACAATCAATAAATTAATCGATCTTTTTCCTGTTGTTGAAAAATCTTGAAGTACGTTCATTTGTTTCTCTTTTATTTGAACTTCTCCAAAGGTATCACGCCGTACGGGCTTTGAAAGCTGTCATCACCATAAAAATACACATTTAAAGATTTTTCAGCGATCCCTAAAAAATTATCAAAAAGAGAACACTTCAATAAGATTCAAACAATATCGGAAGTGGGAAATTTAATGCAAACCTCGTGGCCAAACAGATCTACTACACTATTTAGATTGTCTAATAGAGAAAGACTTTATATATATATATAGAGAGAATTCATATGACCAGTTATCAGTTGCCAAGACATCTAAAAGGTAGTCAACAAATCAGTAAATTAACCCTTGGCACGGAGCAATATAGGAAAATAAAATAAATTCAGAAATATTGCAAGGTTTGTATTCATGCAACAAGGTAGCGTATTCTGACATCTGTTAAATAAAATTAACGGTACCAATTTTCTTGCACCAGATGCGCATTTCGACAATACATTTGTCTTCAGTGATGCTCGTGGCCAAAATATTTGAAATCCAAAGCTTATATAAAAGATGAAGAGCTCTAATCCAAAAGGTCCAAAAAGTATAGCCAAATCCGTGAAAGGAATCAGAGCTTTGCATGAGGGAGATACATTTCTTAATTTATAATAATTTCTGACATCTGTTAAAATATCAATATACAGATTTTATCGCAATAATTAAACCAGCATTTTGTTCAGTCTCCTAAGATCGCAATAATAAAACCACACAATAATTTCTGAATTTACAGTATTTTATTTGCTGCAATATTGTTATACTGTTTGGTGTATATCTTTTAGGTCTCTGGCTCATTACTGGAGCAACGAACACAGGAATTACAACTTCTGTAGGAGAAGCAATTCAGGAATACAGGGATAAACATGAAAACAAAGATCATATTCCGGCTTTTGGATTTTCCGAATGGGGCAAGGTAAGAGTATACAGTAAATAATTTACTTCGTCAAAATTATTTGTCCATTTGTACGCCATCTAATTTTTCAATTACGATAATTGGAGACACTATAGGGATGACGCGGTATCAATTAAGTTTTATAATTTTTGAAGTATTAAGATGTTCCTCTGCCCCTGCAACCGTTGTTTCGGGAATAAATCCTCAAAATGCGTAAAAAGTTCATCGAAAAGGAGAAATCGATTCTTTATACTACTGGGAGAAGAGACCGAATTCATTAATACGCAATTCCTCTGAAACCATACCTAAGTCGGAATCTTTTTTTCTATATGATGTATAAATGTAGTGTTTTGTTGTTCCTAATTTTGTCTTTGGAATAATATTTTTTTTCCACCGGTAACGCCAATTTTTTTGGAGAATATCCCAATTTGGAGACTGCTAACAATACGAGTATTATACACCTTTCCACACAATCAGTCGACTTTTATTTTATTTTTCATCCGTGTTAAATGGATTTTTTTCCATTTAGTTTTCCTTTTTTATCCCTATTTAACATATTTAACGTGGCTCATAAAGTTATTGTGATTGTGTTTTCAGGTTGTTAAAGGTTATTACCAAACCTGCAATGGGAAGGATTTAGAACCAAACCATACACACTTAATAATGGTCGATGGCAGCGAGGAAAAGGTATTGAAGCTAAGAACAGACCTTAGATGTTATCTTGCAAGTAAGAACAATACTTTAAGTTTAATGCCTCGTTTACACGTACATTTCTTGCAAATAGAATTTGAATCGAATTCGCTAATCGCGTTCACGCACTCTTCGTTTTTAATTCAAATTGATTTAAATCGGCTATATCGCATTATCAAATTTGCAATAGAAATGCGTTTTTATTAATACGATTTAAAAGTAAACGTCGTTCGGACAGTAAAGCGAATTTGACGCGCATTGCAATTCAAATTAGAACTTACGTTTGAACTTAAAACGTTTCGTATGAGAATAAAACTAATTCGAATTAGTTAATACGATTCGAATACGAATGACGTGTAAATTGGTGATTGGTAACAGATGTTCCATAATCTTCCAGGATTTCGTTTATTCTTTTGAGTTTTGTCACGAGTAAATTGTTCTTGACTTTAAATGATGCATCTTGTACTGCTGATTTTAATCTGTTTTAAATTTTACGTAAAAAGTTGTGATATACTAATAGAATGAAATCTTGACAAAAGCAATAAAGGTATCAAATAGATTATAATAAAGGTAGTATCTGTTGTATTTATATTACGCTTACATTTTGAAGAAATAAAGAAAACCATGTTCTTTGCGTTTATATTATCTAATGCATAACCATTTGTAAAGGACAATTCATACATCTAGAATTTACTAGTCCGTTAGGCATTGATTGAACTGTTATTCGCATTAGCTTTTATAGTGATTTTTAGAGTTTGATTCGAACGTAGTTAAGGATGTACTTTGGTGAGGTTTTGGAATGCGTGTCAAATGTTCGGAATCCTTGGTGTTTTTTCATACAATTCAAAGTAAAATGTTTTGCCCCATAACACCTGATTATTTTTTTATTTAAGACTTAATAGCACATGAAAGGTCAAAATTTCAAAAGATTCTTGATTTTGTTTCTTTTGTTTCGAGACCAAAAAAATACCACTGAAATATAAGTTAAAAGTCTGAGTCAGCCTTTTCCCGCCATATTCTAAATCTCAAATATCTCGAAAAGGAGGTCCATGACCTATCGATATTTTTAGCTTATGTTTATCTTTAAAGAATGCTCTACCAGATTAAAGTATCAATTTTAAATTATTAATTTATTAATTATCACCTAAACTCACCTTAGTACATCCTTAAGTGAATCATATTTTCAAAGACACTTAGTGTGATATATTTGATTTATCATGTACAAAAATATGAAGGTAAAAAATTCTGAAAAGTGTATGACAACGTATTTTAAGGTATGATTGTATAGTATTGAACTATTCTGCGATTGGCTCAAGAAATGATAAACATTGACCATTTTGGCTCAGAGATTATTAGCTATGTGTTGATCTGTTGAAATAAATTGTATTCCTATGTTTGATACACACTACAATTTGAAATGCACCATTTATAATCAAAGTTTACACATCATTAATACACTGGAAGCTATGAATGAAATTGGCTTAAACAGAACACAAACTTCGTTTTAGGTCTTTGTTTTGTCTATTTTCCCTGCATTACTCAATCTATTGATTGTCATTCGTGTAGCACATATGCAGATTCCCGTGATACTGTTGATTGTAGAAGGTGGACCAAAAACATTTGAAATAGCATTGGAGTCTGTCAGAAAGAATATTCCTGTTTTAGTAATAGAAGGGTCGGGTAAAGCAGCGGACTTCATATCTAAAGGTTATAAATTGAGCGAGGATAAAACCAGGTTGGTGGTAAAAAGTATTATCTGATATTGTAATAATGATCACACCTATATTAGCTTAAGCTGTAATTAGTCAACGCAATATGTGCATCGGGTATAATGTTTTTGACTCGTCCGTTCCTCCGTCAGTCCATCAGCACTATTCTTGTCACCGTAACTCCGCTGAAATCACACACCAGAATTTCATGCATCTTTATAGATAATAAGGATATTCTATGTAGACATGGTAAATGTGCATATTGACAGGAAGTAGTGATTCAATTTTTCTTGTTTTTCCCCTTTGCACTGATTGGCTTGTCCACTGACAATGTGGGGGAGTGAGGTATATGAATGTAACAAAGGTTCTTTAATTGTTATTTTATGTAACTGATTATAATTAAAAGTGTTTATTTTTATATACATTCTCAATGGGATATTTTTGTTGTTTTTGGTTTTGTTTGCTTTTTCATAATTTGAAGAAAACGTTTTAATATTTTTATATAGTGAAGGAAATAGCGTTTTTACTGAAACATTTGGACCAGAAATGTTTCAGTCAGCAAAAAACATGTCAGACACAAGCAAAGATGATCCTAACAAGTATGTAAGCCAACTGAAGGACTGTCTGAAGGAAAAGAGGAAAATGGTAAGGAAACATTAATTTGGGCATTCCATAGTTGTCTAACTTTTTTACGATATCATATAATGTCGACCCGTTTTATTTATATAACTTTTATTAAATTCAAATATCCTATCTGCTTCAACATTTGTTTTAAAGAATCCAAGATGAAGATCGATCTAAAACGTGCATCGAACATATCCAATTTTGTTTTTGAATATAGATATATAAAGAGATGTGAACAATTAAAGGCAATCAAAAGGTCTTCAATACTTCAACAGGTTACTTTGTTTCAATTGGATGTTAGTTTATCTAATTCTGACATTTTTTTTTTCACGTAGATATACGTTTTCTCGTTAGACGACACAAGTGAAACTTTGGACAGGCATATCCAAGATATGATTTTCACCATAAGAAATAAAGGTATATTTGTTAATAAATACTTAAACTTACTATTTAACCTTTATTTACAGAGACAAAACTGTATTCTTTGAGATCGTTTCGTTGTCTAGTATTTACCACTGTGGTAAAAAGAAAATGACAGTTAAGCGATCAGGAGTGCTGGAAAATCTTCCTTTTGCATAGTAACATTGAAATTTAATTAATGCATGTTCTCATTTTTATGTAATGAATAAAGATCAAAACTTATTAATTTTCATTTCATTTCAATTTTAATCACTGGTAAACAAATTTGGATCTGAAACGTCATTTCGTCTGAAAGACTGAAAATTGATAATTACGGTTATTTCGTAAAATTCACTTCCAGTCAATTAATATCTGTTAAGTCTGTGTGTAGATTGTTAATATACAGTACTATTACTGAATTGTCTCAGAAACTGAAAAAAAGTGAAAGAACAAACAACAAAAATTAATAACGAAACCAAATCCTCAACTATTTCATTGATATAATCTTACTTTGTTTGTTTTTCATAGTTATTTTAAATTAAAAGAGTAAGACAATGTCTTTATAGAATTCAATAGAATACTAACACTTTACTTATGAGAATATATTTTAGATAAGTATAATTGTGAATACTTTTATACATCCATTTTGCAGATAATAAAATGGATACCGAGAAAAAAATTCGTTTGGTCAATATCTGGAACAGACCTGATATAGCTGAAAACCACATTTTTAACATGCAGAATAGACAGGACATTGCGTATTTACGGGTAATAACTTACTTCAATTGACAAATTATAGTATTAGTATTAGCCAAAAAAACAGGTTAAACCCACCATTTTTTTCTTAAAATGTCAATATGAAGATATGATAAAACTGCCAATGAGACAAATTTCCAGGGGGAAAATATTAAATATAAAAGTATCTGTTAGACTGACATTAAGGTTTCAAACAATCATTGTTAACTCTTGGTATACAAATTTAAAATAAAAACATATATTTAAATCTATAAGAGCAATTGAATACATTAAGTAATGTTTTTTATATTTAGTCCCCTTTCCTTTTCAACTTCGTACTTTATTTGGCCTTTTTAAAATTTTGATTCTAACGTTACTGATGAATCTTTTGTAGACGCAATGTGCGTCTGGCATAAACATAAATTTCAATCCTTGTATGTATGATGAATTTATTTACCATGAATTTAAACAGTTATTTTATTTAACATGTTTAAACAATTGGTTTATTATTTGCAGGAATCGTTGAAAAAGAAAGATAGTGCGGTATCAGAGCTGTTTAAAAAATCTTTGGTGAACAACAGGGTCGAATTTGTAACCCTTGTGTTGAAATACATATTAGCACCAGAATGTTATCAACAATTTGTGACAGACAATCTTTCTTTACTATACAGAGAGGTATGTTCAGAACTTGTAAATTTCATTCTGAATTTACCCGCCGAAAGTTTAAAAGATAACAGCTGGTGGATTAGCTTCAACCCCAACCTTGACAGGAATCCATCATTCATTGGAATCCAGATTCAATAAAACAAACAAAACGATTGGCAATATGAACAAAAAATACACAAAATTTAGTATTCATGCAACCAAACTTTTTGAAATTCGCAAACTAGAATTATTATAGAGTTTTTGTTCTATTTTCAAAAGAACTTTTAGTATCCCACTTCGCATTAAATAAAATTCTGAAATATATTTATACAGGCATTATCTATGATTGAGATTTTATAAAAAGTGCATATACTTGGAATCACATTTGTATTTGTACCCTTCACGGAAAGACACGCTCCCTAAAATCTTAAGATTTTCAAATTTAAATTATCTGGTATTAATTCGTTAAAGTTAATTTTGTTATATATGTATTTGATGCTGGACTCTTTCTGTGTCATTGTAGTATTCAGCTGTAATTATAGAATATGCAAAAACGAAAATACCAAGAAACAAATCTAAAATACTGATGATTTGTTATTTAGAGGATTGATTTTTTTTACAATAATCCTTTTTTTTTTTTATTTATAGTGTATGGATCCAGAAAAGGAGAGTAGTTGTACCGCAGGACAGTTCCTACACGAGTATTTACAGTCATCAAAAGTAAGATGATATTTCATTTCATAATTGTGTTACTTCAATAATGTTGATAAAGAATAAAAGGAAATTATAAAAAAGCTTGGTTTATCCTACTTGCAAACTACCGACGTTGTAACCAATACGATTTTTAATATTTAATTGCCAAATAGATATAAAAAAGGCAGTAAATATCTGACTAGAGATCAATAATGATTGTCTGGGAACATTTCATAATTGTGTTACTTTAATAATGTTGATAAAGAAAAAACAAATTATAAAAAAAAGCTTTGCTTGTCCTACTTGCAAACTTCAAAGTAACGTTATCATATGATTTCATACCGATAATATTTTTTTAATATTAAAATAAATAAAAAAATATATCTTACTAAAAATGAATAATGATCGACTGGGAAAATTTGTTTATTATTAAACATGAAACCATCTAAACCTTGAAAATGATCTGACACTGATGGAGTTTATTTTGATGTACCGACTTCATGCAGGGGCGTTTATCAAAAAAAGAAAAAAAAAGAGCTCGCATTATCTTTTATTTCATGTTCAGCCTTATTAATTCTACCACTGAATAATTCAACATTTGGTGAATATTTTGATCCCAGCTTTCCCATTGAACTGGAAATAAAAAATAACACAAAGACATGGAAGTCTGCTTAATATTTTGAATTACATCTATGATAATTTATCGGCTTAGGACGTAAATTAATCGAAATTGTTAGGCAATTCATAACACTGGAGAAATTACCCTATTTTTTCATCGACTTGGACTGTTCCTAGATATTGGCACGACATAGTTGTAATTCTGATTTTTAAGTAGATAAGAATAAGTAAAATCAGAAAAATACTGAACTTTGAGCTATTAGTCACCGAAGTCGATAGGTGTTTTCTTTTAATGTAAAATACATTAATCTGTAAATCATACAAATGTTTGAAACACTTAAAATAATAAAATATATTTCCAAAACAGCAATCAATGTTGAAGAGAGGTAACTGGAAAAACGATCGCAGTGACCTTAAATATCTAGACGATATAAATCAAGCTGTTATACTGCTACTTGGCAATAGACAACTCAAGCCTATTGAGACTATGGGTAATTTAATCGCATTTCATGTCGTTCTTATAAAAAAAGGAGATGTGGTATGAATACTAATGAGACAACTATCCACCGAAGTTCAAAATAAGTGGATGTAAATAAATGCAACAGTATTTTACTGCTGTTTGACAGTCATAATTCGATAACACAAATACCAATCCGAGTAAAAAAATCAAGTCGAGAGAAACACATAAGTAAATTATATGAGGAAAACAATGGAATAACAGAAAAACTGAACTACAACAAAAGCAAACACTAATATACATTGATACGGACTGTTGATACAATGTCTTTGATATGTTCATTTGCTGTCAATTTACTATTTTAAAATGTAAAATTATTCTTGACACTAAGTAGTATCTACGTCAGGCAGAGATTGCCATACCGTATTATCGTAATTTTCAGTTTTTTAATGCTGTTCAACTAATTTTGTTTATTTGACCTCCCAACTTAGACGATTCGAGCATCATCGATGTGTTTCATGTAGACAAAACGCGCGATTGGGTTACCAAATTATATCTATATTATAGTTGTACTCACCTATGTTGCAGAACCAACAAGCGCATGGAAATTTGAGATTTTGTTTTGTCAGATCGGAATTCTGAGTACATAACTTTCACAAAAACACATTTATATTTGAACAATACTTACCTCGTTATCATTGAAAAGATTAAGAAAAAAAATAAAACTTATAACTTGTATAGTCAGTGTTGTTATGCATTTTCTTTGTTCATTTCGACAGAACAAATACGCGTTTGAATGAGGAACAAGATTAAACTTGAGAATTAAAATAGGTAATGTGTCAAAGAGAAAACAACGTGACCATAGAACAAACAGCTGAATGGTACCAAAGGGTCTTTAATGCAGAGAGAAACTCCCGCACCAGAGGAGTCGTTTTATTTAAGAAGTAAACAACTGAATATAGAAATCAGATTATGTTACCATTAACAATTCAACTGCAAAACTCCTGGGGATGAAAAAATATCATATGTCAGAGCGGTAGCTGGTATTGTCATGATAAAATTGTGACTCTCGGGGCTGCAGAAGTGTAGCAGGGCGTCTCATTATCCGAGGGCAGATAGATTCCTTTTATCAGTTTTGCTAGTAAAGTACTTATTTGCCTGAGAGCTGTGACCCCATGTATTGCTTTAAATGATATGTTGTACTTCATATAAACTATTTCAAGCAATATCGTTATGCACAGATAAAAATGATAACCTACTCATACATTTTTTATTGTGCTTTTCTTTTCAGGGACCATATTTCCCTTTAAAGCACTTTTTATTTGGGCAGTGCTTATGAATCGAAGGGAGATGGCTGAGCTATTTTGGAAAAAAGATAGTGATTTTATATGTAAGATTTTCATATTATGTATGCATGGTTTGTGTAACTTGCAACTACTTAAATGATCGTCCTTTAAATATGCGTTGAAATCATACGTTGAAATATGAAAAACAACACATTTGACTTTTTTCTGTATTTACCTTCACCACGAACAATTAGAGCCGAATATTTGAAAGCCAAGGATGTATAAGAACCGAAAAAGTTAAAGAGCTTTATTACTATTAAACAGTAAAACAACAAAATTACCGAACTCCAAGAAAAATTAAATTAAATAGTCGCGAATATATGTAAAACTTGGATTTTCCAATATCTATCTACATCATGTAAGGTTGAAAATGGCGTACTTAATTCGCCGCGAAATCTATTAGATCGGGATAATCGCAGAAAAACGTATACGCGAAAATAAGTTTGCTTACAGTACATGATAGATTGAGTACATGTTATTTAGGTGCAGCCTTGTATGCAAGTTCATTGGCCAAGAAGCTAGCAGAGAGCGCTTGCTCAGAAGAAAATATGGAATTGATAACATCGTTTGCAGAGAATTCCAAGTGAGTGTAAAATGCCTCTATTAAAACAATTAAAGATTAAAAAATATCTGTCAATGAATGTATAAGACATAATTCGCTCTTCGAATATAGTATTACATTGACATCTATAATTATAGATTATTATATAAAATAAGAATAGCGTGACACTAGTATACACGTAGATGCTGATAGCGCATATTTCTTGTCTGTCTATTTGCTTAAAAATTGTATGCACATTTTACGCGGTATGTAAAAAGGATTCGGAGAATAAATATAGCTACGATGTAGGAAAGACTGCTTAAAATGTTTATGTTTTGTTATGTGTTTTCTTCAAACATAAATGATTCAAATAATATCATTAATATCTACTATTATCAATGTTATTTCAACTGATCTGGCAGAGATTATGTTTTAATTTGCATACGAACAGTCTATTTGAAGATGTGTGTGATAAGAATGAATGCCTTTATCATTGAATTCTAATCACCTTTCATTGTCACCAAACGCATATACAAAAGAACTGAGTGTATGATATGGGACGAATAACTAGACACTTCATTGATGAGTTTATCCCAAACTCCTGTCATTATATTAACTGGTCTTAAATACGCGAACATCTTAAACCCCGCCCAGTTAGAGAAATAAATCTAGTAATACCATAGATGTAAAAAAAAAAAAAACAAAAAACAAAAAGATTGAAAAGAAAATGTGTGGAAGAATTAAAACAGCACCTTTTACAGTTCGTGCTTTTGGATCACTTGTCTGGATTTACCTTCATCGGGAATTTTCGGGGATATAGGTAAGCCAGAAATGTATAGATACGTAGCCCAGGTAGGAACTATCTAATCAAAATGAATTGTCAACAATATTTTACAGATATTATGAAACCCTTGCATACAATGTGATGACAGAATTATATTGTAAAGATAAATCCAAGGCTAGACAACTGTTGGTGAAAAAAGTTGAAAGATATGGTAATGCAACAATATTTGAATTAACAGAACACAACAACCTAATGAAGTTTATTGGACACACTGCATGCCAAACAAAGTTGAATATAATTTGGAAGGGACGAATTGCTACTTATACTTCACACATGAAGGTATTTTCAAATAACTCTTATAATAGTTAACTTAAAAGATATTGTGTTTTCTTTTTTCTGTTCCGATAAGATATATATTTATATTTAGCCTTTTCCAAAACCGCGAAAATCAAGTTTTCACAAAAGAGTTTTTCTGAATGCAGAATATACAGCGATATTGTACAGCGATATTGTACAGCGATATTGTTTGAAGACACATCTTGCTCTACTTTTATATTTGGAACTCACATTGTTAGAGTTGTATTAATTTGTAAAAAATTTATAAGATTAAACGATTCTGTTGAACATGTTGAAGCAGTTATGATTATTGAATGATGTACGTCTAATATAAGTTGATATATAAACAAAATGACACATTTGAATAGGAAGCGAATGTGACCTTTTTGTGGTTAATGTTATCATTTATTATTTATATTATTTCCACTTGCTCTGTTGATTAATTAATAAGTACACGAAATATGATTTTGTCATTTTTTATGGACTTTTATGTCCTATAGGTTTTTTTGTTATACGTTTATAAAATAATGTAAACACCATCGTTTCTATGCATAGGCTAGCCTACTTTATCGTGGTCATTCTTGTAGATCATAATTGATACTGTTGGCCATAATGCAATTATAAATCGTGGAAATAGGATTGAGTTGTATTGATTAAAGTTAATCTAGTCTGGTAATTTAATCACCAAAAAATGGACGTTTGACGTTGTTTGTCAGAATAAGATAATTTTTGTGTTTATGGTAATATCATTTCCAGATTTCATCAAATTAATGATGACATAGTGTATCTTGTGTCTTATTCTAACTCGTTGTAAAAGAAATTAAGGGTATGTATGTTAATGTTTTAGGCCGAGGAAAATTCAAAACGGAAAGTCCCTAATCAAACGACAAAACCAAAAGCTAAAACACATCAAACGAATGGATAACAACTGTCATTTTTCTGACTTGGAACAAGCATTGTTCCCATTTATAAAATGGTGGATTGTTTGGTATGACTAAATTAGATTAAAATTCCTATTTTGTAGGTAATTTTTGGCGCTTTCCTACCCTTTTTGATACAAAGCATGATGATTCAAGACGACAAAGAAAAGAAATCTACTTATGAGACGCCAAAAACCCGGTATGCATTAGACATACACAAAGGTTTGCCAAACGGTATTCACAACGGGTCGACAAAGCATGGACCTGAATTTCTTACTGAGCAACACCAATCTAAACGAGCAGAAAACTGGAATGGTATAGCATTTCATAAAAGAATAAGAAATATTTATTACTTTTACAACGCACCTGCAACCAAATTCATTTTTAATGTAGTAAGTACTTTATATACATATATATTAGTAGTTGCAGTATCTAGGTGTTTCACTTTAAAAGATGAAGATGAACCACAATGTGTACCTTGCAACTGCAAGTATACTATTAAACATGTTTTAATTAATTGTATTGACTTTGCTGATATTCGTAAGAAGCATTTCAATGTCAATAATATGTATGATTTATGTAATAATGTTCCATTTACAAATATTGTTGCATTTTTAAAAGAAATTGAAATTTATTATAGAATAAAAAATGTTATTATATTTAAGTCGTTTGTTATTTTTTATCACGTTATCTTACTGTTGATTTTTATTTGTAAATAATCAATTTGCTTTAGTCTAGAATTTTAATGTATTGAAGGACTTTTTGTCTTATTTTAAAAATATGCTTTAAATTGTAAAAATATTCGAATTAGCTCTCGCCGCAATATAGCCTTTTTGTGCAATTGCGGCGTAAAGAAACCAAAAATCAATCAATCAATCACTTTAAATAAGACAAATCACCGAAAATAAATTCAACTGACTAGAATGGGTTTGTATATTAAACATGTTAAATGGGGTTTATCCTGTAAGTTGAACTTTGAATATGCTTAAGTAAATATTTATCTTATTTAAACTAGAGAACGGAACGTTTATAATACATTTAGATTAATTTAATGGTATGACACGCACACCACACAACCATGAACACATGCTCTTCAACAACAGACAGACAGTTGCCTTTATGATACTGCAAGCTCTTAAAATAGATACATTGTAAAGCTGGTAAATCATTTTTATCGTTTATTTGTCCATTTGTCTCCATGAATGTGTACTTTTCATTCATCCACTATCCACTTGTGTTTAAGTTTAGTTGCAAATCTACTGAGTCAAATTCAAATTCTTTGTGATTGAATATAATCAGTTTTTTTCAGACATTAAAGTTTGTTTTCTAACTTATAAATCAACTTTCAGTTCTCATGTTATGACACAAACAGATACTCGATCAGGAGTTTGTGTTTTTTCGAAAACAAATGATAAGTTATAACTTTTCGGAAAGGGTGTATAAGGTTACACTGAATTCAGTATCAGAAACATGTGCATCATAAAAACATCATGTATACAATTATTTTACAAATATTTTATCAAGTCTTAATGATGTACTTAGAAAAAATTAAAAAGTCAAGAATTTAAAATCAATACTGTCAGTTTTAGAGCATTAGTTAAATAACAAAATAAGCTATAAATAGTGAAAGGTATGGAGCTCCTTTCTTTTCGAGATGTTTATTTTTTAAAAATCGCGGGAAAAAACTGACTCTGACTTTTACCTTATACTTGTATTAGTATTTTGTGGGTTTCAAATCGAAAGAAAAGAAATATAGAATCTGCTAAAATTGTGGGAAATGACCATTTAACAGCTATTGTACATGTTGAAGTCTTATATAAAAAGAAAAATGGGTGTTATGGGGCAAAACGCTTTAATGTAAAATGAGAAGTCCCAATATTTGACACAGATTCCTAAACTTCACCTCAGTACATCCTTAAACAGCCTTTTATGAATTTGTTAACAATAAAATGCATAAACTGATTTGATTATACTATTTCAGTGTATGATAATACATTATGCGTTTGTTTTCAGTTGGCGTACACAGCTTTCTTAGTGGTTTTCTGTTTGTTTGTGCTGACAGATTTACATTCAATGGTTAAGGGTGGCATATCTACTTATGAATATGTCACGTGGGGATGGGCAGCATCTATGATGACAGAAGAAATCAGACAGGTAAAACAACTTATTTACATGGAACTCCAATTCTTAGCTTACAGATTCCAAATCTAATACTAGTATTATGTATGGGATTGCGTACCTTACTCTAATATACAAACATAATAATTGTCTGATTCGTTCATATTTAATGTAAAACCACAACAATAGACTTGCATTTGTTAATACAAGCTTTTGTAGACGCCAAATCAATTACTAGGATTTATGGCCACATGCATAATGAGAGAGAATCCCTTTTAAATTTATTAAATGTCAACGAAGAAGTGAGTAATGTTACTTTCAATACTAAATACGTTATGAAAACTGTAACCGAGAAGATCAACTTTCTTGACAATGATGAATGATATAACATACTTTTAAACAGTTATTGTTATAACCGTGGACACCAAAACGGTAATAAACTAAGCACTGATAGACAATTTAAACAGGAACGAAATATTGAACCGTATGTCTTATTGTAAATACCTAGACAACTCTGTTCCGGGCCGCATCGCTACTGCTACATTCGGCTTTTTTTGTCCTTTTAATGGGGAAATGGGGTATGTTAGTTTGCTCAAGAAAAGAGAGGCAAAATAGATAAAAAATTGTAAATTGATAAGTCGATGATATATTGACAAAACAATGGCAAACACGAAAAACGATAGAATGAAAAACAGACCACAACAGTAAAATAATAAAAAAAACATTATCGCCAATGAGCAAGTATATATGATAGTATCTTTTTAAATCGATATTTAAAGTGCTACTGGTAAAAAAGAAATAAACAATTATGTTTAAGTTAAAATAATTCGAATCCATCTGAACACTTGATGAACGATGAGTGTTTGGAAGCAGTAGAGTCCATGTTTAGTATATCATTATCACAGGACATGTGAGTTAAAGAAAATACAGACGTAAATATAATCTTTAATCGACAATTTATTCCTTGACAACATTCATTTTTTACTCTATACATTTTTACTCTATACATGAAGGAAGATCTAGGGTAAACGTCAATGAAAATCCAACCAACGACACAAACAGCCACAAGGAGGCAAGATATAGTGTCCAACAATATACATGTGTTAAGTTTTGATAGAATATGTAGCACAAACCATCAGTGCCTTCATATCGTATGACTAAAATACCCGTATCAAATATACTTTCCGTGTGTATACCATATTAATCCACTGATGTACAGTAGGATATAAACATTTATATTCTTCCAACAATCGGATACATTTGGATCTATTTCTAATTTTGCAAAGTGATATAAAAAAGAAGATTTAGTATGATTGCCAATGAGACAACTGTCCACAAGAGACCAAAATGAGAGATAAATTAACAACTATAGGTCACCAAATAGTGATGCCTTCTTTATCAGGCAATGTCAATAACCATAAATCTTGTACATACATTTATATATTTTAACACGCAAGTGACATCGCACAACTAATTGAGTTCTTTGATATCTATATAATAGATACTAATTTTTCAGGCTTTAGTTTTGTCAAAGGCGCCGTTCAGGTATGTGACTTGGTTCAATTTTTGGACAGTATACGAAGTAATCATGTTTTGTCTGTTTATTGCATCTGTTCTCCTTCGACTAACCTTGTCAGAGGTTGATTTTAATTATGCACGTGCGATGTACGCATTAACGCTTGGATTGTACATTGTGAACATCATGCAATTTTTTCTTGTTTCGAAGACAATTGGTCCAAAGGTCATCATGTTGGGGAAATTGGTGAGTATTTTTTTAAAATTCTTTATATTCCTGTCATTTTATGTATGACCACCTGACTCTTCTTACATTTATATGTATCTTGATAAATCAATGTTTTATCCCCTGCTGCAACCCGGAGAAGAAACATAGACATATCATACCACCTGGTTTTTTAAGCGTACTTATGTCAACATTTCCAGTTGGACTTTTATGAATTTAATATCAAATATAACAAAGAAGATGTGGTATGATTGCCAATGAAACCTTGTTATACAATATACTCCAGTTGATGTCAACTGTTGAAAAGTATTTGAAAATTAAGATTCAGAACTACTAAGCATCGCTGACAAGCTAGTGTAATTGCTGATGCATGCAAGTTCAATTAACAACAGAATGTCATAAAACGCACCGAAGAAACTTCTATTAGAATTATTTTTCATTAATACACACGTACATTGATTCAGTTTTAAACAGTACAGGAACTAAACTTTAGAAGCAGAAGTTTTTGTTTTATCAAAACATAATACTTAATGGATTTGGTGCTTCTGAGGCACTATACTGGGTTGACCTTTGTCAGTGTACTCAAACTAGACAATAAAAATATATAAGCGAAGTATCTTCATCTTAGTTTATAAATACGTGATGTGTGCCGTAATAATTATCGTTTTTGTAAAAAATCAGAAATTTCGGATTCAGATTTTACATTCTATCATATTTTTTACCGTGCCTTTTTTCTTAACATACTGTATTTCTTTCTGCTGAATGCCTCACATTAACCTTCGGTTGTAGATAAACTCATCGTGTATTCAAGGCTTAATGTTTTGTCAAAACAAAAAACTATAGTAAACCGCTTTGAAAACCCAAACAAACAAATAAACTCACAATTTTGTTTTAAATTACTTTAAGACTGAATACACAGATAGTAAATTTTAGATATATTGAGTTATTTTTTGTCTCTTACAGATCTATGACATCATTTTCTTTGTGTTGCTATTTGCCGTGTTTGTATTTAGCTTTGGTGTCTTTTACCATGCAAACATGTACCCTAACAACTTATACCATAACAACGGTACATTGACCAAGAGAAATGCATATGGACTTTTCAAAAATATCATATACATGCCATACTGGCAGTTATATGGGGAACTGAATTTAGACACCTACAGAGGTAATGCTTTGAATTGTTTTTATCAACATTAAAGTCATATCACATAAAACAGATATTTTGACAAGTTTCCGTTTGAATTGATCCAAGAAATGTAGGTCGTCGAATTTGCTTTCTAGGCTTTTGACTCACAGCTTTTTTCACTTATGTACATGCACTTATCCAAATAATAATCACCTTGAGAGAACTATCCAATAAATATAGACGCAACTTTTAACTAAACTTATATAATAAGCAAATCTATAATTATTCATTTTTGATAGGCATAGGTGATCGAGTAGTAGGAAGTTTTTTCCGGGTACAATAGCTTCTCCTCGTCATGATATAGTTGATAGCGGAAAGCGACATTTACACCAACAATCAATCAATAATAATCATTTTCCCCTCGAACAAAACAACGTAAATCGATAATTTATTTTAATGATTGATTGATTGTTTGTTGCTTCACGTCTAATCGGAAATATATCATGGCATTTTTTTCTGATTTGTTTTCTTCAAAATGTATTAAATAATAAGAAGAAACATAGTTATAGAGTTGTAGCAGTTTATCTCTAAGCCATTTGCATTTTTTTTGGTATTAGCGTATTCAACATACTGTGTGTGACAGTTGTATAAATTTATCGTTAACACATGAAATATTTAAAAAATAAATAAATGAAGAATTAAAAGTATTCGTAGTAAGATTTTTGTGATAAAGGGTTTAATAGAACATTTCCTATAAACGAAAATAAAAGCATCTAGAAGGATTCATATGTCTACATGTCAGAAATATTGAAGCTCAACATTACTCAATATCTTAATTAGTCTTATGTCCTCCCTGTGAATATTAATCATGGATATTTGAGGCACAGGACACAAGACTAGTTTCTTGATGGACAACTGTAAAACAAAGATCTACGCACAACCCGGTGATTTCCGTTTTCCTATCTATCGTCGACTTTATTGTGTTAAAAATATAAAAAAAAACTTTCTTTCAAAGTTTATGGCCTTAACAGTCATAATTGAAATGATAAAATTGAGATTGTTCTTACTAAATCAATAGAGATATATTTTCTGCGAAAAAAAAGGTTAAGAAAAGTAAAGATTTAAAATTTCTTTGGCCGTCTTCATGAAGTGGAAGATTGTCATGAAATCTCAGTGCTTGCACTCACTAGCAACATTATACTGCCATGGTCGGAGATACCCTGCTACCATTGATTAACATTTATCAAGTTAAAGTAAACATAAGTGATATGCATAGTGCTTAAGCAGATGCAGATTGTCAGTTATTGCATACACGAATACGCAATGCATACATTGGTGAACCAAGTACCATGAAAGATATGAAAATTAATAGAGTAACTTATAAGCCGGGGCAAATGACATGCATTTTGAAATGCATGCTAATGTTCTCCAGTTCACACTTGCAATAAGGAGAAAATTGCATGAAAGGCTTAAGATTAATTTTTTCCTTCACTTTTGAGAAATCAATCGAATGACAAAAAATCCTAATTTAAACAAAACGTATTAAGGGTAGATTTAACAGTCACCAATAAGTCATTATTTTCAATTATTGATGTGTTTTGCAAATATCAAATGTCAAATTGTATGTGTTTACAATTCAATTAATGTTCTGATTAAAAGGGGGTACAGAAGAGGAAAGAGATACAGGAACTGGCCCAGAAATCAGTGAGATAAATATATTGTTGCTAGCTCTTTACATGGTATTGACGCAAACTATTCTCATCAATTTTCTTATAGCAATGTTTTCGTAAGTATTTGATTAAAAAAAAAAACAAGATACATATTAAAAGACACATCTTTCAAAAACAATGTCTACACAATTCAAAACACAAATTGATCAGATATTTTTTTATTGCAAATGAGACAAGAGAGAGGCGGAGGATACACACTTAACGTAATAGAAAAACTGACAATTTTGTGTCCGATCAACTTTCCAGTGACGAAACATTTATGTGACCTACCGAATTAGACTATTTACCCGTCACATAAGCAACACGACGGATGCCACATGTAGAGCAGGGTCTGCTTACCCTCCCGGAGCACATGGGATCACCCCTAGTTTTTGGTGGGGTTCGTGTTGCTTATTCTTTAGTTTTCTATGTTGTGTCATTTGTACTATTGTTTGTCTGTTTGTCTTTTTTATTTTTTATTTTTAACCATGGCGTTGTCAGTTTATTTTCGATTTATGAGTTTGATTGTACCTTTGGTATCTTTCGTCCCTCTTTAGACGCAATGAAATATTGTCAATTCTACAAGCGCTATAACTCCTTATATCCAATTTCCAGTTAAAGTAAGATTGGCTTAAGTTTGTATCGGACAGGCTTATATATCTATATTGCATGTCATTGTAACGTGACTATGTAATCGACTTAACCCCGCCACATTATGTATGTATGTGCCTGTCCAAAGTCAGGAACCTGTCATTCAGTGGTTGTTGTTTGTTTATGTTTTGAATATTTGTTTTTCGTTCATTTTTTATATAAATAAGGCCGTTGTTTTACATTGTCATTTCGGGGATTTTTATTGCTGACTATTCGGTATGGGCTTTGCTCATTGTTGAAGGTCGTACGATGACCCTACAGTTGTTAATTTCTTTGTCATTATGGTCTCTTGTGGAGAGTTGTCTCATTGGCAATCATACCATATCTTTTTTTTTACATTTGCCATAGTGACCATATGATTTTGTTTAATTATAACAGATTGGTCAAGTTCTTTACTCTACATTTGAACGCGCCTATTGTAACATTTGGGAGTATTCATATATGTATGATTTATTTTAACAACGCAAGTGGGTTTATAATGCAATATAATTACATTTGATGTATGTTTCATTATAATACGTTATTCTGATTGGCTAACTGCACATCACGTGTTATTCCTTAAGCAGTTGTATCACACAATAAAACTTATCATTCATGATG
Organism: Mytilus edulis; assembly: GCF_963676685.1. NCBI lineage: Eukaryota > Metazoa > Mollusca > Bivalvia > Mytilida > Mytilidae > Mytilus > Mytilus edulis. Next base: position 14,918,348 of record NC_092357.1, read on the forward strand.
ACACGAGGTTCCACAAAAAAGTGCACAGGTGTATTAAATAATTTTTTTTATTAAATTCGTGTTTTTCATGATCATAGCTAAACAAATGTAATTATAAGTATTGAATGCTTCTTTTTGTAACTTCATAGGGTTGTAAAAGCGTTGACCGTGCATACATTTTTAGAATGAAGCGCTTCCGCGCTTCATACAAAATGTACTTCGGTCAACGCTTTTACACCCCAATAAAGTTACAAAAAGAAGCATTCAATTCTTAAATAAATGGTTCAAATTTATATGACATGAAAATAATTGTTTATCAGACTAAACATTATATATATTCGGAAATTTCTTGTGATCACTGGCCTAAAGTACTCTCAATTCAATAGCCAGCATTTTAACAATTTCACAAAAGAACAATATACTTTTCTAAACCTGTCTTGTTTTTTTTATGACAGGCACACATTTAATAAGTTTCAGGAGAACAATGAACTCGTTTGGAAATTTCACAGATTTTCGCTTGTCCAAGAGTATTACGACAGATGTGTGTTGGTGCCACCACTTATAATTATAAACCACATAAAGAGGGCCTTCTTTTATATCTTGTACAAATGTTGTGACAGTAAAACAAATCAAGTAAATGTTTTCAGTAAGTATATATCTATTAGCTAAACACATCAATCATACACTGTTGATTCATTCATTTTCGTGGGTAAAATGTTTGTGGAATGCAAAAAACTTGCCTTTTCGTGGTTTACCAAAGTCTGCAGTAAACCTGTTGAAAATTTAAATTCGTGGTTCATCTGTAACCATGAAAACCCCAAAACAAAAATTGAAATTCATGGTTTCAGAGATTACTTGAGAAGCTTAAAACTTTACACTGTCTCACAAGGAAGACCCAATGTTCGTGTGGCTATATGGTAAGCACGAATTTAAATGTTCGAGGAAATGCAGATTTTAACAAAAACAAGAAAACAATATCGCATAAATACAATTTGTCTTCAATCCACGAAAATAACTGAATTTATAGTACGATGATTTTTCGTATCATTATTATAAAAAGTTTTTGTCAGCGAAGAAATCGAAAACGAAATATCATCCTCTTCCATATGATATACTGTATACATGATTGATGAAAATAGTTGAACAAAAATGGCTTACAAGGAATTCATAAATCACCAAATGGTCAAGTTGAAGTTGCTCCTTTGAAATTGTACGGACGCCATTACAAGTTGATTGACAATTATAGAAAATCTGTTTCGCAGATGATGACGGATAAGTTGTTATTGTCATAATCATAACGTCGCCCTCTATATTCCTCAAATACTTATCAACGGATTTGCTTTTACACAAGCAACACAATTGGCGTCACAGGTGGAGCAGGAAAATCTTTCCCTTCCTTGTTACCTGATATCTACCAATGTTCTTGTGTAGGGTTATTGTTTCCCAGTAATTAGTTTTTTTAAAATGTGATTTGTTTTTTGATAGTTTTGCTGAGTTAATATATCCCTTATTTTTCACTCGTCCCTCTTATAGAAACTTTCAAATATATCTGCAAGCATGCAAATACCAAAAAAAATGACGTATGACCTATGTAACTTTAAAATGTATAATGTATAATATAAAAAAAAACATACGGCCTTCAACAATAATGTATTTATATTGCAGAAAATATCAGAATGCAATCCGTGAAAAAAAGTTGTTCGTGTATCTTCTTTATGTAAAAATAGTACAGATGCATGCACGTGATGTAAAACAGAGAGATTATTTCCTTCTATACAGATAAGAATCACAGCAGTGTACGTTATATCAGTACCTGTTTTGTCAGTAATAGAATTATGGTGGCGGTACCCAAAGTACACATATTTAATAGTTTTTTCACCTACGTGTTTTTATGATAAAGTCGAAAATTGCCATTCTGTGTTTATTTTTATAGCCGTATCCTTCTTTATTATATAGGTATACCAATTTGATTTTTAATTCCTATTAAAAGTGATCGAAAAATGGGTTTGAATTGACCTCCAAAATATCCATGATTCCGTAATCATGGTAATGAGGAGTACAGAAAATGCATCTATGCTTAAATTCCCATCATTAAAAATGAAACAACTTTAATAATTTGTTTTATTATTTTCAAATGTTTAGAACAATTTGACATTAGAACATCGCCACTATTGTTTTTTAAATGGATGCTTGTAACATATTTTTTTTTGTTCATTTTAAAAGATGACTTTTTGAGAACGTCGCATGGCGGCGTTTTCGTACATTTTTCTTTCCAATTGAAAGCTTGGTCTGTAAAACGTGTGTAATAATAATAACATGTATTATGTCAAATAATAAAAATGAAAATTGTTAAGTCTCAAAGAAAACTTTTAAGAATTTCTCAGCTGTTTATATTTAAAATGTGCATTTAAGGTACCGTATCGTTAGGTATAAATGTGGTATTGTAATAGTCAGTTCTGAATATATTCACATATTTTTGAGACTAATTTGATACTTGAAGCTTGATGTTTTGTATAGATACATATGTATTGTTGAATCGAGCCCGTTAATATCTTGTTGACTACGGACGTATTGTGTTGTTTGGCTGGTGATTCTTCGTCGTAAACTCCAAATCTAATTTTATTCCTGATTCGAGTACAATAGAAACGCTACGTTATTATGAAGAGTCAATAGCGATATTCAATTAAATCGTATTTACAATGTGGCATTCAGCGTAAATGTTGACTTTACACTGTAATAACTATGGTAAATATACATTTACAGATAGAAACACTCATGTTACTTGAGACAAAATCCTAATCAATTGCATATGAAATATATATACTAGTATTTACATTCCAGCTTGTTGTTATTTATTTTTTGTAAAAAGTTATCAAAGGTACCAGGAGTATTATATAGTACGCCAGACGCGCCTTTCGTCTACATAAGACTCATCAGTGACGCTCATATCAAATAGTTATAAAGCCAAACAAATACAAAGTTGAAAAACATTGAGGATAAAAAATTCCAAAAAGTTGTACCAAATACGGCTAAGGTTATCTATTACTGGGATAAGAACATCCTTAGTTTTTGGAAAACAATTTGTTTTGGATATATTTATTCATCGGTCAAAATGTAACCCAATCTGATCTGACAGGATATGGGAGCACTAATGTCATAAGTAACATATACTTTTTTTGAAATGTACCTTGATTATACATATAGTAGATCTGAACATTTGGGGTATCAAATAATGTCTTCTGTCGGATCTGAACGCATTTTTTCTGCCATCAAATATATAGCTCCTTTTACAGTTTGTCAAATACAAGGACTAGTCATATTCTTGTTTTTATGAGCATAACTCAATTATTATTATTATTCAAATACAAACACATTTGAATGACAAACATGATTATGTGTTAAAAAGTATGTAAGACTGTTTTAAATCAATTGTTTATTTTAGGAATCGAGATTAAAGGCAAAGAAAAGAAAAGACTGGATTTATTGGAAAAAGATGCAGTTAAAAGCTACTTGAATTCGTCAATTCGGTTACGTAGATCTCGCGCTAAGACTATATCAAGTGATGATGGAAGGTATGGGATGTTTTTATTGTATCATGTGTTCAAACTGTTTATATCATTTTACTCAGATGCTATTATTTGCTTATCACGGCTTTGTGATGTTTACAATGCAGGACATAAAAACTTTGATCATCGATGTCATCATAAACGAACCGACATTGATAAATTTGACATATTTTTTTCGGGCAAGGTAACACACTTGTTATATCGTGTTACAAATACAATCCGATAAATTGATTATCTAACTGTCCTTAACTGTAAATTCAAACACAATATGAAGCTTTTCTTTTTAACTCGATTGCTGACCTCAGTCGACAAAAAGCTTTATATTGTGACTCATATTGATATATTGATTTTGTTTGCTTAATGTCCAGTGGTCAATATTTTATGTATGCTCAGGACGATATATATTTAAGGAATAAAAAATTTGGTGTACACTGAATAACGCGCGTAGCGGGTTATTTAACAGTGTGCACCACATTTGTTATGTTATTTCGAATAGACAGAAAAAATATTACAGTCATTTCTTATAATTTAATTCTAAATTCCATTTTAAACTGGGCTCATAACAAAATAACGTCAGCCAATCAGAAGACGCGTTACATCCAAAATTCAATTTTATATATGTATTGGGGAAACAGGAATTGTTGTACAACAGGTTTAATCAGCAACCAGCACGTGATCCCACAGAAATAAAAGACGTACCACCAAAGAAAAAGCCATAAAGAACAACATATGTCAAGATAGTTTGACTTTGTAAATGCATACAATTTAAGTAGTTTCATCAAGCTCAGAAGATCAAAAGCTTCCTCTAAACATGTACTGGTTAAATATAACTCACCTAGATACATTAGTGGTTCAGAACATTGATACTTGCATTACAATACGGATGGTTTGTTTTACATTTGCTATTATTAAACTTATAAAATCAATAATAATGAAAAACTGCATCTTCCGCATGCACAGTTCTGGTTGCTCTTTTGTTGTTTGCTATACACATGATACATTTAGTCATGTTTTTGTTACTGGTATTAGGTTATGGTTTGTTTGATAACCCTGTTTTGTCAAATCAGTTCTTAATTAGTTCGAAACGAAAACATTTCTTTCTTAAAAACAAAAACCTTTTTACTAAGCTTTACTGGTAAACCAAAATCGGATCAAACAAATCATAAACAATTTATTATCTAATCCAGAATCTAATAAAAAGTGTCGCTGCAACAAATGTGCCCATGGATTATCATTGTTCTTATTTTACAGCTTGGAAGACCGTTATAAACACGATGCAGAACTAAGCTTACAAGAACAAGTTGAGGTAGTAACAGCTGATGTTGGACAGATCCAAAATCACCTCAAAGAGATCACACAGAATATTAAAGACATAAAAGCATATAAACAGAAAATATTGCTAGTTGAACTTCCGCGGGGTGTACAAAGCGGAACACATGTTCCAGATGAGGTGACCATGTTTGAATAGAACGCATGAACAATTAAACTTTCAATGCTTACTGGAAAACAATTTATGTAAAGTGATGTCAGTGTATATTCACTTGTTTGTGTTCACAAATCTTTTGATTGAGTTAAGCCATTTTAATTTATTTTTTATAGTGTGTCTTGGTATAGTGTGATGTTACATCTTTGTTTCAGGTATGGGTAATAACTTCGTTTCTTATTAGATAAAGGCAACAGTAGTTTACCGCTGCTCGAAATTCATAAATCGATTGAGATAAAAACAAATCCAGTTTACAAACTTAAACTGAAGGAAATGTCAAATATAAGAGCAGAACTACGACACAACAGAAACACACCATTATAATGTTACACACACAGAAACAAGCTATATTATAACAATGTTTATTCCCGCTGCATCTGTATTTTCTCAGGAACCTGATGTTCAGTGGTTTTCGTTTCTTGGTGTGGTTAATAAGCGTTCATCGCTCATATTTTTTATATATAAAATAGACAATTAGTTTTCCCGTTTGAATGTTTTAGACTAGATATTTCTGGGACCCTTTATAGCCTATTTTCCGGTATCATACAAGGCTCTGTATTGCCCTATAATGGTTTACTATTATGAATTGTGACTTAGATGGAGAGTTGTCACAATGCCACTTATATCACATCTTCTAATATCTATTCACATTAGCAGATAAGGCGTAAAAATCTTGCATTTTACTACAGCCTCTAATCAACTTACAGTACAAATAATTGTGAAAAGAAACAGTACTTTAAATACATGAAATAAGTGACATTGAGGCATAATTCTATCTTTGGATTGCGTTTCAGTTTTGTTTAACTCGTTTGATTAATTTTACATGCAGATTTTTGTAGATTTATGTTCCTCACCTCAACACAATTTTGTTTTGTTTCCTTGCAATTGGCCGTTTCAGAAACTAAAGGACTGTGGGTTATTCAATTGTTTGTACCCCAAAATAAAAATAACGTCACGTCATTGGTTGAATTTCCATTGTTACGGACGTGTTTAATCAATCACGATGCTTTGGTATACGCTTTTGAAAATATTACCCAGAATGCATTAGATTCTGAAAAGGCGAATTTGCATTGACATTGTTGATTGTATGATGATTATTTATACTTGTGACTGATTAGAATATAAAAATATTTTTACAACATGATTTTACAAATTTCATGATTTGTATTTGTTGTATACTATTTTGACAAATTTAATGACACTAGTGATTCAATTAAACAATTTGATTGAAACGTTTAGTAAATAGATAAGATTTTGTACATCCGTAAGCATGTTATGATAAACATAGATCCAGCTCCTGGTTGTATTTATAGGGGAAGTAGTTATTCATTTTTTCTTGCATTAGATAAGCATTTGTGTTCCCTACTAGGGTGATCGAAGTGAAGTTTGGAATGTTCGATGTACGTGTATATTGTTGTTGACTACAGTGTGTATATTTACAAAAAGTATTTGAAACACATTTTTGTATAAGTGTTTTGTGTAGCATCACTTATCCCGTCATAGATTTGTTTTCTTTATGCAATAAAGCTCCGATAATATCAGAAGCTCTGTCAGTCTAGTATCTGTTCAGATAAAAGTGTATCTATAAATGTGATCGAACAAAAATAATAAAACAAGGCAAAATACACGTGTTAATTTGTTTAAGTTAAAGTACATTTAAACTGCGTACGGCCTGGTTTTTCGACACGACTAGACAATATATTACAGATAACAAGATAGATGGGAACAATATGAATATTGTCAGTAGAAATCCATTCTTAATAAAATAAATCATTGTCTTGGATTGATTGTTTTTTATTGGAACTTCCAGTAAATGCAAATACTCACATATCGGTTCTTTGTGTATTTGTTTCTATGTGAATGTATCATGGGGAGAGTTTGGAGCTTGCAAGTATTTAAACCATGCCATATTTGGTATGTGTCAGTCTCAAAGGTATACATTACAGTTTCGATTTCTAGGTGTATATTTTACCTAAATTAGCACACAACCTGTTATGACGTAAAGAATACAAATATGTATAAAAAATGTATATATTCATATGATAAGTTCGGTCAAAATTTTAGAGATTTACTCAACATTTCGTGTTACAAAAGATAAACACCCGCTTGGTGGATTTTTGTAAAAACATTTGGAAAATCTTCTTTACATAAGTATGCTCGTATTACAAATGCATTATGTGTAATATTTCTTAATGATTATTTTTATCCAAGTTTCAGGAGTTTGGAATAAAGTATTGTATGTGAAGTTAGCAGCCAGTTCGTTTTCGATATTCGATATTCAATATCCAACCGGCTGCTGGCAGTCGGTTCGATATTCAAAATTATTTGAAAATCATACGAAAAAATATTTGATAACATTAAAAGGATGATTTTCATAGTTAAGAGGACTGATAAGATATGTAGGAAATCGTTTAATTATCTCTTCAAGCTGTTTTCAATTCGATTGTCCTCGAATATAAACCCTTTTCTAAGTTGCATATTTGTTTTTATGTAATATAGATTTTTTATCAATACAACGACTTGAAAGATGAACTTTTATATATGATATTGTAACGTGTCTGGGGTCCGTTCCCGAGTTGATTCTCGAGATCTGAGACTTGTGTTTATATTCATTTAGTTTATAATTTCTCTCTAACTCTCTCTCTGCTCATTAAAGCTCCCCCAGCTCAATGATTATCCAGCCTTACTGGCTTACTGACTCTATAGGTCAATTAAATAGCAAGATCTACTTGCGCACTAGCTCTGTAGCTCTTAGCTCAACAGACTCACTAGCGCTGTAGCTCCACTGACTCACAATATTATCGCTCTTTCCGCTATATCTTTATCAACGAGGCTCTCGTAGCTCTCTAGCTCTTCTGTCTCTCTCAATGCATCTCACTTAAAGCTTAAGGTAATTCTTCTGCTAAGCTTCAGTTATTGGAAAGACTTGAGCAGTGAATCCAATGTTTGGAACAAGAAGCAGGTATTTATCTTATCACTTATACGTGTGATCTGATCGTAATACCGACCCTGACTGACTGCTGACGGCTGTTTATATACCCCTGAATGATTGGGATATACCACTATTGGACAATACCATTACCCTGTATTGCCTAGTAACGAGGGTTTATCAACCCTGGATGAGTCCACCTTTATTGGACGGGCCATATTGAGCATATCATAGTAACAAGGGAAGTCAAGTAATCAAACGATAATATCTTATATCAAGGAAGATATTATGGTACCCGATGACCATAAAAATACCAATTATATTGTTATTACATCTCACGCTGTAGATTCTTCATACACGTTCACTCATTTTCCAGTTTATAAAATAGTCAGAGATATGCATACATTGTTTCCTGTTTTCAATACTTTGAATTTTTCGGAAAACTAAGGATTTTCTTATCCCAGGCATAGATTACCTAAACCGTATTTGGCAGATCTTTTTGGAATTTTGGATCCTCAATGCTCTTCAGTTTTGTACTTGTTTGACTTTTAGATATTTTGATGTGAGCGTCACTGATGAGTGTTATGTAGACAAAACGCGCGTCTGGCGTACTAAATTATAATCTTGGTACCTTTGATAACTATAGTAACTCCTTGAATTGGAAAGTAAAATATAGTCCGAAATAATGCAAGTTATCAAATGATTTTAAACTCACTGTAACTTTAAAAAAATGTAACTTATTAATACGATTAAGTTTAAGGTAAGTATTAAGACAGATAAAGAAATTGTAACTGTACCTTTTAATTCCAATGTTTTGATGTGTAGGGTTCAAATACGAAAGGGGACAGTAACTACTGACTTCGCCCTTGTTAACGCATAGTCGTCCCAAAGTTATTCGTCACAATATTTCTTAAAACAAAAAGAAAAACCGATAACTCTAGAAACATTTAGAAATATAAATAGACATATTTATTGAAAGCCCCAAAAAGAAATATATAGTGAAAACCTACCTGACACCTCTTAAATTAAAGTGAACTTGTCTTTCAACGTTCATACAATTGGAGGAAATCATAGACACTGTCTATATGAAGGTTGTATTAGAAGGATTTCCCAGAATAATGTCATATTCGATATCTACGATGGGCTTAGATTGTCATTTTTCAACAACAAATTGTCAAAAGTTTAGGACAAAGAACACAAGGCAATTGCGAGAACCCCATGATCTCTCAATCTTTCTAATATTATGCAGAAATTTATTTAATAGGTAGATACAAATGTGACTAAAAGGAATTTGGGTAGACTTCCTGTCTTCTGTATTTACAGAGGGCCAAAAGTGCCAGTCGGATATTCAAAATTCATAGTTAAAATCTACCTGAGACCGCTTATATGAGGGTGAGACTCCACTGGTCTTTAAATGACCATTAAATTCGACTAGATCATAGACGCTGTATGTATAAATATTGTATCAGAAGCATTTCCTAGAATAATGTCATCTTCGATATCTACGGAGGGCTTAGATTATCACTTTTTAGCAGAAAGTTGTCAAAAGTTCAGGATAAAGGGCACAGGGCAATAGTGAGAGCTCTTGATCTCACAATCTTTCTAATATTATGCAGACATTCAGTTTATGCGTAGATACAAACGTTTATAAAAGTAATTTGGATAGACTTCCTAACTGATATATTGACGGATGGTCCAAAGTACCAGTTGTATATTCAAAATTTATAGTGAAAACCTACCTGAGATCGCTTAAGTCGAATGAAGATGACAAAGTGATATGACATCATAAAGAGTTAGAGAAAAACATTACCTTGTGCAATGCCGAGATACGGGAGTCGACAGATTGTCATTCCATGAAAGGGCATATGCATATAATAGTACTAGTAACATTTAGTTAGTGGGTCTTCAATGCAAAGTGGAACTCCCTCACCCTGATGCATCCTTCAGCTGGCCTCTAAATGTGTATACTAGTTCAGTGATAATAGATGTCATACTAAACTCCTGATTATACACAAGAAACTAAAATTAAAAATCATATAGGACTAACAAAGACCAGAGGCTCCTGACTTCGGACAGGCGCAAAATTGCGGCGGGGTTAAAAATGTTTTTTTTGAAATCACAAATCTCCCCATATACATGAGACAATGTAGAAAAAAACCAAACGCACAACAATACGCACAGTAAAACTCAGATGAGGAGAAGTCCAAGTCCGATGTGAGAATATGAAACCAAAGAGAAAAAACAAAATGACAATAATACATAAATGACAACAGACTACTAGCAGTTACTGGCATGTACGCCATTTATAGATTTGACTACAACTATTTGCACGCGTGAGTGTTGTACATGATGTTTGAAAGGTTTAAAAGATCTATATGAACTAGATATATCATAATTTTTCATTTCGTTTATAACTATCGTCCTTTTCAAGAATTTCAAAAACCTCCTGCCCATAACAATACTTTGATGAAAAGGAATATACGATATGATCACATAAACAAACGGTCCGGGATTTGAATTATTCTTTTACACTTTATAAAATCTGAACACACAATTCTTAATAGTAAAGGTGGTATATTATACAAGTATATTATACCTATAAAGTACTTTAAAATGTCATTGAGTTATTGTAATTTTGCCACGTTGTATAATCAGAAATAATTACATCATGTATATGTAATCAATTGATTTTTTCATGTTCTGTAACATATTTGTGAATAATAATGATGATTAGTAATTTTCTTTATTGGCAGAAAAAGTACATTTAGCATACAACTAAAATAAAACTATACTGAAATTATGACAAGCGATAAAGGTATATTGTTAAATGCAAAATTATTTCTGAAAAAAACCCCCGTGATATTCAAATAGTGATTGTGTTGTTTCAAATTGTTGATTTAGGTAACCCTACAGTCAGAATTTTCTGACTCTAACCAACAGTATTTAAAGATCAATTTTCTTCTAAACATTCTCAATGGATTTTTAGACTCTTTAAATCATTTGAAAGCTGAAATAGTATTCTTTCTTTATATATAGATCTTAATTTATTTTGGTTTTATTAATCTCACAATATAGCTCATTATGTGCCAAAAATGTCTTTCAACTTGGATAAAAATGGCACATTTAGGTCATATGGAATAAAATTTGTTTTCATCCCTTTAATCAACCATACACAAACGAAAAAAATGTGTGTTGGATTTTTGATATCTGCCTCCATTAAGACGGAATTTTTATTTAATTGCTGGGTGCTAAACCTCATTTCACCTTTCATCTTTGGAGACCTACACATTCATTTTGAAACAAAACATTCTAAAACTGGGACATAGTATTGTATTAACTTGTGGTCAGGGATAAACAGCTGGACACAGATGATTGACATATTAGCCCCTCCTAAATGTCTATATATTTAGATTAATTACCATGTGCTTTTATTTACATAAGTTCATTATCAATTTATTCCCTGTGTTATATGATAATGACTTTGTACATTTTACAAACTGTGCAGGGTTTGGTTTATTCTTGTAATCTTCAAAATTATGTTTTAAAAAAATCATAAAAAGATCAGGGTTAGACTGTAGTGCTACCTTGTGATAAAATCAGTCTTAAGATATAACCGATTGTATCGTATACAACACGAAGGATTTTCTTATAGTAGCCAATAGTGACCAGTGTCAAGCTATCTAGTAATTCATATCCCGCAGTTCTCTTTATAATAAGCAACCCTGCAACTCGTCATTCTGCAATTGCGTTTGGAAAACTACTAGAGCGGCAATTTCATTTTTTTTGTTGTTGCTTTTTTTGTTCGAAAACGCGATATGAGCGTCACTGATGAGTCTTATGTAGACAAAGAACACAAGGCAATTGGGAGAACCCCATGATCTCTCAATCTTTCTAATATAATGCAGAAATTTATTTAATAGGTAGATACAAATGTGACTAAAAGGAATTTAGGTAGACTTTCTGTCTTCACTAGCTTATCTCATAGAAAATCAGAGATTGTTTTGTGCCATGTACCATCCCGTTGTAGTACTATCCAATAGCTATTTATTAGAGCAGAGATTTTTTATGATAGCCGTTATGTACTACCGAAAAAATGGGTCGGAAATTAAAGTGGGTACCCAATGCGTATTTTACCCTCCCTTTGTATACTATCCTGTTGATATTTATCAGAGCAGTATATAATCCCTAGCCATAATGATCTACTCAGACAATGGTTGGAAAGATGACCCTAGTGTTTTTATGTTGTTTTTTTTTTTATCGAATTTGGCTCTATGTCCCGTGTTTCTAATGGTATTTTGAGCCTTTACGAAAGCTTACCCTAAAAATACTTTACCATCCCGTTGTAGTAATAGCTGTTTAGTAAAGAAGAGTCTATAATCCCTAGCCATTAAAAACTACCGTGACAATTTGTTGGGAAGGTGTAACCCGAGTACGAATTTTATACATAAAAACATGTTCCGTCTACATAAAAGTCATCAGTTGCGTTAGACTGTTTGTCATAGTATGTTAACTTTTTAAACGGCAGTACGATACTTATAAATTTACCGGTTGGAAAATAGCACGTCACAATGTGCATTCTAACTGTTTAGTTATATTTGTTTGACTCTTTTTGTTTTCTAATTAACAATCACAGAATCTAGAATATAATTGATAACTTTCTTATCATACAATCCTCATTAATGTCAAAATTATTTAAAGTGTTAATTTATTTTATTTTCTTTTTAACTGGAAGTACATTTTTACATCCATATATTTTTCCGTGGTTGTTGCATATGTTATTTACATATTTCTATTGATATTTTGTTCATTTGGTTATTCAATAAATTGTGCGCCTACATGTACTTCTTGTCTAGCCATTACAATCAAAGCGTTATTGCATCATTTTCCCTTATACACAGATACTTGTGTGCTTTCAATCTTTAAAGTATATATTGGCGAAAGTGAAGGAAATTGATAGTATTTGCTAAGTTTGTATAAACAACTTTTGGGTCAGTTTTTATTGTAAGTATTGTTATTTTTGTCGCAATAAATGCGTATTTAGATATCTTTTTAGTGTAATACTTTACATCGTTGGTTAAGTACATCATTAGTTGTTGACCCTTTCATTGTTAAAATTTATAGGTTTTTTTAAACGATGGTGTATTTCTATAAGAGAAGCAATATTAAACATTCGAAGAGTCAACTAACAGTTATGGTATCTTTTCGAAGAGATTGTAGCCGGGAAATACCCTATCGTTTGAAAAACTATAAATTTTAACAATTATATGCAACAACGACTAACGATGTACTTAACCAAACATGTAAAGTCATTAAACAAAATTCATGTTTTTCCACGATTGCATAACAACGGAATATTTGAAACATGTTTTGAAATTAACATAACTTAAACTTACGCATCAAAACGTTAAGCTAGCAATAAACCGATATGAAATACGATAATTTTACAGTTACTGTAGCTTATCTTTAAACTATAAAGTTAAGTGTTCTCCTTCTACTGGTTTATATTACTTCTCTTTTTATTACACGGATCGAAAGTATAAAAAAGACAGGTGATTTATTTGACCAAAAACGCTTGTGCCATGTTCGGATATAGTTAACCGTTATTTATATTTAATGAAATGTACCTTTTTGGGTACCTTTGATTGTAGATGTTATATAGTTACACTTATAATTTCGTATTTTTTCAGTCATAGAACGTTTTGATCTTATTATCCCGTATACACATTTTTCTTTAAAAGAAAACTATATTTACTCTTAAAATTTGGATTTGTCTGTGTCGTTGGGTTGCTGTCTCCTTTTATTCAAAACCAAAGAATTGAATTCAGTTGTTGATTTTGATTTGAGTGTAAAGACCTGCACTGGGTTAATAAGTTCGGGGTACAATAAGTAAACAAAAGAGGTTCTTCATGGCATGGGATCGTCACCAACATATCTAATACTATTTTGCTCTGATTAACAATAGAAAATGCACGAACAGAGTCTTATCCATTCCAGCAATTGCAGGCTCATACCATATACCTAATAGTCTGAACCTAATAGAAAGGTTTCAAACAAGATTTTTTTCTGACAAACGTTTTTCCATACTTTCCGTTTTTGACCCAATCCATATGGCTTCAGTTTTGTTTCTGCTAATTTATCAAACTTCTTTTAACATTGATTTAGGGACTTTTTGTCATCATTCTAGTGATGAATCGTCAGCATATTGACTCAACAAAATTTCTGAGTCATTAATTGTTACACCAGCAACATCAGGGTCATTTTTAATAGCTGCACTGAGTAATTCCAACACGAAACTAAATACATACGGAGAGAAAGGATTCCCTTGACGAACCCATCTTTTCAATGAAAAAAAGTCTAAAATATATCAGTTGTTTAACACTGCACTAGAGGCTTCACAATAGCAAGCCCTTATCCAACTAATAAATGTATCGTAAAAGCCATAAAACTGCAAAGCCTCTAGTATAAAAGACCATTTGACCGTGTCGATCGAATAATTGTTAAAAGTTCAGAAATGTCGTCTTCTTCCATCTTATCCATCAGATCATAAATAAATGTAGTACATTCGACTATATACTTTTTTTTGTGTTTGACTCGGGGTGTCAGGATTGCTCAAAGAAAGACCTCTCTACAATCGGTCTTTCATTTAATCAATTTCGATACCCCTCGATGTGTTCTGCGACAAGAAAAACCATGCATTATCTATAACCGAAACACTCAAACAAATTAACCCGTGGTTATCGAATTTAAAATCTGTGAACTCAGATTATCAATCGGTGATCTCGGATGATTATCTGTGTTCATGAATTGCCAATATGTTCTCATGAATTGACAATTTGGTAATCCTGAACTGATTCATGTAAAACTTTTAATCAAGACATATCGGGGCCTTTTATAGCTGACTATGCGGTATGGGCTTTGGTAATTGTTGAAGGCCGTACGGTGACCTATATTTGTTAATGTCTGTGTCATTTTGGTCTCTTGTGGACAGTTGTCTCATTGGCAATCATACGACATCTCATTTTTTATATTAAACAAAAAAAATTGTAGAATTAGTTTACATTGTTTCCCGCAGCTACAATCGTGTACCTTATAACGGGCTTTCATGTATGTAAATACACTAATCTTTCGTTCCCCCTCCCCCCACTCTATTGCCATAATTCAAAATAACATGTGTCTGCATTTCCAATTCAAATGGTTTTTATCCTCTCGCTTACAAAATTGAAGGGAATCTTGTAACGATACCGTCTGTCCCTCCGTTTGTCCACTTCGTTCGTAGCACATTTGTTAACACTTTATATCCAATCGTTCTAGGATTTTGTCAAATTTGGTAACACGTAGTCCTCATGCATTACTAGAATCCTATATTTTTTAGGTCAAAAGTCAGGGTTACTGTTAGACTTGTTATTTATTTGATATCCTTGCCAACACTCTAGACTCGATTTTGACTTAACTTGGAATATACTTTACCCTTATGAATATCTGGAACCCATTTTCAAGTTCAGCGGTAAAAAGTCAATCAACCACAAATTGGTACACCATGTAAGAGACATCGACGGAAAACGTCGAGCCAAAATTGAAATGTAAAAATGTAAATAAAAAAACATCAGAGTGTCATGCATGTGTATGTCGAACACGCAGTGAGGCGTTTAAAGATAAACAAGTTCGTTTGAAACTTTTTGGAACTTACTCAAATTGTTGAAATTTGTGCCAGACTTGTCGAGAGACAAACTGAGATAATTTCGTATTTAACCAATATAACTGAATTCTAATGTGAATAAGCACGTGACCACAAAATTTCAAAATTTGCCTAAGACATAAGACATAAGACATAAGAAATTTCATTTCACTAAAGCCCCTACATTGGGTATGTTAGTACAACATGTTGTTACCTTTTTAAAAAACAATAAAAGTGTGAACATATTTACATTAGAACAACATGGTAAACAAAGGTGCAATAAGAGTATATAACTTATACTGATATTTGACAGGAAGTACAAATTATGGTAACATGATTAAGCAAATGTATTAAATAATAGGTTTTAATAACACTTTTGCAAAATTTTGCTATTCCTGTAAGTGTAAATAAATATGATGTATTCATCAGTTCTTTAAATTTTAAAAAAAAGTTGGGCTATTACATATATTTAAAGGTAAAAATTTACCTCTTACATTGTTGAAAAAGGTATATTTGAATAAGTAATGAAACTCATCACCAAGTTCATTAGCATTACAAAGATTACAATGTCTTTCAGTACTGTCAACATTACAAATCTGCTCGTTTTAAGGGGCAATTTATTACTAAGGCAACGGAATTAACATAAATACATTTTAAGATCAGATGGTTACACCGATATATATTTCTCAAAACAAAAATCAGAATTCTATATTCGGTATTTAAGACATTTTGCAGAATTCATAACTTTATTTATACTCCAGTTTAACATAAATGTATCACTCAAACATTTCCTGACATTCTTACTAATATTATCAGATTAAGCAATTATTTTACATCAAATTAAAACCCCATTCATATAAAGTTTTTTTAATTTCTAATTTCTAATAACCATTTTGGGTGGTTGATACCCTCTGTACTAAGCTGATACAATCTACCCAATTCTCCACAAATCATACAATGAGCAGTTCTTTTTAAACCTTCACAATTGTTTTACATAATTGCACATGTTAGTTTTTTTTTATAATATTACAATTTTCAAAAAAAACCATACTTCTGCACCATATAACAAAATAGGTATAATCATTGTATCAAATAGCTCTAATTGCATATCAATTAGTAAATTCAACTTCCTAGTATAGACATGACTTTTCTTGCTTGCTGTACAAGATGTGCTTTGGCGTCATTGAAATTACAATTTCATGAAAATACAATACAAAGGTACTGAAAATTTGTTACACTATTTAGGCTTTCACCACTATATTTAAAGTTCATATTATCAGTGTTAAGTCTACACTTTGAAAACATAACAACTTTTGTCTTAGATTTGTTTACTTGCATTTTCCAGGTTTGACAATATAAATACATGGCATTTAATGAGACTTGTAACTCTGCTGTAGATTCGGCTAAAATTACAGTATCATCTGCATACAATAACAAATATAAACGAAAATATACAGCGACTTCATCAGTATCAAGAAGATGTGATGCATTACTTATATCATCTAGACCATTATTTGAATGTGACATAAATTCGACCAAATCATTTAAAAAATGGCAAACATTACAGGAGACATATTTTCTCCTTGGCGTACACCAACATTGAAAAACAAGTTTGAACAAGAATTGTCTTGTCTCACACAAAACTTTGCGTTGTTATACATACTGTTGTATTTTAGAATAAATCATCGAGCATTTATCTTGTGTAAAATGGGAAGTTGTGTCTAGTTTCCAAAGTTGTTTTATTCTCATTCCTATTTTTAAATCGTTCCAGATAGTAAAACTATGTTTTTGTTTCCATTAGGAGATGTACATGTATAAGGCGAAACTGATAAAACTGTTGTTTCTTTATTTGTTGTAAGACTTTTGTGATTTTGAAAAACATGCCCCCCCCCTATATAATTATTTTCAATAAAAGTATCCCATGTAATTTATTTTAAAATTCACATTAAGCTATTAATGCTGGGTCTATAAAAATGATTGTTTTGTATACTATTAATAAAGTATTCCAGTGGTTATACAGGTATTAAAAACGATATAATATTTAAACTTTTGGGGATGACCTCCTCCTCATATTGTATTCATCTTCCGTCCAACACGTGCGCCAGCAGTAGTGTCGACTTTCTCTTCTATTAGAAACTAATATTCATGGTCAACATTTACCCGCAAATGATATTAAAACAAGCATGATACTCTCCATCCACGTCATCATTAGTAAAGTTAAATGTCCTTTAGTTCTTATCTGTAAAATTATTCTCTTTTGTAGATAGTTGCTGTGTAAAACTAACTCACAAGAACAATAAATCAATAATATAATGCAACGGAACAAAAGAACAGCCCTAAGAAATCAAACTTTTCAAAAAACGTTGAAATTCCCGCAACCAGAGGCGTCCTTCAGCTGGCCCCTAAACACATATGTATACTAGTTCAGTGATAATGAACGTCATACTAAACTCCAAATTAGACACAAGAAACTGAAATTAAAAAAATACAAGACTAACAAAGGCCAGAGGCTCCTGACTTGGGACACGCACAAAAATGCGGGGTTAAACAAGTTGATGAGATCTCAACCCTCCCCCTATACATCTAGCCAATGTAGAAAAGTAAATGCATAACAATACGCACATAAAAAAATCAGTCCAAGAGATGTATGAGTCTGGTGTCAGAAGTTGTAACAAAAGAAAATAAACAAAATGACAATAATAATTGCGTATACAAACGTGCTTTACTAGTTCTAAAATTTCATGACAATAAGTATATATTAATAGTGTGGTTTAGTTGTTAGTTGAGTTTATATCACATTGACGTATAATTTTATCAAGCACACGTGTGCCGTTACGAAAGGCATAGGGATAGTTGTTATATTTTCTTAATCATGTTGTATTCATAAGATTAGTTTTACACTTAAATTTTTCTGTTATATTTTCAGAATTATGTCAAGATTTTATTGTGTTGTCGCTGTTATCTTCACCATATGTCACGTGGTAAATGCAGGAAGTAAGAAGTTTGTCATATTTCTTTACTATAAATACACAAATATGAGTCTATATATATCTCATTCCCACAACTCATATCCCGTAAGAATTGGACTTAATGTAAATTATTATTCTGTATTCTCATTTTGGTACATCCGTTTTTATGTAGCACTTTAAGAGGTCAACTAAACGCGGGTGTGTCTTATATACACAGTTTCATGTTTTTATTTCTGATAAGGATTTTCTTCTCTTAATTATTGATTTTTGTTATAAGACTTATTTAATTTATGGCAGGATTGTTTCAAAGTAAAAATCGTCAAGATGAGAGTGGCACCACCATGAATTAAAATGGTCTGACACCCTTTACGGAGTATAGATGACCACTAGTCATGATACAGTCCTTCCTTACTGTTTAACTATATCACATATTGATGGTGATTGACATTGATACACAGCAGAGGGTATTATATTACATAGTGAATGCCACTAGTGAAAGAGGAAAGGGTATTATATACATATCGGATGCCACTAGTGAAAGAGCAAAGGGTATTATATAACAAACTGGATGTAATTTTTGAAACTGCAAATAGTATAATATTACATACTGAATGACACAAAATGAAACAGCAAAGGGTATAATATTACATAAGCCATTTCCACTTATTTTTATGAAAAAGTAATAAGAAACAATATAATTTAGGAAAAAGGGTACATTAACTTATCAATTGAGACAGTGAATTAGCTGCAATACACAGAAGGTACCCAAATATCCCCAATATATTTAAAATCTTTGTGAATAATGCTTTAATATTATACCGGAAGTCATATTTTAAAACTGGAAGTTGCAATTTTAAAAAAATCCTTATTTCAGAAAAAGATCTATTTATATATATATATATATCCCGTATATTTTTTAAATCAGTATGAAGAAACTTATGCGAGAAGCCAAAAGTAACTTTGAGTAAACCAAAGTAGCTTCTCGTCAATCATTAAGAAAATGATGCGTAAAGATCTTCAATTGTCTGTGGACAGTCATATCATATTTTTTTCTTCATTCAATTTGTTTTTCTTCTTAGGTGCATAGTGGTTTGGAAGATGTCTTTTAGATTTTTTGCATATGGTTTCAAATAGTTATTGCACTGTTAAACCGAGCACTTATCTTAGGATAAAACTCATGGTCCCCTCCAATAGTGGAGACTAAGTGTCAATTGATTTTAAGACCTAGCTTAATAACCTCAAAATTAGGTCAAAGGTGACATTCTAGATATCAACTTTTACTATAAATTTAAATTTATATTTGAAAAACAAGTCTTGTGATCTTTTACATTCGGTGAGTAGACAAATGACATTGAACATGTAAAACAAAGGACATATTTTAAAACCGAAAGAGGCCATTTTTCCCTATTTCAAGCGATAGTACACAAAACTATATAAATTTTTAATATCAGGGAAAAGTATGCATTAGGTTGCAATTTATTTGACCTTGATAAAAGGAACCGAAAGTGAGCTTATGTAATCCGGAAGTATAGATTTGTTTGCACGTCTTTAATGTTGAAGTAAAAAAAAACATATAGTTTTGGAAAAGTAATAAGCGAGTATTTTTGGCAAGTTAATACTATTCAAACAGAAAGTTATAGAAACCACATATTTTTTTAAATCAGTATACAACTCTCTATAAGTTGACACTGAAAGTGAAACGTTTAACAAGATTTTACAATTTTTCATAATTTTATTAAAAATAAAAATTTTAATTAAAAAAAACCCGAAAAAGTAGAAACACCTATTGTTTTTTTTTCTCTGAAATTTATAATTTTTCTTCCGCCAAAACATTTTTCCTCCGCTGTTTGTCTTTTTTGCAAGCTGTCGTTTAGTTATTTGGTATATGACATCGAACAGTTAATACGCTTTTGAAACAAATACCACTTACTTGAATACTTTTCATGTAAGAGTTATCTCTTTGAACACTGTTTTTTCTAAGACTTTGAAAAGAAACCAACAGATGTATTGTACCAAATTGCCTCTGATATCCGTAGGATGTTTTGATTTTTTTACCAAAGCGGTATAGAGATTTTAAGTTAGAGTTAATTCAATTGATGCATTTGATATAAGTGATATGCATTTGTAACTAAAAGAAACGTATTTGGGAAGGGGGAGCGTTGTCTTTTGACTTATGGTTCTTGGTCCAAAAAAATTAAGAACAAAAATCAAAGATTCAGGTCATATTCAAAATTTTAAATATTGGCTTTTTTCACTTCTTTTCAAAAACCGTAAATGATATCGACCATATGATTTTGTCGTTAGTTGCGACATGTCGTAACACATACACTTTAGTTGAAAGAGATGTCGACATTGGAAAGGTGTTTTGATTGGAGGTCTTTGACTTATGACTTTGGAATTGAGGTCAAAATCATAGGTAAACTTAACGTTCTAAATTCATTGAAGTTGTATGCAGAATAAAACTGTGGAAATGACCTTGCGTTAACCAGAAGTAGGTTGTTTTTGTACTTGTAAAAAGTATATAAAACCATACATTTTTTGGATTATTGTCAAGTAACCTATCATATAATACCAGAAATATTTTTTTTTCAAACCCGGGAGAACACATTATGTTTCTTATTTAAAGTAAGCCATCATATGGCACGGGACATGATATTTGTATTCAAATTATAATATTAATCGGATCAAAATATATCGTATCTAGTGGAGAGACCTTCAGTTGTTCTCTGAAAAATTGATTAATAATTCTTAGTATTATTATTATTTTTATCATTATTATTATATAGAGTTATTGCATAAATATTGGGGAATATTGTCCCGAGTAGAATTTTATATTGCACGAGCTTGCGAGCGATATATATATTCTACGAGGGACAATAATCACCAATATTCATGCAATAACCCTTTAATTGTATAGAAATATAATATTTGAAAGTAAAAATTGGTTTAAACTAAGATTATGTCGTTGATGACGCCATGAATTTTGAAGATTTATTGCACAAGTACACTGTTTATTATTATTAACCAACTAAGTACATTATTGCCAAAAATGACTGTTTATTAAAAATTACATATTTTCTGTATTGGCCCTATTTTCTGTAATGGCTCTGTTTTTTTTTCTGTATTGGCAATGTTTTTTCTGTAATGGCCCTGTTTTTCTGTAATGGCCCTGGTTTCTTTTCTGTATTGGCTCTGTTTTTCTGTAATGGGCCTGTATTAATGCCCAGTTTGTCTGTATTAAGCCCAGTAAAGGTTTTTAATTAAGTTAATAAAATTAAGTTGTTAAGAGTATAATACCTTTATTTATTAACCAACTAAGTGCGTTATTGCCAAAAGTGACTGTTTATTAAAAATTACAAATTTTCTGTAATGGCCCTTTTATTTTTCTGTAATGGCCCTGTTTTTTTCTGTAATGGCCCTGTTTTTCTGTAATGGCCCTTTTATTTTTCTGTAATGGCCCTGTTTTTCTGTAATGGCCCTGTATGAATGCCCAGTTTGTCTGTATTAAGCCCTGTTAGGGTTTTTAATAAAGTTAATAAAACTAAGTTGTAAAGAGTATAATACCTTTTTGAATCATATAAAGGGATCACTGTTCATCCTGTTTTTTAACACATATCTCTTTCAACTTAATATCTTGGATATTTGGTATATTTAAAGCTTTATAATGGTGAAGTACAAATTATTTTGTTTAAACTAAACTGTCATTAAAAGAGTAAGACAGTACATCAAGTTAGCACCAACACATACACTTTAGTTCAGTTGGTTAATAAATGTATTAAGAAATGGGTGTTTTTATAATGGCCCTGTTATATGTCCTCGGTCAGTAATAATGGCCTCGGATGTCTGTAATAGCCCTCGGCGTTGCCTCGGGCCATTACAGACTTCCGCAACCATTAATACAGACCTTGAAAATATAACAGGGCCATTATAAAAACACCCATTCATTAATACTTTATTATTAACCAGTTAGTATAATTATAAGCTTAACTGTCCTATCATTATAATAGGTGTCAATACATTATTTTACCCAAAATAGTCACCCCGGTCCAATATGACTTTTATCCGGTCCATTATGACTCATATCCGGTCCATTATTGATTTGTTGCCAGTCCTTTATGAGCACGTGCAATAATGTTGAAAAACCAAAAAAAAATGGCTGACATCAGTGTCCGCTTCGATTTCAATTTTATGTTTTGAAAAGATCTGTGCAACTTTTCTGTGGAATTACCTACAAGTCCAGGACTGCGTAACTTCTTTTAGCAACATTTTGCGTGCTATATTTAGAACCGGAACTCTATAGACGCAGACGACAGTACAGTATGGCAGGCCTTGTTCCTGCAAAAATATCGGACAGATACGCCAAGAATGGCGAAGACATGCTTGATGTTTTGTCTCATGACATAATGAGGTACGAAATGCTTGCAGAGAAGGAGACGTTCACACTATAATTTTCCGTCTATGAAACAACAAGACCAGGCATCAAATATCATATTAAATGTTGTCATTCCTCCATGTTCCAGCAATCAGAATGAAACGGCACCTGAGAATTCAGATAAGGATACCAGTGACTGTCCTGAATATGATATTCACATTGTTTCCTCTCAAGAAAAAACTCTTGATATTCATTATGACAAGGAAAATGATTCAGAGCTATCTATGTTTGAAAAACCATCTCAGGCTTCTAGCATTGTTAACAATAGTAAAAGTAACATGATTGCCAATAGAAAAGACTGCAGTAATCCATTCAGTATTCTAACTGGCGCTGTTATTAATGGTGGAGTCATAAATCTAAACATATTTTCTGGGAAGAGGAAACGGGATGACTTTTCCAGCTCTCAAGAGTCTTAATAATTATCAGACAAGTTCCTAATTCAATCTGTATTTGTTGTCCTTGTTGAAAAATTTTGTTATCAGTAAATAATTAAGAAAATATACAATTCCATTTTTATTGCCTCAGAACTGGTTAATAAAAGTATTAAGAAATGGGTAATTTAATAATGGACTGGTTATATATCCTCGGTCCGTAATAACGGCCCGCGGATTACTGTAATGGCCCTCGGCGTTGCCTCGGGCCATTACAGCAATCCTTGGGCCGTTATTACAGACCTTGGATATATAACCAGTCCATTATAAAATTACCCATTTATTAATACTATATTATTATTATTATTATTATTATTATTATTATTATTATTATTATTATTATTATTATTATTATTATTATTATTATTATTATTATTATTATTATTATTATTATTATTATTATTATTATTATTATCATGATTATAATTATTATTATTATTATTATTAATATTACAATTAACTATATTATTTGTATTATTATAATCATTATAATTATTACATTGGGTCTTTTGTAGACGAAACGCGCGTCTTCGTATATACAAAATTTAATCCTGGTATCTATGATGTGTTTATTTCTTACGCTTACAATTGTCAGTTCAATCAGTTCAATGTGAAGATCTTCAACCTCAACCAAATGGAATGGTTTCTGTGAATGGTAGAGACATTGGGGATGTTGCAAACTTTTCATGTAAAAGCCGATATACTTTACTGGAAAGTCAATCTCTAAGATGTACAGACTCCGGGTGGGATGGTGATATTCCGATATGTGATGGTACGTTAAACATTTAGTTAATGTTCATTCAAAGGGTTAGCTGATTTTTGTTTTATCATCTGAATGCATATGATTTAATATCGTGAACAACTATTCTCACATTTTTTCTTATCTTAATTGTGAGATTTACAGGATTATGGGACTTTAAGGGAAACAAAAGAGTGGTCAAAATCTTTTTACGTTTTAAACTATTTTTTCATTTTATTTAAAATTGTATAAACTTTCACAAGCGGATGTATGCTGATAAACTTTATATAAAGGTTGGTAGGGAGTCTTAATCAAAATTGAATATTTTGATAACTTGTCAAAATGAAGTTTCTTTAATGCTTTTTTGCAAAAATATTGAAAAGTATGGGTCACCGGACTTTTTTCCACGCTACAGGTTGTGCAAAATTATCAGATTTTGTATAGGTTATGCATGGAACATCTTATTTTGTGTGCTAAAAAGAAAACTGTCTATCAGAACTTTTAGATAAAATGTGAGAAGATTGCTCTTATAACATGCTTTCAGATAAGAAAAGAAAAAAATGGGATCACCGATCTTGTTTTCTTGCTACAAATTAAAATAGGTAAATTCATTACACTTTCTATTATAAAAATTACTTTATCTGAGTTATCTCTCCTTATTTGTCAAAGTTGAAAAAAATCAAACCAAACACAAACGAGGTGTTTGAGAAATTACAGCTATAATTATGATAAAACACACAATTTTCTATATTGGTATCAAAAGTCGTTTACATAAATTACATACAACTCTCAAAATTTCCACATTTCATCAAATATCTAGACCAAAGTTATCTGCTTCTTCAAAAAATCCAAGATTGAGGAGGATACCCAAGCCAATTTAAGCGTGTCATAGGCTATTTTGTTGTTCTTTGTTCAAATATTTTTTTTGGATCTATTATGGGGAAAAAAAATACACTTCAAAGTTGACTGCTGTATCCAAAGTATTTTACATTCTAGCTTTTTGTGTGTTTATTTTGCTCACATATTGTTTTCAATTTAATGTAAATAGGTGTTCTTGTAATACAGTGCGAGGCTAAGTAAAAAAATAATCTACCATTTTCTGCATAACGAAATGTATGTATCAAACCAGGAATGTGACAGTTGCGTTCCCTTTGTTGGATTTTGCCATTTGAAAATGGAATTTCCGTTTTTAATCTTAGAAAAAGAAATTTAATAAGCTCATTATGATTAATCAACAAAACGAAAGAAGATCATACAAAAAAGCGAATTTCCTTTTGGTAAATTAAACGGGAACTAAAATGTGATACGATCATACGGATAAATGGTTAATGATCTTTTTATTAATTTATCTATTATAGGATGTCCAGCTACCCAATTTTCTTTTCATGACACAATATACACTTTAATTTGTGGTCGCGCATCTATGCAGAGTGCATTGGTAAGTATTACAATATGAAATTTGGCATGCTTAACATATTAAAAGCGTGTTGAAATCAATCAAAACTAAAAGAATTAAGACAGCTATACTTTAGTAATTAGCTGATAAAACATTAAAACTTATGAAAGAATATGAGATATCTACCTGTTTGGATTTCATAAGTTTTTTCTAATACATTTTGGTTGAAAGTTGTTGTAATGCTTTCTAATTGTAACTGTATCACCTTATTACGTGTCTTTCATTAGTGTCAAGAGCTAATTGCACAAAAACGATGACGTCAAACAGATATGACTGCATACCAATGACTGCTTGTCGTCTGCTGTACCACCAGCTCGGAAGCCATAATAAGTTCACTTTTTTTTACAAAAAATCATTTGAAATTCGAGGATAAACGTTCAATTATAGACTACCTAAATGTATCTGTATTTGGCAAATTTTTCGGATTTTAATGGTTCTCATCGGTCTTCAACTTCATACTTAACTTTTATCTTGTTTTCCTTGTTTTTATATGAGCGTCAAATCTTTTGTAAACAAAACAAAACATCCTGCGTAAAATTCGGTCCTGGAATCTATAATAATTTTACTGTTGTGCAATGTATATACCAACACTGTTTGGTGTAATTTTTATACTTATAAAAATATTTGTGTTAACCAATGTATCTTATCACTCTGAGATCCAGTGGGTCACAACTTGTGACACTTGAAGAAGGCTATTTGTTGAGCCGAAATATTTGTCAACACGATTTAATAACAACATTTTCGTATAATAACATCTTATATAATTACGGTTGTGCAAATTTTTAGACTGATATATATATAGTATATATATACAACTCGTCTAAACATCAACCCAACAATGGTTTGCTTTCGCAAATTTTTTGTTCTTCCCTCGCCGGGATTCGAACCCATGCTACTGAGATATCTTGACACCAAATCGCATGCACTGTAGCCGTCCCGCTAGACCACATGACCTCCTGGGCTTCATACAGAAAAAGTAATGGTACCGTGTGGAAGTAAATGCCATCCTTAGCGTAAATCTAAGAATTCGATTCGCGATAAAAACTAACTGTGGCATCTATATTTGATTTTTGTATAACCATTGTTTTTTTTTCTTTCGATAAAGTTTATTAATATTTGAAAAAAATACCTATATATGTATATGGTCCAAATACTCATATGGTCCGGCCTGTAAATAAGCAAACTAGTATAGGTGTAATACCACCAAATCATGGTACGTCACATCCGGTTGTATACAAAAGTAGGTCTAAAACATATTCCCTTGAATTTGAAAGTTGTTGAAAATTAATCCTGCATTACAATGCACTTAAATTTTTCTGGGTCATAAACATGTATGTTGGATGTCTGAAAGCATCATTCTTTTTTTATTTGATGGTCTTATAAAATATTTCAGATAGTTAAGGTTACATAGTTATCAAAGCCGGTAACCAGTAAATAACAATGTAAAAATTGGGTTGTTTACTTCCGGTGATGGTTACTTCCTTATATGCAATGAAATGTTGTGTGAAATTTTCACTGTAGCACTTAAAACGATTTAACTTTATTCATGCAAAGTATTTCTTTGGTTGAAATAAAGGTAAATACTGTACAATTGTTTTTGAAATGCCAATTTAACAAAGACTAATAGGGGAAAATCTATTATTATTATTATTATATTGATATTTTGGGAGGCGACTTTCCGGATATGGAACTTGCGCCCTATTTACACTTATCGTGATTGTTTTTTGGAAGAACAAAAAAAAAAATCAAAATAATCTTAGTGTTTCGTGTTTTGTTTACTACACGTGAGTTCTTAAGTTGTGAGGTTTTTTTTCCCAGAGTCTTTAATGTGTTGTGGTTTTACTTTTGTAAAATAAAAGTGTTTATTTTGTCGTTCTTGCTTTTGTTTCGTTGCATTGCTAATTACATAGATGAATGCTTTGATGTGTAAGGTAGTAGTAGCTAATAAATATACACAAGTGTATAAATGAATCTTAATGTCCATCGCTGAAGATAGAGATTAGATACTGCTTCCCGATAGCCCGGTGGCAATTATTTAATGAAAAATTGCCAAACATTATGTATGCGCCAGAAAAAAAGACTGTCGCATACTTTTGTAACCTACATTGGGATAATTAAAAGAAACAAAAATATTATATATGAAATTCCCACAGATACCAAGAGACCAGTTTGAGTCATGGTCCCTTTGTTCAGTGAGGATGGTTGTGGTCTGTGTATTGACCCCGACTGTCCTCACTGACCATGAGACCCCCAAATAATCAATCTAGTAATCAAATTTTGTATCCTATTATTTACACCGTGACTTCGGGAACTACTAATACCATACGTTTTGGACCAAGAGATTGGCAGTATTATTTTAACTTATCTTGCTGCATTTTATTTTTTAAAATCTAAATTAAGTTTAACAAACATTTTATCCATTAACAAGTTTTCTTGTTTTTTTTTGTGGGGACAGATTTCAATGAGTTCTTCCTAATGTAGGTAGACCCCTTTTATTTTATGTAATAAAAATAAAATCAAGTTATTGTACAAGTATTATAAAAGTAATACGTTTATAGTATCATTCTATTCGTGCTTTTTACGTATGTATCAATTGGTAAAAAATTATATCCAGTTATATTGAATATATTGAAAATTCTGTATTTGTAATTTTCTTAAACTGTCAAATAAAATAGATCGTTCTGCGTTATATAATTTGCAGTGTAGTAAGAAATGTTCTACTGTTTCTTCAACACGACACGGGAAAAATCAATGGTGGTATTACACCTATATATACTCATACGGTCCGACCATACGCGTGCGGTCGCACCATACGCGTATGGTCGGATTATATGAGTATACGCATATGGTCATGACCATACGCGTATGGTCAAAATACTAATATGGTCCGGAACATTTACATATGACTTCCGGATATATTATGATTATTGATTAACATATGTATTTGCCCATTCTTTATTTGCTATGTTCCGGACTATATGAGTACTTGGACTATACCCGTATGGTCATGACCGTATGGGTATATACTCATATGGTCGCGGTAATTAATAAATTTGTAGTTAATATACTTTAACTCTTCATAAGGTATGACCCTTCTATTTGTCACGATATTAAAAAGACGATACCAAAGGTCATTTTATTATATGATAATAATAAAAAGAGTAACTAAATAATAATAAGCAGTTTCACACATTTGATTTTACACATTTTATACCTTATTATCGTTTTTTTTCATTACGCTTAAATGGCAACAAGCCGACCTTTGAAGATATTTTCGGAATTTTTTTAAAAGAACCGTTATGGAATTCATCACTGCTTGAAGCTGCTAAGAAGGGTAACTTTCACTAAAAAGCAAAAAAGTGTAACTACGGAGAATCATGCATAATCAAGACGAGTTAATGCAGACAAATAATGGGACGACGAATAGTACTGTGAAGAAATAATTTCACCCTACGCATTAATACAAGAATGCGAGTAGTGATGAAAACATACGTGTCAAAATACTCATTTGTTCTGGAACATAGATATATATATATATATATTTATGCATTATATTTTTGTCAAAAATTAAGATAAATTATAATTTTATTTTTCACAAATGTAGATGTTTCTTGTAAAAAGATGTTTCTTCGTGGAAATCTTTCACTGAATCTAATTTACCACAAATCCAATTTCCATAAATTTGCAGACAAAGTTAACCTTACATTCTTCTCCTACATTGTGTCAGAAATTATTACAACACTGATAAAACAGTTCGTGATAGAGTTCAGACCACAATAACCTCCGACAACAAAAAACTCTATTCTCTATTCATCCATCACGCTTTGAGCCGAATATTTTGAACCAAGGATGCAAAAAAAAGGTAAACTTTGCCTGATGGAGTAAAAACCTTACTTTCTTTATAATGTTAAAATTTATGGTCAATTAACATAATTAAAGTTGATTTCAGAATCAATACGTCGCTTTCGTCGGAATGATTCCTAAGTTTTCATTTTTTTATATTTGTACGATCCTTAATTCATTCCAATCTAAAACAACAATTTATTGCTAAGGTCTTTAAGACGAATGCTCGATTAACAAGTTTTTTTTACTACGTATAACATGTATAAATGTTAAATGAACGTTAAAATTTCTCAATTGATTGATTGGATTTTTTTTTCTGAATTAATATTGTTGGACAGTTCAATGATAAAATTTAGTTCTGGTGATAAAATGTATACTCTATCTAGGAACATATATATATTGACATACTGTTCCCAGCTCTATCAGATTCTAGATTACTCTCAATGTCGGATAACTAATGCTGCTGTATATGTTATAAAATTAAGAAAAAAATGATGCAAGCTACAGTGTATACTGTATTGCAGTTTTTACATGGATAGGCATTATATTCGTGATAATTTTTGCCAGAGCGATAGTGAGGGTTAAAATAACACGAATATAGTGCTTACCCATCTTAAAACTACAATAAAGTATAGTTTGCATCAATTATTCTGATTATGTCAATTAAGGTAATTTCTATGTCCGATCTGCATAGGTGTAGAGCGTTTGTGTAGGCTCTTCCATGAACCTTTTTTTTTGTTCGTAAACAAGCAAACGACTTGAAACGTCATTTTTCAGAGGGGGAGTTTTGAACAGCCAGCATGAACGGTTGTCGTATCTAAGTCAAATATGTTTATTTAGAATTGCAACACATTACACATGTGGACAGGATCTTCTTACCCTTCCGGAGCACTAGAGATCACCCCTCGTTTTTGGTGGGGTTCGTGTTGTTTATTCTTTACTTTTCGTTGTGTCATGTGTACTATTGTTTGTCTGTTTGGCTTTTTCATTTTTAGCCATGGCGTTGTCAGTTTGTTTTTTCGATTTATGAGTTTGACTGTCCCTTTGGTATTTTTCGTCCCTCTTTTACAGTCATGATAAATAAATTAGTTACTGCATGTGCATCATTTAAGAGTATGGAAGTGTTTTAAGTTAATAAAATATATTAAATGCTGGCCAATTTGATTAAATTCATTATCCTGCAGTAGTCAATATACGCATGTGCAAACAATTTTTATTGGATTAAGAGCATGGATTCATTCACACAGCGAAAGAAGCACGTCATATTAGAAGTAATGCTCAACTTCGAATTCTCAGTACTATCACCTCCTATCGCAAACTAGATAAGATCAAATATAACTAATTTCATCTTATCTACTGCTTGTTATCCCATATATCTAAATTATTACAAACAAATTGAAATTATTTATATTTTTCCTTTTTGGTTTCAATCAGATATTAATCAAAATTGATAAATGTGGTCACTTGTGTAGTGCAGTGACATATTCAAAAGGGACACATAATTCAAAGATTAGAATAAACATATTTCTTATTGAAAAGATAATAATGGCAAAAAAAAATTATACAGAACAAAGAATTAAAGACTCCCCCCCCCCTCTCGTTGCCCCAAATCCACCAGACCCTTACTGTGACGGATAGTTTTGTTTAATACATTTAACTGTTTTTGTCTTCAAATAGAGTATGTAAGTGTTGCCGTTAATATATATAATGGACAATATATACCATGTCCACTCAGCCGTCGTAGTAATTTAATTTCAATGAAAGAAAGTGTTTGATAGCATCCCTCCCTGTGCAATATGTTATTAAACTCGTTAGGCATCTATTAAAAAAGTGTCATATCTTGATTATTGAAAAGGAGCTGCTATGCCTTACTTGCATTGATATTGATATAAAAAACATCATCATAATTCGCCATCCGTAATAATTTATTTATAATGTTTAATTGGCATGCCATACTCGGTAAAAGTGCGGACGTGAGAGAAAGCACTCTACCTGGTTTACGATACACTTACGATGATACACAGGACGTAACTTGCAATCAACTTAGTGGTTCTTTTGTGAAACACACTAACATGATCGTAGAACCACACGTAAACAGATCGTTAACTGATACGATGGTCGTAAGTTAAGAAGGCTTTGTGAAAAGGTAGCCAGACCCCTAAGGATTATTTCAAACCCAAGGTCCCTTATCAAATCACAAAAATCAAAATCAGATTCATCAAAAGAGTAGAAAAAACCTGTGATATCCCCGAGTACGGACATTCCAATATGTATTGTTGCTTAACATTCGTAGTTTAGTATTTATGTGATTTCACTTTTTATAGCTAACTAAACCTTTCACTTGTATGACAGCCATAGAAACAGAAAACAGAAACAAAGAGGAAAGACAATAATACCATAGATTACAATAATTACTGCCAAATTATTCAAGATCAGTATGTTAAACTACCGAGCTAGATCACAAGGATTTTACTAATAACATGGACTAAACGGTAAAGGTTAAAAACGAACAAAGACAAACATGACAAATAATTACTTTGTTCAATTAGTTATAACCAATTAGGGAAGTTTGCCGTGCAATTTCCCCACGGCAATGTCAGTTTTTGTCTTATGTGTTTTAAAGTTTGTAATGACATCTGTCGCCTCTTCATTTTTAAGCAAAGTGCACGTATGTTCGAATATTTTTTTTTTCTATCTCGTTTTCATATATTTCACATTATATAGAAATTTTGCAAGTCAATTACTTTTAATAGACTGGTGGATAGGTCTCCAAGACAATAACACTGAAGGCACGTTTGATTGGGTTTCTGGTCAACCTTTGACATACACTGACTGGTATCAAGGAACACCGATTCAACCAGATAATAAGAATAAAGCTGGAGCTGGACCTGCTAATTGTGCTGCATTAGTTTTTTCTTACCAATATCAATGGGGTGATGAAAACTGTGATTCCATAAAGCAAATAATTTGTAAATCTGGGCAAGTATTCAATACAGCCTTTAATTTATTCTATTTTACTATTTATTTTATCTAAATATTATTGGTTACATAGTGTGCTAGTGACCTAATCCGGTATATAAGGGGTCAGTAAATTTCATATGGGGTGAGAGCGAAGCCCGAATCCCCATTTGAAATTTACTAACTCCATATAGACCGTTTTATGTCACTAGCACACTATATAACGAATTTATCTTATCGACTATCTTAACGGGTGAAATTTAGACTAGTGACCTATCAAAATAAGCAAGTCTTCAAGCATTAAGAAACTATTCCATTTATCCTTCAAAAACAGATGTCAACAATAACAACTTGTTAGGTTAAAATGTGTTTAATGAATTTATTTCAATCGTAATCATCAATTTCTTCGTCTGTTGAAATCTTTAAGATTCTTTCTCAGTACCCGTTTTGTTTTTATAAAGGGACGTAACACCACTACTAACCGTGAAATAAGCCCCGCCTCCCTTCTAATCTGATCTGGAAAATAAAGGGACGTAAAACCACTACTGACCGTATATGAAATAAGCCCCGCCTCCCTAATTATATAGTATGAAATATACAAGGTTTCCAAATTTTTGTTGTTTAAAATTTTTCATCTTAATCTTAATTATGAAACATATACTATCAAAGATCATAAAAATTCAGAATAAATCTAAAATAGGAAATTATTTTATGCAAACAAAATCATGATAATCATATGGGTAAATCAACCAAAGAAAACTGACGTGTCAGCATGGGGACCGCTTGAACATTTTATGTGAGGTTAAGAAACTTATAAATATAAGGCATTGGTCAAATGGTGTAAATTTTCACTTTTTTTTTAAATGTCCTGTACCAATTCAGGAATATGGCAGTTGTTATCAAATATTTCCGTTTCTTTGTACGTTTCATTGACGTTTGTTTTTGTAGGACTTATGTGTTTCTATTTTTCCGTTGTTTTATGACTTTTGAACATCGGTTACTTCTGTTGCCTTTTTCATGTTTTTTACATTTTTAAACATGCATTTTATTCAGGGTGTGTTCTCAATTAATACATGTTTTGTTAAAATCCAAGCGCTACGACATGTACTCTGGTAAGCATTGGTTGTCAACCAATAATGTTAAAAATCATTTCGTGAAAGCAAATAAACTCATCATAGATACCAGGACTAAATTTAGTACATACGCCAGACGCGCGTTTCGTCTACAAAAGACTCATCAGTGACGCTCGAATCCCAAAAAGTTAAAAAAGGCCAACTAAAGTACGTTGAAAAGCATTGACAACCAAAATTCCTAAAAGTTTTGCCAAATACAGCTAAGGTAATCAAATGATACATTTTTCATTTTCCAACAATTGGAAATTTCAGAAATTGCTATTCTAAATTATTTTATGAACACTAAGTTTTAACACAATTTCGTTTAGAGGAAACAAATTGGTATGCATATATAATACATCAAATTTTATAAAAGTTCATTACTTTGCAGTTTGTAGTGAATAAGTTTCCATCTAAATATGTTCAGTCTATTATCATTGAGATATTAAAAAAAAAAGCGAAGGTATTTTTCAATTTTAAATTCAAATGTTTCTTTAATATTTTTTCTCACATAAGAAAACCATTTAATTTATCACTACTTTCTTTAAGTGTGAATATTTTATAGAGTTATTTTGTGCTCAACTTTAGTTTTAATTGAATCTTCAGTACGAAGAATTGTTTAGGTAAGATGATAGTTTCAGAGATATTACCCTGTTCATCAATTATATCATTTGTTTTAATAATGTCTATAAATGTCTAGTGAAAAGGGGGCATTTTTGTATATATAAATTACAGATATTTAACCAAATTTCTGAATGTTAGACAGTTCTCCTTTTTTATAGCAGTAATTGAAATTAGAGACTATACAAGATTTAAATTCATCCCAAATTGTTCTGTAAAATTCCACATTTACGCTGTTAGGCCGGGCGCTTTATTAAGTTTAAACATTCAGCTGTACATTCTTCATCTTTTATATAAGCTTTGGATTTTAAATATTTTGTCCACGAGCATCACTGAAGAGACATGTATTGTCGAAATGCGCATCTGGTGCAAGAAAATTGGTACCGTTAATTTTATCATCAACTGTTATTTCCCCTTCACTATCAAGTATTACATTCACAGTAATTTAATTTCTTATATTCCTCGAGAGGATTCAAATACTTTTTGTTGCTTCTATTTCAGAGACTTTGATGATTATTACTATGATTACTGAGAACAACTTATGTAAGCATTGTAAAAAAGGAAGACTATGAACATTGTTTTGTCAATTGCTCATATAATATGACTTTTAAAAAATAGAATGGCATTAATGTAATCTCTTGGTATTGAAAAAGACATTTCGACATGAGAAAAAGATCAGTAGATAAATCAAAAAAGTTTAAATACTCACCAAATATAATTACAAAAGTTAAATCCTGTGGATAGAAATAATATTTTTCCGACACACATTTAAGCTATAGCCGATAACGCACATGTTTTGGGAAACAACACTGTGCCCAATATTAATGGCAACACGGATCATAATGATAAAAAAGAGAGAAAGAAAAGAAAAAGAAAAAAGAATGTGTTTGTGTAATAGCAATAATTTATCAAATATATTTTGTGAAATGAAATATGTTATGAATACTAATATAATGAAGAAATAATATCTAACCAAATCAATAGTGCTTCTCTTAACTTTTATGTAAGCTAACATAAGGGATACTAATTTAAAAGCTGTAAACTTAGTAAATTGTTACACCAACATATTGTTGGAAAACAATCTTTTTTTTTCATACTACAGAAGATTCTTCTCAAATATGTTATCTTTCAACAAAAGTAAGCATAAACCGGTGACCTAGTTGTTAATGTCTGCGTCATTGTTGTTTCTTGTGGACATTGGCAATCATACCACGTCTTCTTTTTTTATATAACATTCCTTTGAAATTGTCAAATCTTTCAATCACGTTGCAATAACGTATAATTTTGAATTTTTTACGTTTACATACGACATTTCTCATAATTTATGACTATTTTTACCAAATATTACCCATATTTGCAAATTCAAGAGCTAAATGTAACAATGGTATAATATACACATCTATATATTATGCACTTTAATTGAACAAAATTTTATTTGCCTTTTTGCGTTTACAAAAGACAATTTAAAAAAAATGTATTTTTACAAAATTTATGCTATGAATATCGTGAAAAAATTTACTGCACATCTACATTTGTAAATATGATGCACAACAACTGTGCAAAGTTTTATTGGCCTCCTCTATATGTATACTTAGTCATTTTCCCCGTTGCAATTCTCAATAATTATTTCGTTTTTAGCTTTTCCCCTTATCAAAACTGTTGTCGAACAAACAACGAACAATTAGACAGTCAGACATAGTAGACACTGTAGAGTTTCCATATTTTTGATGCGGGGTCATTATTTAGAGATGATACATGTATTTATAAAATGAATTGATTGTTTTACCTTAACGTGGAATTTTTATAAATGTCCTTTATGAAAATGTATCTTTAAGATCTAAAATACTTTGGACCAATCTAATCATTTGTCTTGTGACTTTTTGTTTTAATAAAAACAATATTGCATACAACCAATAAACTCCATTTTATAATCTTTATAAAAAAAGTATGTAGGATATACAACATTGTATACTAAGTTTTTGACTACACAAATAGGTGTCATCACTTCAACAATCCAGAAATAATTAATGTTCACGTGTAACTTAATGACTATCATTTTATTGTTTTATTTAGTTTCAACTTGATATCCCCCTACGTATCCTTCAAATGTGTTTACTATTATATTGATTTAAAGAATTTTAGGTTAAACATTAAAATATTTTTTTTGTAATAAATTGTATTTTAGGTGCGAACTCGCATACACTTGATAAATGTGTAGTTATTTATATATCTTTTGTATTATTATGGATTATGAATGATACGTCTTTTCAGTTACGATTGTTTTGTCTTTTTGTAGATAACTTTATCACAGACTAACGTTGATGCCACGCTGAAAGATTTTGAAATATTTTAATGTAATTTATGTAATTTACAATAAAAAAAATAGCAAATTGTATTTCATTTAAGTCTACCGAATATATACAAAATTAATACATCAATAAGTCAGACTGAGCAACTCACAAACACAAACACAGTTAACTAGATGAAATAAAATTGTTAAGAAAAATAAATCTACACATAAGGCTGCTTTTACACCAAACTTTGCTTACTGTTTAAATTGAGAATGGAAATGGGAATGTGTCAAAGAGAAAAAAAAACCGCCGAAATAGCAGAAAACAAGAAAACGGAGAGATCACCAATGGGACTTTAATACAGCAAGAAAATCCCCACCTGAAGGTGAATATAAGTTTACTTGTATTGTACGTCTTATTAAACTCCGATTATATATAAACCGGTGCTTTATACATAAATGAAATGAAACGAAAAATCATGGAGTCTGATGTAAGAATATGTAACAAACAAAACTAAACAAAATGACAATAATACATACATTAACAAATGACTACTAGCAGTTGCTGACATGCCAGCTCCAAACCTCAATTTAACTAATTGAAAGATTATGTCTTCATCATATAAATAACAAGCACAATCCCTCCCGTTTGGGGTTAAGTATCAAACTATCATAAAAGAGGAACATAGCCCGTATCATGCCAACAACTGGATTTAGAATAAATGTGTGTATGTACGAGGCAAAGCCACTATGAATGAATCAAAAGCAAAGACAAAATAGGCCATCTTTAATTACTTATGGCAGTGTCGTAATTTTATCCCGGCTAAGTATTTTCTAGGATTTTGATTGCTTAACGCAGGTAGTTACAAAACCAATAGCCCCGGGTATGGTTATCAATTTTCCCCGGGATGTCACGCGCGTTTTTACGAGGTGAGCGTCCAAATTGCAAATGGAAAAGCCATTTGCTTTTCACAGGGAGAATGAAATTCTTGACAATTCAAGAGATAAAACATTGCTCTCATCAAAAGAAAAAGCAAACATTAAAAGGCCTGGTAATTAATTACGATAATATCTATCTGTTAAAAATGAAGACACACACTCTTAACAGTATATATAAAAAGATGTGGTATGATTATTAATGAGACAACTGTCCACAAGAGACCAAGATGATATAGAAATTAACAACCACAGGTAACCAGACGACCTACAACAATGAGCAACTCATACTGCATAGTCAGCTATAAAAGGCCCCGAAATGACAATGTTACCGAATTCAAACGAGAAAACTAACGGCCTTAGTTATATAAAAAAAATCGAACGATTGGTTAAATAATGCTCTGAAATATTGTGGCCTGTAAACCTAATGGAGAAATGTATACAGTCAATTCGCTTGATTAATTCTCTTAGCAGGTATCTCAAGGTTGAAATCTCGTTCTGGAATTATTTCGAAAACATGTGATATAAGGGAAAATTATCAATGAATTTTCAAAATGTTATAATCAAACGTCATTCTCGGAAAAAAATGGCTAATTACAATCAGTAGTTTTTGAGTTATAAATTTTTGAAATATAATTACCAATCAAGTCTTTTGAGCCAACAAAATGGAAAGGGCTACATGTAATGATTTAATCAGAGACATGTACATCTTATATCACTTTTTTCTTTTCAAATTTCTCAAATAACAAATTTACAAAATTGTCAGCACGGTAAATTTGATACAAAAAAAAACTGTAAGATATGACAAACCTTTATCATTTTAACACATACCTTTAGTTAAGTTAAATTTTATCAGATTGGTCCACTTAAGGTAACACGATACCGAATGGCATATCTCCCGATTTCCAAACTTTTTGGCACACGTGTTCTTTGAATCGAGTTACATAGGAATATGTAATAAAATATGGGGGTTACCATTTTTGTTTTCTTGGTATTTTCGTAGGAAAACGTCAACTTTGGCGACAAATTTCCATAGGTATATAGGGGAAATGCCTATTTTTCGGCTTACCTTTCTAGATTCTCCAATGGATGGCTATGTTCTTATATACGAAGAACAACAAAAACTAACATAATATCCAGGATTGCAAGCTGAATCCATACACGTATAGAAACTCATATGTCACCATCCTTGTTTTTTTTTTTTAGATAAATGGCTTTACAGTTGATTGATACCCTTAGAATTTGACAGAAAACGTGTGACGTTATTTAATACAGAATGTAACGTTATTCCTACTCAGAGATATGGAAAACAAAATATGTGCCGGGATCTGAATAGTGTTTATTTTATTTTCATTTCCCATTACGGGTTTCATAAATTTCCTAGTAATGCAATATAGAATTCTACTGATATAATTTATTTCGTCCTTTACATGGACATTTCACTCACATGAAATAACATTAATCTCGTCTGATTTTCACAGCAAACGAGCATATACTTGAAACTTTCTGGTTGGTTCCACGTGAATCTTATGATAATAATTGATGAATAAATCACCGGAATTTAGTACACGTTAAATTCACGTAAATTTTTAAAATAAGATTATTCAAATAATATGTTTTTTCTAAAATTTAATTAAAATCATGAAAAATACCTTCATATTTGTGTAAAGGACACGTGAAAATAACATGAAAAATACCTTCATATTTTTGTAAAGTTCACGGGAAAATAACATGATATATATATATATTTCGTGTGA
The DNA here is from genome assembly GCF_963676685.1 of Mytilus edulis. Classification (NCBI taxonomy): domain Eukaryota; kingdom Metazoa; phylum Mollusca; class Bivalvia; order Mytilida; family Mytilidae; genus Mytilus; species Mytilus edulis. Next base: position 14,957,524 of record NC_092357.1, read on the forward strand.
TTCATTTGAATTACTGAGTTTTAACTCCTCACTTTAAGACAATGGTGGTATCATTGCTTCATCCATGCAGAAATAGAGTATACTCTAAAAATTTGATTCAGTTAACAGTTGCTCTGTTTTTGATGGTCGTTTAACGTTCAGTGGCAAATAGTTCATGCATGTTCGGGAAGATACATTACAATTTTGAAAACAGTTGTTTATAAAAGACACATTTGATGCACCAGTAAAAAAAGGTTTAACATTCTGTTAGTTGCGAAACTTATATGAGGGAAAAAAATGATCCTGAAAAAATACACATTCTAAAAAGTGAAATAACAAACTCAAAGAAAAATTCAAAACTTATATTCTAGACTTGCTACGTACATTAGTATAGTGTACTCTGCGTGGTGTAAATGTGTGAGTTGGTTGCTCAGCAAGTCGGACAAACATTGCAAACTGTATGCAAAATTTCACAAAGTTCAACAATCTGTCATTTGTGGAAAATTATTTACAAAAGAAATCTTGAGATCATATATGCATTCTTTAAAGTAAAAAAAAACTGCGAAATAGAAAAGTTCCAGTTGAAATTTCACATGTTGGAGATGTAAGCCGGAGTCTGTACTCTGCGTGCCTATTTTATTTCATTAAAATGCCTAATCCAGCAACCTGTCATGAACAAAAAATAAAGAAAATCCAGACGATATGCGCACCTTTAATATGAGTAGTAACACCAGGTACATAATCTAACCTGCAGCAAAAAGACTACGAAGTGCGGGATTGACGATCGAACGGACATGGATGGACCTATATGATGATACGTGCTCTATTAGGATTTTGGTGACTAAACATTTTTTTGAATATGCAGTTCATATAATGGAAAGGTAATTTGGAGATCTATAATGAAGTAGCAATGTAAGCAAGCGAACATTTCAGTCATTTTGTCTTTGGTCGAAAGTTGATTAATTGGAATTTTACCGCTCCTCCTTATTTCATTATGGCTTGAATTTTCTCCAGAAGAATAAAAAGTTTTAAGACTTAAACAAATATGTACTAAGAGACTGAAATGTTACTGTGATAATTATACTCCACATACTTATCAAAACTCTCCAATTTAAGGGCCCAATGTTTACTAAACCTACAAATTAGAAGTAAAAAGATTCTCGTCCAATTAGCATTAGTCACAATTTGCTTGATGTCTTTGGTTTTGATGTCGTTAAATGTACAGATGTTGCTTTCTTATTTTATAATTGCATACCCCAAATCTCCATTTATCATTCTAACAGCCAACTGTTGTACATATATCATATTCCATATATATTTTTTTCTTTGTATTTGTACGATTACAAATAAAGTCTCAAGTTACCCCACTTTCATAATGAGCAAGCGGTAACGTAGATATTTCTGTGTGCGTAAATGGTCGTAAACTTTGTCGATTTCTTTGAAAAAATTAAAGTCAATGATCTAAATTTTAACAACTAAAGTTTCAAGTGACGGTTGTAAATTGTAGGATTGATTGCTGATTGCTTAACGTCCAGTTGTAAATATTTTATGCATGTTTAGGACGATAACAAGTTAACAATAAATAATACATCCCGAACAGCCAAATGGACGCCCACTTTGGAAGCATTTTATTGCCGGTTGGAATTTCTATCTGTAGTCACCCTTGGGGTGTAAATTGTAGGATTTAAACAAAATATAAAAATTATGAACATTGTCAAAAAAATAAAATGAATTTGTACTCACTACGAAATAAGTGAAAAACTCGGCGAGTCTCGTTTTTCATGGTGTTTCTAATGCTAGTGCAAATACATTTTATATTACAATGTACATGTATATATATATACAAATAGTATATTTATCCACATAAAGAAATGCATACAGTTCTTTTTTACATGTATATAGATCAACATGAAAGTTGCATACTTGTTCTAATAGCTCCCTTTGAGACTGTAAAACTCCTCGGGCTTTTCCCGACGCCTAGAATATGAGCACTATGCCCCTCAGGGCCTAAAACGGCAACTATGTAAATTATCTTCCAGTCGTTTTGTCTTCGAACTTGTACATGTCTTCCTATATCTATGTATATTGTTTCCAACTCTAATCACACATAAAAAAAATACACTACCGCCGAATACCCATGCAAGCGTAAATGAACACGAATATAAAATCTGAATGATTTCAAGATCCAGCTATTTCAGTCTCTTTCTGCCGTTTGAATAATAATTAGTCAGTCGTTTGCTTATAAATTGCGAGAGAAATATTTGTAACGGAACTAGCCTGATTAGAGCCAGTCCCGACTATCAACTTGCGTTTATAGATACTTGGGGTTGGCTTTAATCAGACTGTAACTAACGGGACCTGATTTTTTCTTATTTTTTTTTTGTCGAATCAAGTTACCATGTATTTCTCAGGCTACGCTTACTTTTCAGGCTTCACTCCGATGTTGTTGTCTATCCCGTGTAACATTTGTCTATAGGATTACATATCTAGCACTTTAATTTAAAAATGTTTCCGAAACTATATCGGATTTACTCTGTACAAACCAATGAATTTCAGAGACTGTTTACACAAACACAGAGAAAGTTATTTGACAAAATTAGCAAGTTAAAGTTAAACCATTTCTTTACATTCCATACTAACAAACTATTTTCTGTATAAGTTTCGAAGTCTGCTTGTATTGTGCTTTTTCGCCTTATTCTATCCGTATTCTCATCCAAATAAATTTCCTTTTTCCATTTTGCCCGTGCGGTGTTTTAAAAGACCCTTTCAACACGAATTAATAGATGTAAAATTGCCTGTGTTCTTTACACATCATACTAAGTTTTTACTGATTAGATTTCTATCTTCAAAACAAATTTTGATAGTGATACGGCGTTTATCATGAATAAATGCAAAAATAAATCAAGAATAAAATAAAGTGATAAAACTCAGTCTATTATGCATAAGAACATATATAGATAAATCAAGCAGATGCTTAAATATTAAAGAAACAGAATATCTAAAAGTAAAGTAATACATTTTTAAAGTAGTAGAATTGCCGGAAAACTATATTTAGCGAATACGTTAACCGTTATATATTGCATCAAAACTCTCGGCACTCTGCATTTAGAAAAAGTTACCGTTAAAATGTCACATAGTGACCCAAAATCTTTTTTTTTATTATTTAATCACTTTGTGATAGCAATACCTGCTGCATTGGCTTGTATGTGTGAACGGTATTCGATAACGTCAGGAACGGTAACCCGTGGCGTAACGTCATTCGGTATTGTGTTATCTTAAGGAAGCTGGCTTGTCACGTTTTAGATTTTTTGTCAGATTTTCAGAATCGTATGATTTTAACCATTTGAATGCCTTGAAAAAATTTGACCGGTGACCCTCATTTTTCTTTTTGCTAATCTGATACATGTATAATGATAAGCCATTTGTAAAAGTCTTATAAAATTTTGATTACTTTTTAACAGTTTTTGAGAACTTCAACTTGTCAATGAAAAAGCTATGAAAAGTCAAGGCAGAATATTTTTTCGCCACAATTTCAATGGCTCATATCTTGAAAATAAGCACGGTGACCTATATATTTTTTTTGCTCTTTGGATTCCTTTATTAATCTCCTATCTATATACATTTTTTTTTAAAGTTAATTACTTTGAAACTGAGAAGCAAACTCCCCTAATCGTTATTGAAATTATGTAAAATAGTTTAACTATTTTATTTTCACATTAATTGCAAAACAAAATGGGTACAAATTACGAAAAAAACAGAAAAATCATCAAAATTGGTTTCTTTCAAAAGGTCGGAGCATAAAAGAAGTGCTCCAACATATTATGTTTTCTTAACCATTTTATTTAAAGTCATATCAAACAAAAAAGCAGGTTAACAAAAACATGTTTGGCTCCTCAGAGGTGTACACCCTTAAAGAATTTGACATAATGAAGCTTGACGACTTTGATGAACGAAACCAGGTATTTATAACCACCCTTATATAATTAAAACCCAACGGAAAAGGAGCCAAACACTTCCAAATAATGTCAGAAATTAACAGGGCCAAATTGTTCTTTTCAATGTTGATGTATACAAGCTACCCTTCTGGTTTATTAAATAATGTACAATTTGACACAAGAATGAACTTCTTTAGACGAACAGCTGAAAATATTGATTAAATAACATAACGCTCCTATCGTCAAAACAGATACAAAAACAAAGTAAGTAACAAAAGAAATTTAGGAACTTACCCCAAGAATCATCGCTTCAATGACAAGGAAAATGTCACTTAAATTATGTCAGAGCAACCTGAGAGTTCATCTTGTCCAGAGGCAGTTTTTCAGAAAAAAGTATTTCAAAATTGCATCCCAAATGCAAAAGAGCATGACAAAGACCACCGGGATCCTTTTAAAGAGATTATTCTACTTGGTACTGTAATTCACCAGTTGGTCGTAACATTTTTTGGCTCTTCTTGGAACAATTTATAAATCAGTTTAGTAAAAGAGGGACAGTCAAATTCATAAATCGAGAACAAACTGACAACGCCATGGCTAAAAATGAAAAAGACAAACAGACAAATAATAGTACACATGACACAACATCGAAAACTAAAGAATAAGCAACACGAACCCCACGAAAAACTAGGGGTGATCTCAGGTGCTCCGGAAGGGTAAGAAGATCCTGCTCCACATGTGGCACTCGTCGTGTTGCTTATGTTATAACTCATCTGGTAAATAGTCTAATTCGGTAGGTCACATTCATGAAAGGGAAGGATATTGTAGTTACGACGAAAGGAACATATCCGATATTATTTGTGAAACGGTTATATCCTAACGGTCAACCACCTCGTGGTGGCGTACGTAAAATATATGAAGGGATGATTTCAACTTCACTATTTGGAACTCTTGGTTTAATAGTATACAAAAGAGAAGATGTGGTATGATTGCCAATGAGACAACTATCCACAAAAGACCAAAATGACACAAACATTAACAACTATAGGTCACCGTACGGCTTACAACAATAAGCAAAGCCCATACCGCATAGTCAGCTATAAAAGGCCCCGATAAGACAATGTAAAACAATTCAAAAGAGAAAACTAACGGCCTTATTTATGTAAAAATTGAACGAAAAACAAATATGAAACACATAATTAAACAAACGACAACCACTGAATTACAGGCTCCTGACTTCGGACAGGCACATACATAAATAATGTGGTGGGGTTAAACATGTTAGCGGGATCCCAACCCTCAACTAACTCCTTGTGAGCAGCAACCCTCTATCAAGAAAATCATGATAGGAAATGCACGCACGGGAATATCGTATCAATTGGGAGATATGCAGGTGCTGATGGAATGTTTCTACTTAGAAATGGAAAGTTCACAATTGGAAAGCTGAAATCATCTCGTCGTAAAGTTTTGTTTTCAATATATGAGGCCGACTTAACTGTATCTGTAGTATCGTTTATCTCTAGTTCGATGGGTTAGATGCGTTCCAAATATTCACCAAACTTTGAATTATTTAGTGAAAGAACATCATCCATATAGCGGAAAGTAGAGTTAATGGATATCGCTAACTTCTTAACTTACTTCCTAAGAAGTTCCTGCATGGAGTCAGCCTCATAATGATAAAGAAACAAGTCGGCAAGAAGAGGGGCACAATTTTTTCCCATTGGAATGCCAAACATCCGTTGAAAAACATGTCCTCCTAACGTAACAATTAGGTTGTCAATTAAGAAATCAAGCATCTTGATAATGTCAGTTTCAGAGAATTTTTTATTAGAATCAGAGTGATCCTTTACAAAGTATGATTTATCCCTCCATAAGACAAGATATTTGTATCTACGTTGGCTATTCTTTTTTTATGAAACAAAGCAATACCAACTTTTACAATTTTTCTTTTAAGTTGGAATGTGGAATACTTGTGTAAAGTGTAGAAAAGTCAAATGTAATACTATTACAAGTTGAAATAGAGTTAGATTGTAAATACTATAAAAGATCTTTGGAATTTTGAAGTATCCACATCTGATTCACGCCTCCTCTAGAATAGGTGTGAGTAAACTTTGTTCGTTATCGCAAGTTTAAACAAATTATTCAATCCGAGCGACTATTGCAATTTTTCTAAAATAAAGAAGGTACCTTGCAAATGCTATAATCATGTTTATTATTAGCCACACAAGTGTCTCGATTTGGCAAATATATAAAAAACTTCTGACAAGCCAAATTTGAATTGGGACAAATTATTTTTGCTGAAATGAAGGAAAGAAATCCAGATGCAAATGCATTGCCGGTCCCAAGTCAAGAGCTAACATTACCTCCGCCTGCTCCTAATAAACAGCTAACACTACCTTCTCCTGCTCCTAATCAATAGCTAACATTACATTCGCCTTTTCAACAAATCAACAGCTAACATAACCGTCACCTGTTCAACAAATCAACAGCTAACATTACCGTCGCCTGTTCAACATATCAACAGTTAACATTAACTTCGCCTGTTTAACAAATCAACATCTATCATTACCTTTGCCTGCTCCGCATCAACAGTTAACATTACATTCGCCTGCTCGACATCAACAGCTAACATAACCATTACCTGCTCCAAATCAACAGCTTACATAACCTTTACCTACTCCAAATCAACAGCTATCATAAACTTCGTCTTCCCCAAATCAACAGCTTACATTATCTTCGCCTGATACAAATCCACAGCTAACATTACCTTCGCCTGTTCTACAATCGACAGCTAACATTAATTTCGGCTGCCCCATATCAACAGCTAACATTACTTTCGCCTGTTCAACAAATCAACAGCTAACATTACCTTCGCTTGCTCCAAATCAAGTTATTACATTACCATCGCCTGCTCCAATTAAACAGCTAACATTGCCTTCGCCTGTTCAACAAATCAACAGCTTACATACCGTCGCCTGCTCTAAAACAACAGTTAATATTACCTTTGCCTACTCCAAATCTACAGCTAACATTACCGTCGCATGTTTAACAAATCTACAGCTAACATTATCTTCGCTTGTTCAACAAATCAACAGCTAACATTACCTTTGCCTGCTCCAAATCAACAGGTAACTTTACCTTCGCTTGTTCAACAAATCAACAACAAGCATTACCTTCACCTGCTTCAAATTAATAGCTAACATTCCCATCGTCTGTTCAAGTAATCAACAGCTAACATTATCTTCACCTGTTCATCAAATCTACAGTTGACATTACATTCGCCTACTCCAAAAGCTTACATAACCTTCGCCTGTTAAAGCAATAGACAGAAAGCATTACATTCGCCTTCCCAAAATTGAAAGCTAACATTACCTTTGCATGTTCAACAAATCAACAGGTAACGTTACCTCTGCTTGCTCCATTACAACAGCTAACATTACCTTCGCCTGCACCATATCATCATCTATTTTTACCTTTCCCTGCTCCAAATAAACAGCTTGCATTACTCTTCCCTGCTCCAAATCAACAGTTGACATAACCATCAACTGTTCCTAATCAACAATTTACATTACCTTCGCCTGCTCAACAAAACCACAGCTTACATTACCTTCGACTGTTAAACCGAAATCGAAAGTTAGCAATACATTCGCTTGCCCCAAATTGACAGCTAACATTTCCTCCGCCTGCTTAAAATCAACAGCTAACATTAACTTCATCTGTTCCAAATCAACAGCTAACATACCTTCCCCTGTTCAACAAATCAAATGCTGACATAACCTTCTCCTGCTCCAAATCAACAGCTCACATTACCTACGCCTGCTCCAAATCAACAGCTCACATTAACTTCGCCTTCTCCAAATAAAAAGCTCACATAACCGTCGCGTGCTCTAAATCAACAGCTAACATTATCTTCACCTACTCTTAATCAACATCTATTATTAACTTGGCCTGCTCCAAATCAATAGCTAACATTACCCTCACCTGTTCCAAATAAATAGCTAACACTACTTCGCCTGTTCAGCAAATCAACAGCTAACATAACTTTCGTCTGCTCCAAATCTACAGCTATTATAACCGTTGTCTGCTCCAAATCAACAGCTAACATTACATTTGCCTGCTCCAAACCAACAGTTAACTTTACCTTCGTTTGTTCAACAAATCAACAGCTAACAGTACCTTCGCCTGCCCCAAGTCAACAGCTGACATTACCTTCGCCTGCCCCTATCAAAACAGCAAACATTACCCTTGCCTGCTCCAAATCAACAGCTAACATCGTCTACTCAAAATCAACAGCTAATAAAACCTTCATGTGTTCAAAATCAACAGCTAACATAACATTTGCTGCTCCAAACCAACAGCTAAATTTACCTTCGCTTGTTCAACAAATCAATAGCTAACAGTACCTTCGCCTGCCCCAAGTCAAAAGGTGACACTACCTTCGCCTGCCCCAAATCACCAGCAAACTTTACCTGTGCCTGCTCCAAATCAACAGATAACATTGCCTTCGTCTACTCCAAATCAACAGCTAACATTACTTCCCCCTGAACAACAAATCAAAAGCTGACATTACCTTCGTCTACTCCAAATCAACAGCTAACATTACCTTCTCCTGTTCAACAAATCGACAGCTAACATTACCTTCGCATGCCCCAAATCAACAACTATTATTACCTTCGCCTGCTCCAAATCAACAGCTAACATTTCCCTCGGCTGCTCGAAATCCACAGCTAAGATAACCTTCGCCTCCTCCAAATCAACAGCTAACATAACCTTCGCCCCTCCAAATCATCAGCTGCTAGCATTAACACTGCCTGCTCCAAATCAACAGCTAACAGTACCTTCGTCTGCCCCAAATCAACAGCTAACAGTACCGGCGCCTGCCCCAAATCAACAGTTACAGTACCTTCGCCTGCCCCAAATCAACAGCTAACAGTACCTTCGCCTGCCCCAAATCAACAGCTAACAGTACCTTCGCCTGCCCCAAATCAACAGCTAATAGTACCTTCGCCTGCCCCAAATCAACAGCTAACATTACCTTCGCCTTTTCCAAATCGACAGATAACATTACCATGTTCAACCGTTTCACTTTCCACTCCGGATAGATCCATTGTCAATGGCGTCCAAATAACAAGTTACACAAATGACATAGAGTGGAAATCAACTCTCTGGTATCAACATAAAGGTGTTGTTCAGCAACTGTGACACTGCTCCACAAATTCCAGTATTTTATGGTTGAAACATTTGGTGCATCAGCATATATATGAGCAATATATAAATAATTAAAGTCCGTGTGATATAAAATTGATTAACGTTTACCGGCCATTCAAAACAATAATGTTTGTCTTGATTTCGTGTTGTTCCGGTAAAAAACAACGCTGTTGTCATTTGATTTTGCCATGTGATTATGGACTTACCGATAGGATTTCCTCTGAGTACAATATTTTTGTAATTTTACTTTTTAATAAAACTATGAATATCTGTGATTAAATATGTAAATATTTAAGGATTGTATCTAATTATTCCAAAAAGGTAGTATCCTACACTCCATAAGAAATAAATTAATTTCCAATGAGTAGTTCCGGTAAGACCCCTTTTTGGCCCCAAAATATAGGAGTTTTACAAAATTGTTAAAATGTAAAGTTTTAGTTATTTACTGGAAAGTATAATGCTTCTGCTACATAAATATGGGCTGTTTTTGACAATACAATGCACATATATCGGGTACTAGCATCACTAAGGCATGCTAAATTACTAAAAATCTTCACTATTTTAGCATGTAAGTTAAATTTTAGACGTCTTAAATGAAAATGGACGCATTTGCGTTCATTCTTAATATTGAAATGTAAGTTGTATTTGATGATAATACATAACATATATAAAGGTTGGAGATGAACACGGATGCGGCCACTTTCATTGTTGACAAAAAACATCTGAAAAGTGACATTGTTTTGGCATATTTGATAGATTTTTCATATTTAAGCTTGAATTTGAGCTTTTTGAATGACTAAATCAGTTAAAATCATTCACATTAACTAATTGAATCAACTGAAATAGACACTTACGTGTTTAAAAAGTGTCCAAAATCTTTCGTTAGATGAATCTGAAATTTGACAGCTTTGAGGATCTATCCAATGTGCGAAGTGCATAGTGAAATTGATGCTATTGACAATGTTTAGGAACTAGCCAGATTGGGAAGTGCAAAGTAAAGTTGATGACATTGACAATGTTGATTCATAGATTGAGTCAAAGTGTCACGACCAACTGGAGAATTACAGTGCCAAGTAGAAGAATCTTTATAAAAGGATCCCAGTGGTCTTTGCCATAACCAGTTGCGTTTGGGATGCACTATTGAAATGTTTTTTTGTCTGAAAAGATGTTTGTGGACAAGACGGACTATCAGGTTGCTCTGGCATCATTAAAGTGACATTTTCTTTGTCATTGAAGTGGTGTTTCTTGGTAAGTTCGTCCATTTCTTTTGTTAATTACTTGGTTTTTGTATCTGTTTTGATGATTTTATCAATATTTTCAGCTCTTCCTCTAAAGAAGTACATTCGTATGTCCGATTGTACTTTATGTAATACACCAATAGGGGAGCTTGTATACATCAAAATAAAAGAGAAAAAATTGCTCCTGTCAATTTCTGATATAATTTGGAAGTGCTGTGTGGAATTTAATTATGTAAGGGCGGTTTTAAATCCTCGATTTCATTAATCAAAATCGCCAAGCTTCATTATGTCGAATTCCTTAAGAATGTTGATATGACTCTTCAAAAATGGCAAAGAAAACATCTTAGGGTGGTGCACTTCTTTTTGTGTTCCGACTTTTGAAAGAAACCAATTTTGATGAATTTTCTTAATTTTACCCATTTTTGAGATAATTAACGTTAAAAAATCACAGTTTCAATTGAACTTTTTTTCTTAATATCAGTAAAGATGAAGAGGACCAATCTAAATAAATAAAATTGAACAAATGCGTTTTCGTATCAAATAAACCATGCTAATAATTTTGTATTTTGTTTTCTTCTATTTTTAAAAACAAAATGCTTATTACTCAACAACTACTGATTGTTAATAGATATTTGTTTTTCCGAGAGCGAAGTTTGATTATAGCATTTTCAAAATTAATTGATATTTTCCCCTTGCATCACATGATTTTGAAAAAAAAAATCAGATCGAGAAGATTTGAGAACAGCATTTAGTCAATCGTTCATTTTTTATTTAACTAAGGTCGTTTGTTTTTCTCGTTTGAATTCTTTTACATTGTCATTTCTTGGCCTTTTATGGCTGACTATGTGGTATGGGTTTAACGCATTGTTAAAGGCCGTACGGTGAACTATAGTTGTTAATGTTTGTGTCATTTTAGTATCTTGTGGACAGTTTATATTTATATTTATATGGATCTTGTTTATATACCAGCTTTGATTATTTGAAATATCTTCAAATTTTCACTTCTTCTTAGTAGTAATACTACATTTGTATAAACTTCAAGATTAACCTGTATTATTAAAACCGTTTTTTTTTCTAAAGTGAATTTTTTCGAAGGGTTAAATATATCGTAGTGGTGTCTTGCCATGGCTTTGTTTGGACTTGTTTGTTTGCTTATTGTGCCTTGAATGTTTGTCCCTAATATTTTATTAACTGTGCATTTGAATTCAGATATCGCCGATCAAAATTATTTGTTTATAATGTATTAATTTACGTTTTTTGATTGAGTTAAGCCTGCCAATTGATATTTTAGCGTGTGTTTTTCTATGTTATGATGTTATTACATGTTTTAGAAAAAGGGAGAAAATTTAGATCCATTAAAACGTTTAATCCCACTGCAAATGTTTGCACCTGTCCTAAGTCAGGAATCTGATGTACAGTAGTTGTCGTTTGTTTATGTACTTTATACGTCTTTCTCGTTTCTCGTTTTTTTTATATAGATTAGACCGTTGGTTTTCCCGTTTGAATGGTTTTACACTAGTAATTTTGGGGCCCTTTATAGCTTGTTGTTCGGTGTGAGCCGAGGCTCCGTGTTGAAGGCCGTACATTGACCTATAATGGTTTACTTTTTTAAATTGTTATTTGGATGGAGAGTTGTCTCATTGGCACTCACACCACATCTTCCTATATCTAGTTGTCTCATTGGCAATCATAAAAACATCTTTTTTATATACTGTTCAAAGAGTGTGTCCTCATTTTTTACAGATATATATTATCGTAATGATTACATTACCAGGCTTTTTAATGTTTGCTCTTTCTGTTGATGACGCAATGTTTAAGATCTTTTGTCAGGAATTTCATTCTCCATATGAGAAGCACATAGTTTTCCCCTTTTCAATATATACGCATGCCCCGTATAAACGCGCGTGACATCCCCGGGGAAGATTAAGAGACATACCACGGGGCTATTTATTTTTTAACGACGTGCGTTGTTCGGTGTGAGCCAAGGCTCCGTGTTGAAGGCCGTACATTGACCTATAATGGTTTACTTTTTTAAATTGTTATTTGGATGGAGAGTTGTCTCATTGGCACTCACACCACATCTTCCTATATCTAGTTGTCTCATTGGCAATCATAAAAACATCTTTTTTATATACTGTTCAAAGAGTGTGTCCTCATTTTTTACAGATATATATTATCGTAATGATTACATTACCAGGCTTTTTAATGTTTGCTCTTTCTTTTGATGACGCAATGTTTAAGATCTTTTGTCAGGAATTTCATTCTCCATATGAGAAGCACATAGTTTTCCCCTTTTCAATATATACGCATGTCCCGTATAAACGCGCGTGACATCCCCGGGGAAGATTAAGAGACATACCGCGGGGCTATTTATTTTTTAACGACGTGCGTTAACCAATCAAAATCCTAGAGATATACTTAGCCGGGGTTACAATTATGATACTGGTATTATGTAGTTAAAGATGACATATTTTGGCTTTGATATTGATTCACTCATAGTGTGTTTACATCGGAAATAAACACATTTATTTTAAATCCAGATGTTGGCATGATACGGGCAAGGTTCTTAGTTTATGATAGTTTGATACTTAACCCCAAACGGGGAGGATTGTGCTTGATATTCATATGAGGAAGACACTATCTTTCAAATAGTTAAATCAATATATGTTAATGTATGTATTATTGTCATTTTGTTTTGTTTCATTTGTTACCTGAACTGACATCGGACTGGGACTTCTTTTGAACTAAGTTTTCCCCATATCGGATAGAGGTATATCTGGAGGGTTGAGATATCAAAAACATGTCTGACATCCTGCATAATTGCGCCTGTCTAAAGTCAGAAACCTTTGGTTTTGTTAGTCTTGCTTGATTTTTCATTTCATTTTGTATATATTCGGTAAACTTAAATAAATTACAATTTGCGATTTTTTTTATTGTAATTTGTATAATACATAAATTACATTGAAATAATTTAAACTCTTTCAGCGTGGCATCAACATCAGTCTGTGATAAAGTTATCTACAAAAAGACAAAATAAACGTAACTGAAAAGGCGTATCATTCATAGTCCATAATAATACATATATATGTTATTAACTACACATTTATCAAATTTCGGCGAGTAATAGATCATTTTTCACAGCTATTTCGTATAATAGAGGGGGAAGGACCTTTTACGGGACGTCGGGATCGTTTTTTAAGCTCGGGATTTCGGTATTGACCCTTTTTGGATCCGTTCTAATTTTGGGAGGTCTGGATATAATTGGTTTTAAATTCGCGACCTCGGGATTTCATATTTTTAAACCCGGGATTTGGGTATCAGGACACCTCCGACCTTCCCATCATAATATGTAGAAGCGCAAATTATATTTCGGTGAATTTCGTTAAATCAGGTTCGGAACAAACTTCGTTAAAGAAATTATTGGGAAATATATGATAAGATTTGAACAAAAAACTGATGTATTCAAATGCAGCTGTATTAAGTTATTTCAAATTGATTGACTGATTGACAATTGTAGAATAATTTTGTGCTTACTTTTGTTGGAAGACAACATATTCAAGAAGAATTTGTTGTAGTATGATGTTATAAAAATTGATGTATAATATGTGCATACCAATTTATTTCCCCTAAACGAAATTGTGTTCATAAATTTTCATAAAATAAATTAAAACGGTAATTTCTGGGATTTTGAATTGTTACTTCGTTCGAAAAATGTATCATTTGCTTTCACGAAATGATTTTCAGCATTGTAAGTTGCCAACAAATGCTTACCAGAGTACATGTCGTAGCGTTTGATTTTCAGAAAACATGTATAAATTGAGAACACACCCTGAATTAAATGCATGTTTAAAAATGTAAAAAGGCAACAGAAGTAACCGATGTTCAGAAGTCATAAAACAACGGGACAACAGAAACACTTAAGTGCAACAAAACAAACGTCTCAAAGAAATATAGTTTCCTACATTGCAATACGTGTATTACGATATTTCTCCACTAGAGACAGTTATTTTATTTAAATCGCGAGGCTTGCCGAGTGTCTCAATAATTAAAATCTAAATTTCGAGAGTTGCAGTGTAGTATCGGAGTCTGTTTCTCTGATGATTTTTATCGTTCTTTTTCACCGATTTTCAGAAAATTTTCTAAATCGTGACCTCACAATTGGAAAATTCAGAAGAAAACAAAACATTTCAACTTCATAATCAAATTTCAACTTATCATTTGCCGAACACAGATATTTCATTAGTGAAGAAAAATATTTTTCTCTCACCGATCAAGAATTGTCAAAATAGCACAAACATTAGAGAAACGAAAATATTTGATAACAACTGCCATGTTCTTGACTTGGTACAGGACATTCAAAGAAATGTTAACATGTGTCTAATATTCATCTGTTTTTTTACCTAACATAAACTGTTCAAGTGGTGCTCTTGCTAACACGTTAGTTTTCTCTGCTTGCTTTACCCATGAGATTATCATGATTTTGTTTGCATTACATAATTTCCTATTTTTGATTTCTTCTGAATTTTTATGATCTTGGATAGTACATTTAGCATAACTGGTTACGATGAAAAAAATTTAAAACCAAAATAATATTCACAGTTCGATATTACACATAAAGCACATAAACAGATGACGTTATCATGAAATCAAATGGTAAAATATAATAACATAAAGGCTGTATTGAATACTTGCCGAGATTCACAAATAATTCCTTTGTAGTCATTACAGTCTTCATCACCCCATTGATATTGATAAGATTTAACCAATGCAGCACAATTGGCAGGTTCATCTCCATTTGTTCTCCTATTATCTGGTTGAATCAGTGTTCCTTGATACCAGTCAGTGTATGTCAAAGGTTGACCAGAAACCCACACGAACGTGTCTTCGGTATTGATGTCAGTGAGACCTATCCACCAGTCTTTAAAAAAACAATTGACTAACTGCTATGAAACATATGGAAACAGGATTTTCAATAAACATATTCGAACATACATCGATATAGGAAGATGTTGTGTGAGTGCCAATGAGACAACTCTCCATTCAAAAACAATTTATAAAAGTAAACCATTATAGGTCAATGTACGGCCTTCAACACGGAGCTTTGGCTCACACCGAACAAAAAGCTATGAAGGGCCCACAAATTACTAGTGTAATACCATTCAAACGGGAAAACCAACGGTTTTATCTATATAAAAAACGAGAAACGAGAAACACGTGATCTAGGTGTTTTTACATCCCGATCTTGAATAATTTGGTGGTTGTAACGTTTGGTATTCTTGTCTTTCGTTTTTTTGTTTTTTTTTACTGTCATACAAGTTCAGTTAGCTATAGCAAGTAAAATCTCATAAAAACTGTTCTACGAGTTTTAGCAACATGTTTATACATATTGGAATATGTAAGTCGGTTTAAAATATTTCATAGGATCCTGTTTTATTCATTTAATTTTTTTCCTGACATGATCAAAATGTTTTATTAAGGGACACAAGTCAATAGTTTTTACCATTTGTACTTGGGATTAATGAAACTATACGTTTCAAAAAGATGCTTTCTTCCCTGGTTTCCACAGATATAGGTGTTTGACCTAGTCGTCCACATAAACCCTACAAGTACAACATATTAGGTAAACAGAAACGTAATTATCAAAAAACACAAATTTCACTCTTACAGACAATATATCAATAAAATGTTACAGACATATGTTAATTTACCATTGAAACATGTCGGCACATTTTAAGATATCGGTTTTTTGTTTTTGTTTTTTATAAGTATGTAAGAATATTATTTCGTGAAAGTAATCAAATTTGTGGCAGATTAGATAAAGTACAATATTTTTACGTGAAAACATCTTTTTACAAGAAACATCTACATTTGTGAAAAATCAACTTATAATTTATTTAAATTTTAGACTGAAATATAATGCATATATATCCGATGGATAAATCTGTTGTAGAGTTGTCACTGGCTCAGACGTACTTATAAATATAATTATTTGCTGTGACTGTATCTTACATTAATTTGTAGGATCCTTTACAATAGATAATTGACCTGATCTGTAACAATAATATCTCCATGCGTTATATATCATGTACTGTAGTACGACGATAGATTAAAGCTGACGTGGAAAGGTAACACACGGCAACTGAAAGCTTTATTTTTTGTAGAGCCCAGGTGGTCGTGTGGTCTAGCGGGACGGCTGCAGTGCAGGCGATTTGGTGTCACAATATCACATTAGCATGGGTTCGAATCCCGGGGAGGGAAGAACAAAAAATTTGCCAAAGCAAATTTACAGATCTAACATTGTTGGGTTGATGTTTAGACGAGTTGTATATACATAATGTACACAGCCATGTATCACCATCATTGATGGCGATCCGATGGATAAATCTGTTGTAGAGTTTTCACTGACTCAGACGTACTTATAAATATAATTATTTTCTATGACTGTATCTTACATCAATTTGTAGGATCCTTTACTATAGATAATTGAGCTGATCTGTAACAATAACATCTCCATGCCTTATATATCATGTACTGTAGTACGCCGCTAGATTACAAATGACGAGGAAAGGTAACACACGGCAACTGAAAGCTTTATTTTTTGTAGAGCCCAGGTGGTCGTGTGGTCTAGCGGGACGGCTGCAGTGCATGCGATTTGGTGTCACGATATCACATTAGTATGGGTTCGAATCCCGGCGAGGGAAGAACACAAAATTTGCGAAAGCAAATTTACATATCTATGATTGTTGGGTTGGTGTTTAGACGAGTTGTATATACATAATGTACACAGCCATGTATCACCATCATTGCTGGTGATCCGATGGATAAATCTGTTGTAGAGTTGTCACTGACTCAGACGTACTTATAAATATAATTATTTTCTGTGACTGTATCTTGCATTAATTTTTAGGATCCTTTACTCTAGATAATTGAGCTGATCTGTAACAATAACATCTCCATGCCTTATATATCATGTACTGTAGTACGACGCTAGATTAAAACTGACGAGGAAATGTAACATACGACTACCGAAAGCTTTATTTTTGTGAAGCCCAGGTGGTCGTGTGGTCTAGCGGGACGGCTACAGTGCAGGCGATTTGGTGTCACGATATCTCAGTAGCATGGGTTCGAATCCCGGCGAGGGAAGAACAAAAAATGACTGAATAAATAGTCAACGATCAATCTTACAGGGCGATGGATCATGTAATATGATTCTGTACACTACAAAATATAATATATAACAAGTCAAAAAGGGTACAACATCACCATTAAATAACTATAAAATATACAAATATTAGATATTTCGGATAACAGATACCCTTCTTCAATAATAGCACGATGTCAAATGAATCATGTCAATATATTCAAACTGAGATACTTTTTCTAAATCTTGAATTTATACAATTTAAGTGAACACCACAGACGCTGATAAAATTTTAAAATTTCCAAACACGGCGCAAAGATTACAAAGATATGCCAAATGAAAATAGTTATTTTCGTTGTGAACTGGCACAACTCTAGATTTCCAAAGGTTGTGACAGTTTAGACGCGCTAACAATAACAGCCGCAATGACCTCTTACAGTACAAACGGAAGAGACGCAGCAAAATAGTCCCGTTTGTTCTTACATACAATCCAGCCTTTAATAACCTTTCACGTTTGATCCGTGCCAAGTGGCAAACTATTGCCAAACACCCTAAATTATCCAAGATCTTTCCCAATCCTCCTGTCTTAGCTTTTCGGAGACCAGCAAGTCTGAAAGACTTATTTGTTAGAGCTGACGTCTCCTCAAATAAAAGCTGTTCAATTGCAGGATGGTGCAAGTCATGTGGTAACAGACGTTGCCTGACTTGTCAACAAATACTGAATACTCAAACATTCACTTGCCACTCGACTGGGTCTGTGTACACTATATATTGCAATGTAACTTGCAAAACCCAGAATGTTGTATGCATCCTTCAGTGTCGATATGGCATGCAGTATGTTGGCGAGACAGAGAAGCCATTCAACAAACGCATGAATGGTCATCGAAGTGACTACACTTGCAAGCCCGACCTACCAGTAAGTCGTCATTTGAGATCACCTGGACACACACAAGCTGATCTCAAAAACCTTACCATCACAATCATAGACCACAACGAGGGTTGGTCGAAGGTCGACAGAGTCGCTCGGGAAAGATTTTGGATCAGAAAGTTACGGACAGTTTCCCCAGAGGGCATAAATGAAAAAACATAGAATGAGTCCCTCATTTTCCTGTGACCACCTGTTTCAAACAATGCCGGATTTAGTACTGGCTTTACAGTTCGAAATTATTTTTAAAAATAACAGTTTAAATTGCAGGTTTCCATTGATTCGGGATGATGTATAAGTACGTTGCCACGTTCAATTATTTTAATTCATTATATAAAACTTATTTTTTCAATCATTATTAGACTGCTATTCGTTTGGGAGGCTTAAATATGTAGTTTCTGTTGTAATTGCCCTACCGTTGTCTAATTTATACCATCCTGGATCGGTTAGGACATTTTTTATTTTTTTGTTTGAGGACTGCCCTCAATGCAGTTATAACATCTCAACTGTCACAACCTTTGGAAATCTAGAGTTGTGCCAGTTCACAACGAAAATAACTATTTTCATTTGGCATATCTCTTTGTAATCTTTGCGCCGTGTTTGGAAATTTTTAAATTTTATCAGTGTCTGTGGTGTTCGCTTAAATTGTATAAATTCAAGATTTAGAAAAAGTATCTCAGTTTGAATATATTGACATGATTCATTTGACATCGTGCTATTATTGAAGAAGGATATCTGTTATCCGAAATATCTAATATTTGTATATTTTATAGTTATTTAATGGTGATGTTGTACCCTTTTTGACTTGTTATATATATATATATATATATATATATTTGTCAGTAGAAAATCTAACTCTAACACTGTTTGGTGTAATTTTCAGACTTATATATATATAATTGAAGGCATAAATTGCACTACTAGTACTTCAGTTTAATGTCCCTTATGCAATAAATAAGTTTATTTTAGTAGTTTCAAATATTTATTCAATACCGGAAAAGTTGCACTTAGTGACTACTTCAGCCGATTTCATTGAGCGTGAAGCCAAAAATGTATTATCGTGTTAGCTTGGTTGTAAGCTGAACCGTGAAGTCATTGTTAGGTCAGGTGAACTACCCTCCTTTAAGAAAAAAGATTAGTCCAGCAGATTACCAATTTATCAGTCTAAAGGACTAGGCTACTTCGAAAGGAGGGTAGTAAACCCGACATAATAATGACTCCACGGTTCAGCGAACAAGCAAGCTTACCACAGATTTACCGTTTGGCTTAACATTCAGTCCTGCAAGTGAAGACATTCAGAATGAAAATAATAAATAGATCAACATTAATTGAAAGGATAAATTAAGGCTGAAAATGAGTGCACCCGCACGAGCGGGGATATAACTCACAACCTCAGTGTTGACTAGTTAGTGATTACAGAAGTATTACTTAGACCAATCGGCCACCGAGACCCTCTTATAAATGTTTCTAATCAAATTCAAATGTTTTGGGGTTTCATTAAATACTACTAATCAATAACTGTTTTGTTAAAAAAAGGCATAACATTTTGGATAAGATAAGGAGATGTGGTATGATTGCACATGATACTATACATGGGCGATCAGTGTGTTAATTTCAGGATATATATCGTAGAGATAATTAATATTTAGAGAAATTTGAAGATGTTCATGCCTCTGTCATCTACACATCTTCATGAGTGTTTTTTACGTCTTAACCCCTGACCTCATCGAAAACTTTAAACTTTGTTTTCAGTGTTTCTTTCTTTAGAATATTATGTTGAGTGTTAAAAAGTTCACAGTGTACAATTCTGAAAGTGACAAACAATGGCATTGCACAAGATATGTACATTTGCTATACATACTGTATAAATCTGATATTGAATATCGTCAATAGAAGTTTTAATCCATTTAAGTTTTTTAATGTACCTGTAATCATCATGTGAATGTGAAATACTATATTCATAAGTGGTGGAATCTGTTTCTCTAATGATTTTTATCCTTCTTTTTCAAAGATTTCAGGAAAGTTGTGTACGTTTTATGTGACGTCATAAGGCAGGGGATCGCCTTTTTCCATGACGTCAGAATAGGAAAATTCAGAAGAAACAAAACATGCAAAACAAATTTAACGTCCCAATAAAATTTCGACCAATCTTTTGCTGAAAACTAATTTTTCACTAGAGATTAAAAATATTTTTCTAACACCGGTCAGGAAATGTAAAAATTGCATGAAAATTAGAGAAAAAGCATTACAACAACTTTCAACCAAAATGTACAAGAAAACTCTTATGAAATCCAAACAAGTAGATATCTCAAATTCTTTCATAAGTTTTAATGTTTTATAGATAATTACTCAAGTATATCTGTCTAAATTCATTTAGTTTTGTGGTTTGAATGATTTGAATGTCTCCCCTCAGGCTTTTAAAATGTAAAGCACGAAGAATGTCAAATAGTAATACTTACCAATGCAAATTCATAATATAAGGTGGTACAAGTTATCGTGTATATTTTGTCATTAAAAGAAACTTGGTTGTCGCCTACTGTCGGACATACTATAATAGATAAATTAATAAAAAATCAATAATTATTTATCCGTATGATAAGGTTACATTTTAATTCCCGTTTACCAAAAATGGAATTCGCTTTTTTGTATGCTCATTCATTTTGTTGTTTCATCATTATGAACTTATTTTAATTTCTTTTTCTAAGATTGCGGTTAAATATTTCCTAGTTAGCTTTGTGAAATAACAAAAATACTGAACATCAAATGAAATTAAAAACTGAAAGTCCATTTTCAAATGGCAAAATCGAACAAAGGGAAAACAACTGTCACATTCCTGATATGGTACATGCATTTCCTTATGCAGACAATTGTGGATTATTTTGGTTTACTTACTTAACCTCTCACTGTATTACAATCGCACATAGTTACATTAAATTGAAAGCAATGTATAAGAAAAATTAACAGATCATAAAGCTTGAATGTAAACAACTTTGGGTACAACAGTCAATTTTGTAGTGTTATCTTTATCCCAATAATAGAACAAAAAAATATTTGAACAAAGAATAAGAAAACAGCATATGACACGTTTAATATAAAGTACATTAGCATACACCCGCTTGTGAAAGTTTACACAATTTTCAATAAAATGACAAATGTTTACCTTCTGAATAAATATTTACTAAATGTTTCACTTACCATAACATATTGGAATGTCATCATCCCACCCAGAGTCTGTACATCTGAGTGATTGACTTCCTCGTAATTCATATGGACTTTTACATGAAAAATTGGCAACATCCCCAATGTCTCTACCATTCACAGAAACCATTCCATTTGGTTGCGGTTGAAGATCTTCACATTGAACTGACAATTGTAACCGTTAGAAATAAACTCACCATAGATACCAGGATTAATTTTTGTATATACGCCGTACGCGCGTTTCGTCTACAAAGACCCATCAGTGTCACTCGAATAAAAAGAGTATAAAAGGTCAAATAAAGTACGAAGTTGAAGAGTATTAAGGACCAAAATTCCAATAAGTTTTGACAAACAGCTTAGACAATATATTCCCCAAGTAGAAAAGGCTTAGTAGTTCCAAAATTCCAAAGTTTTGTAAACAGTTGATTTATAAATATGATCATATCAATGATAATCCATGTCAAAACAGATGTGCTAACTACTGGGCTTGTGATACTCTCGGGGAATTAAAACTCCACCAGCAGTGGCATCTACCAAGTGGTTGTAAATAAAGTCATCATAGATACAAGGATTACGTTTTGTATATACGCTAGACGAGCGTTTTGTTAACAACAGACACACTGTTATAATTATAATGATGATGATAATAATAATAATAATAATAATACTAAAAAAAAGTAATAATAATAATAATAATAATAATAATAATACTACTAATAATAATAATAATAAAAAAAGTAATAATAATAATAATAATAATAATAATAATAATAATAATAATAATAATAATAATAATAATAATAATAATAATTATAATTATAATTATAATAATAAAGATAATGATTATTATAATTATAATTAAAAATAAATTTTTCAGAGAACAACTGATGATCTCTCCACTAGAAACAATATATTTTGATCCCATTAATATTAAAATTTGAACACAAATATCATTTCCTGTGCTTACTTTTAGCTAATTTTAAACAAATATATGGTTTATGTACACATTTTTATAGATAATGTGTTATTCACGGTTTGAAACATTTCCTTTCTGGTATCATATGATAACTTAATTGACACTTATTCTAAAAAAAAGAATGATTTTCTATACTTTTCACAAGTACAAAAAATAAGCTACCTTCGTTTAACACAAGGTCACTTCAATACCTTTATCTTGCATACAATTTAAATTAAAGCATCGATAAAAAAAATTAAAACGTTAAGTGTACATATAACATTGACCTCAATTTGAAAATAAGTAGCCAAAGAACTTCAATCAAAACACCTTTCCAATGCCAAAGTATCCTTCCTACTAAAGTGTATGTGTTACGACAAAATTCTGTGGTCGATAACTTTATCGTTTTTTTTAAAAGAAGTAAAAAAATCCAATTAAACGTTAGAACACGACCTCCGT
Organism: Mytilus edulis; assembly: GCF_963676685.1. Lineage (NCBI taxonomy): Eukaryota > Metazoa > Mollusca > Bivalvia > Mytilida > Mytilidae > Mytilus > Mytilus edulis. The sequence continues at coordinate 14,980,559 of NC_092357.1, forward strand.
CTTGACCTTTATTCTCTAAATTTTTTTTAGGACCACGGACCTCAAGTCAAAAGACCCCAGGATGTAAAACTTACATTTCTTAGTTACAAATGCATGTCACTTATACCAAATGCATCAATGAAAATAATTCTCACTTGAAATCTTTATACTGCTTTGTCAAAGTAAATGAAAACATTAACCGTATGGCAGAGGCAATTTGGAACAATACATTTGTTGGTTGCAAAGGTTTCTTAGGTAGAAAAGCCTTAGTTTTTCAAATATTACAATTTTTGTAAACAATTAATTTATGAATATAGCCATATCAATGATAATTCATGTCAGCACAAAAAGTGTTGACTACTGGGCTGAAGCCATCTTATCGACCATCGAACTGACTTGCGACGACTTCTGAAGAAAATAACAGCAAATTAAAAATCGATATTGATATAAATAGATATCAACATCATGCAAATATATTGTTTTAAGTATTCTTGACATTAGTCGTGAAAACATTATAACCAGTTCAGACATAGTTTTGTACTCAGGTAAATATAGTATCAACCGTTAAGCTTTGTATAACTGATTACAATACCATTTAAATTGGCATTATAATTCACAAAGAACTTAATTGAATTTTTCGAATTTCATAAGCATTGTAAAGTGACAATTGTTGGAGGCGGAAAAAACTATTTCATAATTGTACCGTATAAGCTTCAGTACATATATAACATACTTACATTTGCAACATGGCCCACCTCTACAACATTTTCCTATATTTGTCCATCCTGATCCGTAAGCCGTTTCACAAGTATTTCCTCTCTTTGCGCATGTTCCATTCGAAGCATGACATTGCCGAGTAAGACCTTAAGAAAATGTGCTACCATTAAACTTAAATTTGATAATTGAACAGATTAATAAATGACGCAACATTGAATTGGTAAGAAAGTTATCAAATAAATTAATCAATATATCATACAATTATGAAATATAAACTGTAGGTTCGTTCTAAAGATGAAAGCATATATGTTCATAATACCGTTACTACAATCCTGACGACTTTTTACAAAAAAAGACTTGTTACTAGGTGCGTTCTATAAAATAAGCAACAAGAGATGCCACATGTGAGTATATGCTTACGCTTCTGTAGCACCTCGGATTATCAATGCTCTTCAACTTTGTACTTGTTTGGATTTATAAATATTTTGATATGAGCGTCACTGATAAGTCTTATGTAGACGAAACGCGCGTCTGGCGTACTAAATTATAATCCTGGTACCTTTGATAACTATTATCCTATCTTTTTTGTGTGCGTCATTCATGTTTCTCGGTCTTTAGTTTTCTATCTTGTATTTTGTGTACTATTGTTTATCTGTTTTGATTAGATTTATTCTCTTTTACATCAGAGCATCTGTATTAAGACTTTTGTATAAGCTTAAAAAATAACCCTACTGTCTTTACAATATAAAAAGGTCAAACATCACTATCTATTATACTTTTATTTGAAGTTAAACATTAATATTGAAATTAATTGTAAAGCTATTCTACCTAATATTAATTCAAACTTTTTCTCGTTTCACACAATAACACATGACACACTATTATATAATAATCTTTTGAAATTGATAAGTAGAAAAGAAGGTGAAAAACAAACATATTAATCAAAATTGAAATAAGTCTAACGACAAGTATATCATGACTCGTGGTCATCTACATTCCGTGAAGGGCGATCAGTTTAATCCATGGTAGTGCCACTCCCATCTTGACGATTTATACTTTGAAATAAACCTGCCTCGAACATTTATTGATTAAGTCTAATAAACAAATCTATAAGGTCAGGGAATCTGTATAAGAAAGCATGAAATTGTGTAAACAAACATCCGTGTTTAATTGAGCTATAAACATGATAAAGGTGCTACATAATAAAGGAAATATTTAAATGGGAACACATAATAATTATTTATTTTAATTAAAATTCGTTTTTTAGGGGATATGAGTTCTCTATTGAATGATTGACTGATACTTGTGTTGTATGGAAAATAAATATGAAAAAAACTTCTTACTGCCTGCATTTACCACGTGACATATGGTGAAGATGACAGCGACCACACAACAAAATGTTGACATAATTCTGAAAAAATATAAAGAAAATATTCAGTAGTTTTAAACTAATCTTATAAATGAAATAAGATATAGAAGATATACCAACTGCGTTCATATATCAAAAATGACTTTTTTTTTCACTATTTCCCCTGTAAGAATAACTTAAACAAAATGTTCGTGCATATAATGAACACTGAGAATGCTAAAAATTTGTCTAAAATGTACAAAACAAACCTGTGTCTTCCAAGAAGTAAATCTATAACTGAAAGATAATAACAGTGATTTATAATAAATTGATCTTAAATTGAAACACGCAACAGCTGTCTAATTGCACACCTTCTATTGTGAATAATTACACACCTTTTTTGAATAATTACACACCTTTTTTGAATAATTACACACCTTCTTTTTTGAATAATTACATACATTACGCATTGAATCGATTGCATTATAGACATATGTGTCTTCAACGCATCTGTTTCAATTTTTCCATTTTATATGATATTTTTCTTTAATAATTTTCTTTCTGATAAACACTATTTGAAAATTTTGATTCCTTTGGGCCGTTCGCCAATTCATTTGCATTATATTATTTATTTACTGTTCTAAGATATAGGAAGATTTGGTGTGAGTGCCAGTGAGACAACTCTCCATCCAAATAACAATTTATAAAAGTGAACCATTATAGGTAAATGTACGGCCTTCAACACTGAGCTTTGGCTCACACCGAACAACAAGTTATAAAGGGCCCAGAAATTACAAGTGTAAAACCATTCAAGCGGGAACTTAGGACAGCTGCAAACATTTGTAGCGGGATTAAACGTTTTAATGGTACGAAACCGTCTCCTCTCTTTTTCTGAAACAATAGCATAACATTACAACATAAAAAAACACACGATAAAATATCAATTGGCATGCTTAACTCAATCAACAAACGTAAATTAACACTTGTCAGTTAGTATTACACAATTAATGTCTACAAAAGAGAATGTTGTTAGAGTTAAGAGGAAAAGGACATTAATATTTTACTAATTGTGACGTGGATGAAGAGTATGCTTGATTTTTATTGTAATAGGATTGGACAAGTAAATGTTCATCATGAGAAAAAGACCCAGACAAGCTGCATAAAAACAGTGAGATCATCAACAAAAACATTATTTACTTCATCCTTATAATACTTGTATCAAAATTAAATCCCCAATATACTGTAGATATATACTTTATACAGAGTTCTTCTTCGTCGAAATTATCTCCCCGTTACACCACCTTATCTTAATATCCGTGAACATTAAACCCTTGAAGTAATGACGCGTTGTCAATTCACATGATTTACCTCTAGAAATTAGATAAATTCATCCGCAGAGTATCATTGCTAGTATTATATACCAGTTGTATTGTAAAACGTTAAATCACAAAAATACTGAACTTCGAGGAAAATTCAATCGGATAGTCCCTAATCAAATAGCAAAATCAAATGAAAAAAACACATCAAACAAATTGACAACAAATGTCATATTCCTGACTTGGTTCAAATGTAGAAAAACGGTGGATTAAACATGGTTTTATAGCGGTAAACCTATCACTTTTATGACAGGCGCATCAAATTCCGTTATATTCACAACGATGCGTGAACTCAAAAGACATGATAATAAATACAATAGTCAAAATACGGGTACAGCAGTCATCACTGTGTTACAATTTCAAAACAAAAAGTCATTTACAAAAAAGCACAAAAGCATCTATCAAATTAAAAAACAAATGCATTGCTGCGCGTGTCTGACGTCAGAAAATATAAACGTCACATAGGAAAAAAATTGTCGTTCAATGACCATTAAAAAAATTATAATTTCAATGGGGAATGGTGGTAAACAGCTTGTTGAAAAAATCAAAAGTTATGTTATAATTCATTTCAGAAATAGACCGAGATTTAAAATTGTCCAGAAGTTGTTTAGAATATTTTAGAATCCAGATATGGTTAATACCACCCACTACGAGATTAAAATAATTAAGGTTCGGTATCATTATAACGTTTTAATCCGATGCAATAGTTTGGACCTGTCCAAACTCAGTAATCTGATGTTCAGAAGTTGTCATTTGTTGTTTTTTATATAGACTTAGCCGTTGGTTTTTACCGTTTGAATTATTTAACACTAGTAGTTGTTTGGGCCCTTTATAGCTTGGTTTTTAGTGGGAGATCCGTGGTGAAGACCGTACTTTTACCTATAATGTTGTTGTTTTTTTTTTATAAATTATGACTTGGGTAGAGAGTTGTCTCATTTGGCACTCCAATCACATCTTCGTATGTCTAACACAATTTCAAAAACCAAAACACGGCGGAATGACAACACAACGGTCTACTAAACACAACTGGAAAGCTAAAATCTGATCAACATGAACCAAACATTATACAAAAATACCTTGAACAAAACGAAGGAATAATTTCAAATATCCTACATTCATTGATGCTGAAGCTTCTAGAAATTGAATTGCTTGATATATACTTGTTGTAACATGTAAACAATTTTTCTACGCACAAAGAAGATGCGTGTAAATAACTAGTTTTCAATAAAGTTGGCTTTGCATTTAGGTAAAATACATTTGTATGATCTAACATATTCGAAAAGTTAGTCTAACATTGTGTCATTCTGACATCTCGAGAGCGGTGCTGAATGATAACACTGTATTTCCGTAATCTAACATTTGAAATGTTAGTATAAAAAAAAGTAAAATCTCAAAAATATTCAACTATTACAAAAATTCAAAACGGAAAGTTCCATCTCAAATGGCAAAATCAAAAGCTCAAACACATCAAACGAATGGATACCAACTGTCATATTCCTGACTTAGAACAGACATTTTCAAATGTAGAAAATTGTTGATTGAACTTAGTTTTGTACCTAGCTCAACCTCTCACTAACAGTCGCTTCAAATGCCATTATATTTACAACGATGAGTGAAAAAACCAAAACAGACATAATAGGATGTCATATTGTTATTCTAACGTTTTGAAAGCAGACATGAATGAGATCACTGCAAAGTCTCAATCTTACTTTCAACTCCCGCATCCAATCATATGTCTTTCTGTACTGCTTTCACACTCAAACACGTGTACATAAGGGTCAAATTGTTGCATGGTACAGTTGGAAATTGATGAAAGTCACACACTCTTGTTTAATCTGCTGTCTTAATTCGAATGAATCAGTTTTGCATCGTCCTTGCATTCAGACAGTCATGGATAATAAGGCATAAAATAATGTGTTTTCAGGTTTAATTTGAAAGACGAGTTGTTCACCATACTTCTACATGTCTTCGGCATATTGTGTTTGTACCTCCTAAATATATGGACCTCTACACTGGAGATTAATATGAAAAGGGGCAGATAACTCAATCCATGAAAACCGTTAGAAATATTTCACAAAATACAAAATTATTGTTTGATACTATAAAGTAATTGTGTTTCTAGGGTAAAAGTTATTAAAACTAACAGCTAAAACAAAATAGAGTGAAAAATCAATTTAACAAGTGAAATAACAAAAGACTTGGATACCCATGAAAATTCACTTCTTGAACAAAATTATTTTATATGAAAAAAGTATATGACAACAGTAAATTTTTTATTCTATATTTCAGTTGGCGATATGTACTAGTTGTGATAAAGTTTAAAACAAAACAATCCTCGCTTCACAATACCCCTTATTAAAAATGGCAAAAGACAATGTACGATAAGGGCTGTTTTTATAGCCCTCGTATTTTCTCATGTTCCCCTAAAATGAAAAAAAGGGGGATGTAAAAAAACGAGCCTTATCGTACCTTGTCCTTTTGCTTTTTCAATAACACTGGATTTTTACGGAAATGATATATATGGTGAGGACAATATACTATTCATGAGTGCATGTATGTTGCATCAATAACATTCATTATAAACCCCTTTATAAGTTTTTGTAAATACAGCTGTTTCTCAAGACACGTCTTTTTTGGGAAAATCTTGAATATTCATAGAAAATTATTTTTGTTTACATATTGGTTCCCAGTTATTCTGTGTTTCATCTCACAGAGACATAATTTGGGAATGTTACCAGTACATGTTCATGTGCATATTGTTTACATTGAGATCTGTGGTAACCTTTCATTTGCGGTAAGGGTAAATAAAAAAAAAATAGTGTTAGTTTAAACTCTGAGAAATTCAGGGCATGTAAACGTTGAAAATATGCCGCACAGCCCTATATTTTGACCTTTGAAAAAAATGGTGGTGCAAATGAACTTTCAATCCTAGGATAACAAAAATTTCAAAACTTCAAAGTAAAAGTGGTACAGTTTGAGCCGTTAAAGGAGTTCCTATGGGAAATTGCATTGTCAATATTTACAGAAATGCAACCTTAAATTGACATAATTTGTTTTTAAGTTTAAACACCGTTACACTATAAAAAGACAATCATATGGAGGCATGTATTTTTTAGTAAATTGACACTTTTTATTAACTCGAGGTCCATTTTATGCAAATTATCTGTTTCTTAAAATAAAAGCAACAAGGCTAAAAAAGAACATGTATTTTCCATTTCCTATTGTTGTGTAGATTCTTGGAACATATTAAACATACATTTTCTTTGACTGCTTCTTGACAATATATCATATTTTTCTTAGTTAAGACTGAGCAAGCTTCTTATGGGGGGGTCGGGACTATTCGACTGTACATAAATTAATTTCACGCTTGAATTATCATGCACATGAAAAGTGTGTGTCGTACATTCACTGTTATTTGTTTGATATTTCGATTGATTTAAAATGTTGATATATTGTATTTTTGTCACAACAAAATATTATCGTTAGTATTTTTTCGACGAATTTGAATCTTTCTCTGTAAAGATTAAACTAACAAATACACGGCACTTCTGACAAAAACTTCGAACTCAGAGCCACCTTTACAAAGCTGTAGCCGATGCATAAAAAAAAACCACAAGTGTTTGGAGCAAATCCGCTACTTTAAGATGGAACCGACAACAAACGCCGTGTACAGTTTACATGTTTACAATTAGTTTAATGTAATGGACACTGGTTCCACATTAAATGTGTTCACACCTATACACCTTGTTTAGCTACCTATACATCAGATTTGTTCACACTTGTTAAATTGTTCATTACGTAGAACCGAATGCAAAGTTTTCGGACAACTTTTCCAGCAGTAAGGGAACGATCATTTGATTTTAAAAATGGGGGATCGAAATATTTCGATCCCCAATTTGATAAAAAAAAATCTGGTCATACAGATTATAAAAAAAATGTTCTGAATGAAGAGTTTTCAAATACATTTTAGTTTTAAATATTGAGAAAAAAAAAAGGATTTTGATCACCAGCATCGAACAAAAAATCTGACTCAGATAAAAAAAAAAAATATCCCCCCCCTTTTTTTAAGTTAAGTTGTTGCTCCTTTATGAAAGCAATTTTGATGATTTGCAGTAATTAGATGTACAAAAGATGTCTCGATAATGCATAAGAACACGTAAGCTGCAGCAGTGTGCTTACAGACGAAAAAAAGGATTGAGATGTTAGGGATCACTACATTTTTATCTTTTCTGTTTGTTTTAAATGGTATTTCTTCTCCAAGGAGTATTTGGGGGCAGGACTCTTAAAAAATAACATTTAAAAAATAGTTCATCGAAGCCATTTATTTGGTGTAAATTTACACATGGTCTGGGTGGTGATAATCGAATTTTATCCTGAGCGTTAAAATGAACGAATATCACGGCCCAACCCATGTGTAAATTTACAACAAGTCTATGGCTTTTTTTTTTATTCAAGTAGAACAAATACTGTTATTAAGAAAACTGAAGTGTGGGGGTTGGGGTATGCCATGTGTGGCTGTTCTATTTTACTCACTGTTAGATAAATGTACAAAATAGCTAATAAATATATAGCTTGCGTGAATCATTTATTAGATATCCGTTAGACAAAATGTGATCATACCAAATATTTGCCATTTTAATTTTTATATATTTTACGTTAGATACCCTCGAATTTCCTATTGACAGTTTGTCACAATGAGCCGCCATGTTGACCTACTGAAATCCGAAAATGTGTGAATAATGCAATACAATAGAAAAAGCAGCATCTACCTCCATATTTTATTTTAATGCAATATTATTCGAGTTTAGAAGGTAAAGGCAACGATAAAACCTTCAGCTTTGTCCTTTTCATTCGTATGACGTCATGTTTTGAAATGACAATAATGCGTCAAATAAATTAAAAGAATTTCGTGGAATTTTTATTTATTTTGATTTTCTTCATTTTTCAGAAGTATTATGCACTAATTCTTTTTGTTATGCCTCAGAATTAAGATAGCGTTTGCAAATAGGTTACGATACCTGTGAATTTACATAAGATGTATATTGTATCAGCCATTAGTATGTGCATCCCAGAGTCTGCCCTCGTATAGTTATATCGAGATTTTTATCTCGGTGTTGTTCACAAAGCAGATTAAGCACGTCATATTTGACTTTCTATTACATAGATTTGTTCTGATATTTCACTGCTGTCCAATGGGTTTGTTACTCATCTTGTTTTAAATGGAGAATTCACCACAATTGTTTTTATTGGCTTTAAATTCAAAAGAAGCATGAAGTTTAAAAGATTGATGAGCCCCCTGTGCTAAGTTCTAAAGACAGTTATATATAATTAAACACTGGAATGTTGTGGTAGAAGGTTTACTGAACAGAAAATTTTATATGATTAAGTGATTTATTGGGGAAATATGTTATTGTCCTTCATTAAATCACATTTATAAAGTAGCGATTTTATAAAAAGAAACTTTTCTTATTCAATTTTTTTTTCAAACATCCGGACCATTTGTCTTAAAACCCTGACAATATCAAACACTGATTTTTGGAGTTGAATACAAGGAGATTGTGCTTCATTTTTATTAAACATGCAATGTATTCATACTAAGATAGTTAGTCATGTGAAAAACTTTTAAAATAATGAAATAGCAGTAAATTGTCCTGATCGCAGGTTGTATCACTCTAAAACGAAATCGTGGACACATTCACACGATCCTATAGCTAACTCAAATGAAAATGAATTAATTGGATAATAACTAGATGATATTGTTTACGTAGGTGCTATGAGTTATTTATTTGCTACGGTTTACTATTCAAGGCAACACTAAAATTTCTTCGTTCATATATCAAAAGAAAGTTCTCTCTATAATTGACATTTTTCACTATTTCCCTTTACAAAATGAATAAAACAAAATGTTTATGTATATAAAGAAAAACTGAGAATATTCAAAGTTTGACCAAAATGTCCAAAAACAAACCTGCGTCTTCTTTGATCAAGAAATGAATCTGGGACTGAAAGCAAATCCCAGTAATTGATAATAAAATTGATTTTAAATTGCAACACGCAACTGCTGTATAATAGCGCACCTTCTATGTTGAATAATTGCATATATACATTACTTATTGAATCAATTATTGTATAGACATATGTTTTCATAAACACAATCTTGTTCAGTTTTTCCATTTTGATATAATATTGTTCTTCAATTTATGATTAATGCTATTTGAAAATTTAGATTTCTTTGTTCCGTTCTTTGGTTCCTTTGCATAACATTATTTAATTTTTGTTCTTGTCAGTTATTTTTACACATATACTGTCTACTAAAGAGACTGCGTTTACAGGTCAGAAGAAAAGGACATTTACTTTTTACTAATTGTGACTTATACAATATGAGTTATGACCACTCTATATTGAAATTGAAAAATACGTTGGTATTGAAATCACTGGAGCTGAAAAAAACTAATAAACAAATTGACTGGAAAGAATTCTGTACGCCAAGAGAGGACTCGTGAAGATTTTGCTATTCCAAGCAAATACAAAAAGAGCAGACTTAGATATTTGCGCTGGTTATCAGCCGTTTTATGAAAGCATAAAATTGTTCCATGTTAATGAAGGCCATGTAATGGGAAAACACTCCAGAACCACAAGGCAAAAGGTGCAAGTTCTATCAAAGCATATCTCATATCTTAAGATCAAAATATATTTTTTCAGGAACGAAAAAAGTCTAGGATGATTCATTGATTAAAATACCAGTAAAATAACCAGTCACAGTTGTGATGAATCAACAAGAACAATGATTGCAGGGTTTTTTTGTTCTTTCTTTGTGACGGGGTATCTGACTATCATCATGAAGCATTGACAATTATGATCGACAATAGAGTATTTGACTGTCATTTGAACTACTAATTACTGTTGCTCTTTTAGCCAGACTTTTATGCTGCTCATTGTTGAAGGCCGTGCGGTGACCTATAGTTGTTAATGTCTGTGTCATTTTGGTCTTTTGCGGATAATTGTCTCTTTGGCAACCATACCACATCTTATTTTTTATATATCAGTGCTGGAGATTAATAATTCAGGAGCAGATATCATGCTAACTGTTTGTTAAAACTGTACGACAAGGCAATTAGACAGAATTTGAGACACAGAAAGAAAGTCAAGAATCTGGAATGGGGCTTACCAAAATGAAAAAAACCAGTGACTGCTCACAGTCTGGACAGATAATGTTTTATTATTCGAAATTACTGATATCGGTGAAATGTACAGTATACATTCTTAGTGAATATGAGTTGTTATGGAAAAAAGAATTAATACAACACTTTTGATAATTTGAAAAATTGAATAATAGCTGCCAAAAGTAATATTCAAGCATATAGATATAGGAAGATGTGTTGTGATTGACAATGAGACAACTCTCCACCCAAATAACCTCCCAAATAACCTAATACATGATTAACATTAACGGTACCAATTTTTCTGCACTAGATGCGCATTTCGACAATAGATGTCTCTTCAGTGATGCCCGTGAAGGGTTGCGACTCTCCAGGCCATGTCTTATAGTCGTGATGGTGGAGGCATCTCAATAGTCAAGGTAACTAGAATAGTTTGGAGAGCTATGCTTGCTACAAAAAAAAGGTAGATACATTCAATGTGACATTCAAATTGAATCAGTTCCATAATATTTGAGACATCTTACTCTCTATCGGAGGACTGATAAGTTGCAGTTGTATCCTTTCGAAGACGAGTAGCACAATTGAACTTTTGTTGCTGAGAAATGGTTAGTGTTATCTGTCACTTAAGGATATCACAGGACTGTCTCTCGATGTTTGGTCATTCTGTATCATTCCTACTAACGAGACTCGTGTCTGTTGAATTGATTGTGTTAACAACTGTTATTAAGTGTCCCGGAAAAGCTATTATTTGTATCTAGCAGACATATTTTGCCTGCTATGACTATGGTGATACCTTCCGTTTACCTTTTATTATGAGGTCTGTTCCAGAGCTTCACGAATACCTTCGTTGAAAGTCAAAAAAACTAAATTACCTTGCTTGAAGGCATGCATATATCCCATGGCAGATACATTTCAAATTCATATTTGCATTGTATCAATTTTTCCTTCCATGATAAATGCAAATTATTCTAGGCGTTCAATGTAGAATTTAGCGTGTTGTGCAAGCTTGGAGATTGGTACAATATCTCTTCCAGACCGTTTGCCGAAATGTATTTCATAATTTCGGAAACACAACTCCAAATATGATGGATTTCTGACTTTCTTTATGTGTCTGTCTTTTTGCTATGTTGTCAAGTTGTATCAATCATCAATCAAGATACTAGTGATTTGAATCTTCAGCACTCACTTTGCCTAAGAGAATATGTCTTGTAGTACAGATGCGCAGTCATGCCTTTTTTCCGATTTGAAAACGAGTTTATGTGTCATAGTGATCTTCAGATACATCATCACAGAAAAAAATACATTGCTGTCATAGTTTTTGTGTTTGACAAAACATGTACATTTAATTTATTGTGAGAAATGTTTTAGCGTCAATTGAGATCATTTGATCAATCGATGTTCATATAACATTACTTGTATGATATGAAACTCATATGTCTGTAATCAAGGTTTTTGAAAGTTGTTTTATATGAACACTAGGCATTGTACTTTTTCAACAAATTTTGCATTGAAAGAAAGTTTATAATTATCATTATTATTCATTTGTTACAGAACATTTACGGTAGATTGATGGTATACCGCCATCTTGGATTGTACAATTACAGTACAAAATCGGTCTAGTTATTTGTATAAACCTGCAAATTTAGAGACAAATTTGCAATTCAATAGTTAGACTGATTTTTCTATTTGAAGAAAACCTGTTAATTAATCGTATAATACAAAATATTTTAACAAATAGAATTTTTTTTTAAATCATTTTTACAAATAAGCCATTTAAAGGGAGATAACTCTTTTAGTACAAAATTTATACTGGCCTTATAGGGATTTTTTTTTATTTTTACTTGTAGCAAGAAAACAAGTTCGGTGACACCAAGTTTTCTTCTCATTTTCTTAAAACATATTATGAAACCTTTCTTCTCACAATTTATTTCAAAATTCTATCTCATAGACTTTTTTTTATACACACTAATGTGTTTTTTCATGAACAAACTAACCAAATTTTGGCAATTTTTAACGACTTATTGCTTGAAAAATAGCACGTTGACCCATACTTTTTATAAAAATTTTGAAAAGAGCATAGTAAAATCTTCATTTTGGCAAATTATAAAAAAATCTGTCTAAAAAAATATATACTTGTGATCTACCTTGAAAGTTCTATTGATAACAATAACTATTTTCATTTGTACAACGTGACTAAATTAAAAAAAACCTCAACTAATTTCAAAGTACATTTTAGGTACAATGTATCACTTTCACCAATATCAACAAAACAAATAATCCTATAATCAGCCAACTATCATAAATCACAGGTATACAAACTCTTTTTTGCTTTAGTTGTACTTGTAAAATAAATTTCTCCTGTAATTTTATGTTCAACAAGCGGAAGTATGAATATTGATTTCACCGTATTAAATCATTTTAATATCCTTTTCGTGGTCCGCGTTTTAACTATGTCGATAACTTTTAAGCTTTCAAGACCATGATTCAGATTTTAACCTTTTAAGTGTTGGCTTTGAACTTTTATAAAAACAATAAAAGTTCATTGTCGGAAAATAAAAAGTTATTTGTACCTACTGCAAAACAGAATTAAAACTCGAGAAGGGGGAGGAAATAGGCTCGTTTTTTTGTCCTGTTTATAAAGATCAAACAATCAAATTTGTATATTGTTGTCAATGTACATATAATGCATTTGTTTTTATTTTTATCGAAAAATGACTACCTATTTCATTGTATTTGGTCCGCGAATATTTGCGTCCATTCGTTTTTCATTTTGAAATATTTAAAACAAAAAAAAAAACAAAAAAACGGAAGTATTTTCATTTTTATTTTTTGATTTCTCGTTTATAAGTAGTTTTCCACTCACAAACACAATAATATTTTCAACATTTATTAAAATAATTTTTTTTTTACTTTAATGTTGATTTAAAATATCAATTTGACTTGAGTTTGGGATCCCGCTAACATGTTTAACCCCGCCACATTCAAAATGTATGTGCCTGTTCCAAGTCAGGAGCCTGTAATTCAGTGGTTTTCCTTTGTTTATGTGTTACATTTTTGTGTTTCGTTCAATTTTTGTGCATAAATTGGGCCGTTAGTGTTCTTGTTTGAATTGTTTTACATTGTCATTTCGAGGCCAGTCAGCTTATATTTTTATTTTTCGTCTGACTATACGAAAGGCGAGGAGGGCTAATTTGATAGATCAGGTTGACCGATAAGCTGTCTATATAAAGTAATGGGACAATGCATGGCATGAAGACATCACCAAATCACCGTTTGCAATAGTCAAAAAGACATCCAGAGCTTACCATATAGTCATCAACTACCCACCAACAGGCCGTGAGCTTTGGTTGGCTCTTAACTCAAATCCAAGAAGTACAGAAAAATGTCAAAATATCCTATTCAAACTGGGTGACCTGGGAGAAAAAAAATAGAAATTTTCCAAAGTAATACACACACCCCACAACTTTTAATAAGGAGATTTGGTATAAATGCAAATTAGTCAACTATCCCACAAAGTTCAAATGTAGTGGATGTAAGCAATTATTTATAGGCAACAATATAATCTTCAACAATGAGAAAACAAAACGGCATTGTCGGCTCCAATAGTCCATGAATTGAAAAATATGAAACAGTTCAATTGAGAAAAATAACGGCCTATTTTAAAACAACATAAATAACGAAAAACACATATAAAAGACATCAACAAACGAAAAACACTGGACTACATGCTCCTAAGTTGGAGCAGGCACATGCAATATACTGTAGCGTTTAACATGCTTGTAAACAGCTGGGACAGTATTGTTACATCACTGCATAAGAACAAACTATACAAATCAGTGGAAAATGGCTTAACGTATGAGATACATACAAAACAGAAGAAAAAAGGTCTAACAAAAACACATAACGAATGTGGCAGGGTATTTTTATCTCGTTTTCAAACAATCAAAGTACTGAAGTACTGAACATCGAATGACTGCAAGTTCTTTTAGATTGTCACAAGCACTTGTCTCAGAAAAAAAATCACATCTCTATACTTGAAAGTGAAGTTAATGTACAGATATCTTTTTTTTGAAACTCAGTACACATATTCTTTATCATATGATCTTTTTAATTTAAAAGCAATATATAGAGTTCTGACCCACTAGACATGGAAAATGATAGTGCGAGTGGGGCAATTATGTGGTATGGACTCATACTTATTCAAATCCTTTATTATAGAAGTCAGTAAATTTACTAAAGATAATACTTCATTTGTAAATTAGACGAACTGATCTTATTAAAAGGTATATCTCTGATTTCGTTATACTTATGTGCATGAGAAAATTAATATATATAATAAGTTTAATAAGATTGTTGAACGAACGCGTTTAGTCTTCGGATTTTATTCTTGTCAATTTTTCCGAGCAGAGCGAGTCGAAAACAATTAAATAGACGTCTTTCAAGCCAAAGTTAATATGTTTGCTACGCACACATATGATTTTATTAAACTTGGTAATCAATTGAAATATTTGGTCTAGTAATAAAAAAATCACACAAAAAACAGTAGTTGTCGTTTGTTGATGGCGTTCTCGCTTCTCGTTTTTTTAGCTCACGAAGACACGTAGACTTACGAAGGCTTTGTGAAACGGTGGCTTGCCCCCGAAGTGTCAAGTGAACTTTTCTCATATCTTGGCGTCCGTCGTCCGTCATGAAACTCTGAAACTACTGAGCTAAATTCAACCAAACTTAGCCACAATCATCATCGGGGTATCTAGTATAACAGATGTGCCCGGTGACCTGGCCAACTAACTAAGATGGTCGCCATGGATAAAAATAGAACATAAAAGTAAAATGAATATTTTGGCTTATGTCTCAGAAACCAAAGCATTAAGAGCAAATCTGACAGGGATTAAATTGTTTATTAGGTCATTATCTATCTGCCCTGAGTTTTTCAGATGAATCAGACAACCTGTTGTTATGTTGCTGCCCCTGAATTTGTAATTTTAAGAAAATTGTGCAGCTTTTTGTTATTTTCTTGAATATAATTATAGATAGAGATAAACTGTAAACGACAATAATGTACAGCAAAGTAAGACCTACAAATAAGTCAACATGACCAAAATGGTCAATTGACCCCTTAAGGAGGTATTGCCCTTTATAGTCAATTTTTATCAATTTTTATAAATTTGTACATTTTTACAAAATATTTTCCACTGAAACTACTAGGCTGAGTTCATTATAGATAAAGATAATTGTAAGCATAAAACATGTTTAGTAAAGTAAGATCTCCGAACACATCACCATCACCAAAACACATAGACCAAGGTGAGCGACACAGGTTCAATATATCCTCTAGTTATATATAGAGTTTAGACCTTTGGTTTTCCCGTTTGTATGGTTTTACACTAGTCATTTTGGGGGATCCTTATAACTTGCTATTCGGTGTGAGCCAAGGATTCGTTTTGAAGAGGGTACTTTTAACTACAATAGTTTCCTTCTACACACTGTGACTTGGATGGAAAGTTGTCTCATTGGCACTCATACCGCATCTTCGTATATCTATACACTCTTTCGATATGTTTGATTGGGGTCTAGAGCGGGTTAGTCATTTACTGCTAGTAGTGCTTTGTTAATTTATGATTCATATTCATTTTGTGTAGTTTCTTTTGTTTACTATTTTGTCATCGGACTCGGATTTCTTTTAAACTGAGTTTCTCTGTGCATATTGTGGTGTGTTTGTTTATTCTACATGAGCTAGATATGGTTATTTAGCGGGAGGGTTGAGATCTAAGAAAGCATGTTCAAACCCGCCGTATTTTTGCGCCTGTCCAAAGACAGAAAACTCTGATCTTTGTTAGTATTTTTATGTTTTTTTTTTTATCTAAGTAAAGTGTGACGTCCATTTTCACATTACTAGTATATATTTTCATTTAGAGACCAGCTGAAGCCCGCTTCTGGTTGCGGGATTTTCTCGTTTTGTTAAAGACTCATTGGTGGCCTTCGGCTGTGCACTTTGGTTAGGTTGACACACTTTTTTTTCCATTCTCAATTTTATTGATTGATTGATTGATTGATTGATTGATTGATTGATTGATTTATTGATCGATCGATCGATTGATTGATTGATTGATTGATTATTTTAAAACAAGCAAAACATTCATCTTATGTTATTATTAGTTATATAAAGGTAAAATCAATCGCTTTCGATATATTACAAAGCGTACTACCCACTTTCCATTTTAAAAAGTCAACACTTTGAGTGTTTATAGATTCGTAAATAATTATGATTTTTTTTAATGATGGCAAAATTGCACTATTAGATAAAATAGCTTTCCTTATTATCATGATTATCGGCATCATGTCAAATAGTTCATAAAAAGTAATAATAATTCTGCATTACAAGAAAAGAAAGTTGCACTCGTGCTTTAACTTTTTTTGCCACACCAAACAGTTTTTACAAAACATTCTACCTCTGAACTGGTGGATTTCGCTTAAAGTGAATGGACAAAAGGTTTATTTTATGTATTCAAAGTATGGTGGGCAAGTAAATTATTTATTAACTTAAAATAGATTGATCCGTGCTATCAATTAACTTGTAATTTTGATCAAGTAGGCCCTAGATCTCTAGCTTACGTTATCACCTAGTGCAGATAAAAGGATTACCGCAGAATATTTTTATTAACTGTCTGGTAAGGGTTTTTGTAGGGTATGCGACCTCAACTTTAGACCTACTTTAGAAAGAAAAATTAGCAGAACAACACCCTTGATTTTTCTACTGTAGACTCCAGCTACCCAGCTTGCCTTTACGTCTAGTGATGACAATGTTTATTACATTTTCGGTAAGGGTGGGGTCGGGTGTTCGACCCAAACTTTGGACCTATCTTTGAAAAAAAATAAGCTAAACAGCAACCTTGATTTTTGTCTCCGGCAGACATCAGTAACCCAGCTCCCCTTTACACTTTGTGCGGACAGAAGTATTTCCGTAGACATTTGTTTATTAACTTTTATGTAACGATGGCGTAGGTTGGGTAACTAAGGTCCCCTTAAAAAAAATTACAGGGACACCAATTTGGTGTGGTCTATGCAACACAATTACCGGAAATCTATGGTATTTTGCAAAATAATAGTCATTTTTATAATGTGATATGTAAAATGTTGGCAAATAATGAAAGCACGCTTCTCAATTAATAGACATAGAAATAAAGAGAAATCGTATGATAACCAATAACAATATCCATGAGAAAAACTAACGTTCATTAAGGCAACTAGTATGATGGTCTGGATTCGGGGTTCTTAATTTCTGTATTCTGTGATATTTTAGGCCATATTTCTCTATTCTTTATACTTTTTGACAATTATTCTCTTATCATTACATTTTAACACCATTATTCCAGCTATTTTATTTATTTCTTGGTCCATTGTCTCTATTATTTCTATTTTTTGTCCACTATTCTCAATTCCATAACACCCCCATCAACGGCCTCTAGTTAATGTCACCTTATAGTCTTTTCAAATAAGCAAAAGTAATACCTTATCATAATAGGCTTCTTATGGCAAACCAATTGAAGGCTTTAATATCCCAGTTTGAATTGTGAAATTGCGGAATTTTGAAAATTTGATCAAGCAAAATACACTATCGTCCTCGTAGTTCGCAAAATACTGCCTGATGGATGGATCTTGGTCATAAATTCTAATAATCTTGGATCGACCTTTCTTAACTTAAAAGTAATAAAGTTCACGCATTGTTTCCATTGCTAAAGACTTTTGCAATCGTCGACATTATCTTCGATTAAAGTAGTATTGATCTGACATCCGCTGTGCATGTATACTTTAACGACCTCTAAATGAATGACAGATAACAACATTGTCAATTTTTGAATGACAATTAAACAGTGATGAAAATAAAATAAATACACTTTCGTTTTTCGTTTTTTGTTTTTGTGAAATCAAAAATGAAAATGAAATACTTTTGTTTTTCGTTTTATGTTTTGTGAAATCAAAAACGAAATATGAAAACACTTTCGTTTTGGTTTTTAAGAAATCAAAAACGAAAAATGGAAACACTTTCGTTTTTCGTTTTGGTTTTTAAGAAATCAAAAACGAAAAATGAAAACACTTTCGTTTTTTGTTTTTTGTTTTTGATATTTCAAAACGGAAAACGAATGGACGCAGATATACACGGACCGTTTTCCTCTAAATATATTTCCAATGTGAAGACCGCGTTGTTCTTTCAACATAATGTAGACAAAATAGACCGCATGACTTCTGAATTGAACTACGGTGATAAAGTAATCAAAGACTTTCAAATTACCTTGTTTATATCTTTGATAAAGAATACATTAGTATATTTAAATATAAAACGAATCACAAATTTAAATTGTACAATATGTAATCTATAATAGTAAAATTACGAGGTCCAATTTGTCAGCCGTCATCACGTAAAAACGATGAATCAAAGAATTCAACTTGATATATAACATATATAGTACAATGGTGTTGATTAAAAATTACACCACTCCAGACCATTTTGTTTTCCACATAATTAATATTGCCAATAATTTAGAAGTTCTGGGTCGAATCCGATACCGATACCAATAGTATATTCACCTGTTACATATTACTTTATCTGTACATTCCGCATCTGACAGGCGCACCACCAAACGCTGTATTGAGGATTTTGCTATACACGGGTCGTAATCACAGGGTTGACACTACTAAATTCAATCATTGTCACATTGTTCCCGATTGTAGTATTTTAATCAGTATGACTTTACGAATAAAAAAAATCTGGACTTAAAATAAGGTGTATAGGTACAGCATGTACAGTTTTCAATTTGTTAGCCGGAATGACGTAAAACAGCGAATCAAAGAATTCAACTTTATTTATAACTCATAATGGACAATGCTGTTGATTAAAAATACTACTTTCCAGGCCCTTTTGTTTTCCAAATAAAATTAATAATACCAATAATTGATAAGTTCCAGGTTGTTCAAACAGAAAAATGTTGAAAGCAGAGAAAACTGTGCATCTTATAATCAGCAAGACTTTATCAGATGACAATACCAATACTAAAATAAGGCTTACGCATAGTTATATTCTTTAATTCAGTCACAGACCCGTGATATCACGGGTGTGTTCTAGTATTATATAAAGATGGTACAAATCAAATTGATGACAACATCACACTAACAAGGGAGCTAACTACTATTTAAACTGACAAAAAACCTAGCCCGGTCGTTAAAGTATACATGCACAGCGGTTGTCAGATCAATACAACTTTAATCGAAGAAAATGTTGACGAATGCAAATATCTTAAACAATTTGAACAATAAGGGTGCTTGAACTATAATTTTAAGTTTAGAAAGGTCGATCTTAGATTATTATAATTGATGACCATGGTCCGCCTGCCAGAATTTTACGAACAATTTTGCTTGATCAATAGATTGAAAAACAAAATTCCGTAATTTCATAATTCAAACTGGGATAAGCATTCAACTATGTTGCCAGTTGGGGCCTATTCGGTATAAGTTTTACTCATTTATGAAGGTTATATGGTACTTTAATTAGAGCTAGGGCGTTGATTGGGGATTATGGAATTGATAATAGTGGACAAAAAATATAAATAATAGACCAAGACATAAATTAAATAGCGTTATTAAATTTAAAAAGAAGAGGATAGTTGGCAAAAAGTATAAAGAATAGAGAAATATGGCCTAAAATATCAAAGAATACAGAAATTAAAAACCCTGAATCAAGACCATCATACTAATTGCCTTAATAAACGGTAGATTGTCTCTAGGAGATTTTTGTTAGTTATCATACAGTTTCTCTTTATTTCTATGTCTATTAATTAAGATGCGAGCTTTCATTTTTTGACAAAATATTACATATCACATTATAAAAAGACTATTATTTTGCAAACTACCATAGATTTCCGTTAATTTTTCTGCACATAACCACATTGGAGTCCCTGTATTTTTTTTTATATTAGCTACCCACCCTACCCCATCATAGCAGAAAAGGTGATAAACAAATTTCTACGGCAATACTTTTGTCCGCACAATATGTAATCGTGTAGAAGGGAGGTTGAATAGCTGATGTCTACTAGAGAATAAAATCAAGGCTGCTGTTCGGCTTATTTTTTTTTAAAGATAGGTCCAAAGTTGGGGTCGGACACCCAACCCCATCCTTACCGAAAATTTAATAAAATTTTTCCGCACTAGGTGCAAAGGGAAGGTAGGTAGCTGAGGTCTACAGTAGAAAAAATACAGGGTGTTGTTCTGCTTAGTGTTTTTTTTTCTAAAGTAGGTCGGATACCCTTCCCAACCCGACCGTTAAAGTTACTTGATCAAAATTACAAGTTAATGTATATCACTTTTTTTAACTAATAAATTATTTCCTTGCCCACTATACTTTGAATACAAAACATAAACCTTTCGTCAAATCATAATTAAGCGAATTCTAATTCAGATGTAGAATGTTATGTGTGTGACAGAAAAAAAACCATAAAGTTAATGCACGAGTGCAACTTTCTTTTCTTCTCATGCAGAACAATTATAATTTTTCATGAAATATTTTATAGGATGCCGAAAATATTAAAAGCTATTTTACACAATAGTGCAATTTTGTCCTCATTTAAAAAAAAATCATATTTATTTACGATTTTATAAGTTGCACTTTGTAAATACAGCTGTTTCTGTAAGCACGCCTCTTTTGCGGAAACATTGAATATTCATAGAAAATTGATTTTGTTTACATACTGGTTCCCAGTTATGCGCTCTATGTTCCATATCGCAGAGACAGAACTTGGGAATGTTACCAGCAAATAAACACGTGCATATTGTTTACATTAAAATCTGTAGTAACCTTTCATTCGAGGTAGTGGTAGTTCAGAAAATTAGGGTAAGTCTAAACTCTGAGAAATTCTGAGAAAATAAACGTTGAAAATATACCGAATAGCACTATGTTTTGACCTTTGAAAAAAATTGTGGTGCAATTGAACTTTCAATTCTAGGATAAGATTTTTTCAAAACTTCATAGTAAAAGTGGTCAAGCTTTAGCCGTAAAAGGGGTTTCTATGAGAAATTGCATTGTCAATATTTACAGAAATGCAACCTATAAACCCACAAAAGTGTTTAAGATTTAAAATGTAAAACGTGCAGCGCGCTGTGTAATATATTGAAAGCGATTCGTATTGCCTTTATATAAGTAATGAACCAGAAATGAAGTTTTAAAAGTCATTAAATAGTGTCTTTGGCTGTTTAATTATATATTAAAAACTGATATCATAATGGTTATATTTTAATAAAGACATTTGAAGTACGTTTGAGTCTAAGGTACCATTTGTGTTTATATAGATATTTGAAAATTGGCTGCTACCAACTGACTGCTTGAGCCTGGTCTCACATTTTTTTTGTATTTGTGAAGTAATTATAAGATAAGTTATACTACCCTCCAGTAGAAGAAGCCTAGTCATACAGACATATTGATTGGTTAACCTCAGCTCTTTAAAATAAAAAGCATGCATTCATCAATAAATCTAAATAATCATAACAAATTTTCACACCGGTGAGTACATGTGATGAGCTAAGAGAGGGACGAAAGATACCAAAAGGGACAGTCAAACTCATAAATCTAAAACAAACTGACAACGCCATGGATAAAAATGAAAAAGAAAAACAGAAAAACAATAGTACACATGACACAACATAGAAAACTAAAGAATTAACAATACGAACCCCACCAAAAACTAGGGGTGATATCAGGTGATCCGGAAGGTATAAGCAGATCCTGCTCCACATGTTGTACCCGTCGCGTAGCTTATGTGATTACAAATCCGGTATATAGTCTAATTCGGTAGGTCATACGGTAATTGGAAAAAGGTTCCGATTTAAATATTCCTTTGTTAAGTGCAGACTTAAGTCAGTTAATGCATACCATTTAAAAATTTGACTTAACTAAGGAAATACTTAGTGAAATCTAACTTTAAGGAATACTTTAGTTAAGATGTTTTATGCATACGGCCCCAGTTCGGCAAAAACAATCAAAGTTAGACTCTAAGGTGTCCGATGAAACAAATAGAATTGAGAAAAATAATCCTGAGTGACTTTAACGATTTTTCCTACCACAAAAAAAAATATCTGGGACAGTATCCCTAATGCGCCTTAAAATGAGGAAATCAAAAGTCACGTGTAAACAAAAATTCTCTGTGTAGTGATATTTGACACGTTTCCATGATAAACAGATGACTGAGCTGAACCAATTGTGTCAATTTAAACAGTGAGGGAACACAGAATAAATATGTAAAAACTACAGAGCTATTTTCTGTGTTCAAAGTATTAAATTTTCAAAGAACTTATTGTGTTAAAAATGGGATTTTTTACAATGAGGAGCCATATCGCAAAAGGATACTCGGGGTTTGCTAGTTTACGGAAAAATGAATCACACTTTGTACCCCCGAAAATTTAACCACATGACTGAGTAAAAATGTCTCAGCTTTGAAAGAATCCATCATACATATACAAGTTTACGATATGGGCTGAGCAATAGAAGAAAACGTTACCATTACGGCCTATGTAGAAACAATTGCGCATATTGCCCCATCTTCCTAGAAAAATTCAAGAGATATCTTAAGATAATTTCACCTTGTACACCACAGAAAGTTGTGAAAATGATTGTAAGTAATCTTATTGTATACCTTGTTATCATAAATGGTTTGAGATAAATATTATTGATTGAGATCAGCAAAAAGTCAATGAAATTTTCGGTTTTAAAATGCATTACTGGCACGGGGCTGTACACTTTTTTTAGGCAAAATCATAACTTTGTTTACCCCCGAGAGATCCGAAAGGAATTGTTTATTTAATTGAAAAAGGCAAGAAATAACTTACATGTCATATTATTAAATTGTAAGTAAACATGACACAACATAGTCTTTTTTATGTAATTATCACTCTGGTCTACAGGAATAACTGATAATCAAGGGAGATAACACACTTCACACGAGTAAAGTGAGATACATAATCACATGTGCTTTTATCCAATGATTTGACCCCGGTCAGTAGATATCATATGCAAATACACAGAAAAAAAACATGTACATTTATTAAGAAAATCATGAATTACTATTGTTAATGCACACGAGCAAAACACAAGATATTGTCATTTCTCAGTGAAAAAGGGGGAGGGTCAAACCTTCTTCAAAACAATATTGCTATTCAACTATTAAGCTAGTTAGCTACATGTACTTCTGAAAAAAAGGGTTTAAATGAAGTTGGCTAGGCCACAAGGGAGAAGCATTTTTCTTTCTTTGTGATAAAACTTTCAAGAATTATATTTTTCTCTCTTAATAATACTTATGTATTTAAATTAAATGACGACACAGCATGAGTATTTTTTTTTGTCTTATTTCAGTTCCAGACATATCATTACTGTTAAACATGAGATAGTAAACTAAAGGTTTCAAAAATTCCAGAATAACTGGTAAGCATTTTGTTTTGTTAGGCAAGCTCTAAATTATTTATTTATGATATTTGTGCAAATGAAATTATAGTCGGTATTCTATAATATGCTAATATGAAAACTGTTGCTATAGTCTTGATATTAAATGAAAAGGCTTGGTTACTGATCTTTTCGACTTAATATTTCGAGTTAAATCTTGCGGCAACTGTTTCTAATGTAACATTGCAAACTATATTTAGCGCTATTTTGATCTGCCGTTATTTAATGACGCCATAATACATGTGATGTCACAATATTTCATTTAATAACTCATTTGGATTTCTAACTGATAAAAGGTTTTCACTAAAATACATGTAAAAAGCATTTTTTTCTCAAATACAATTATGTGAATGGGCAAGTTTTGAGAATTTGCACTTCATTGCCCTCTAATTACATGATAAGAATGACTTTTCCAGTAGTTTTTAGGGCTTTCTACAGTATAAGATACCAGATGTCCACTAGTAAGAATAAATGTATAAAAACTCTGGAGCTATTTTATGTGTTCAAAGTATTAAATTTTCAAAAGACTTATTGTGTTAAAAATGGGATTTTTTACCATGAGGAGCCATATCGCAAAAGGATACTCGGGGTTTGCTAACTTACGGAAAAATGAATCACACTTCGTACCCCGAAAATTTAACCACATGTATAAAAATGTCTCAGCTTCGAAACAAGCCATCATACATATACAAGTTTACGATATGGGCTGAGCAAGAGAAGAAAACGTTACCATTACGGCGTATATAGAAACAATTGCCCCACCTTTCTTTTTCTCCGATGAAAATCATTAATATTTATATTAGAACAAGTCAAAAGTTGCCGGATCTTGATTTTATATGATGTATACAAAGCTTGAATGAATGATTATCGTTTGTATTTTTCAAAATAGCTATTTCATCCGATAAAAATCGAAAAATAAATCTTTAAGTAAAAACTACCGATTTTTATGAGACAAAATTTATCCTTATTGGAGTCAAATTTTCAATATGGATTCATAAAGGACAAAACATATCCTCAGTAACGGAAGAAAACATACACCATGGTCAAAATAAAATCCGTAATTCTTTGAGAGCAGACATAGAAATTTAACATATCATGTAGCGACTCGGTGGGATTGCGACGTTTGTAATAGGAAATACAAAATCTGAATTAAATAATGCATCTAATTTTATTTAGTTTTTTTAATTTAATTACGTCAAATTAAAGTATTCGAAAAGATATGAACCAGTCCATGCGAACAGGCCTTGTTGAAGCTTGTACGGCGACCTATAGTTGAAAGCTTCTAGGTCAATATGTCTCTGGTGGAGAGTTGTCTCATTGGCAATCAGACCAATCTTCTTCTTATTATATATAACAACTTCCGCCAATATTTATTTAAACGCGGTAGAACAAGGCTATGTAGTTTTATAATGGCATTGCATTGTACATATATATCAGGATCCGGGTGGGGTTTACTGTATAGGGAATTGTCGATGAAACGTGCGTAATACAACAGAGGATATACATATACATGTAGGACTCAAAATAAAAGAATAGAGGAAAATAAAATAAACTATTGAGTACAGGTGTAGATAATAAAGGAATAAAAAATAGAGAAAAATAGCTACATGAACATAATAAATAATACAAAATTGAAACAGCCACCGCCCCGCCCCCCCCCCCCAAAACCAATGCGGATTCTCGTACGTGTATATGGCTTTCTGTGCTGTTTATGACTTTGTAGTTCTAGGCCTTTTGCTTAAAAGTGCAATTACTGTTACTAGAGTATTAGCAGCATATCATTCTGTAATAAGTAAAAGAACGAAATTTGTAATCTGTGGTTTGAATTTTCGTCAGATGTGTCTTAGCATTAACATTGGATTTACTGACATAATGGTTGTCTTATGCGTGAAATATTTGCCACTAGACGTTAAGTAGAAAACATTCAAATTCACATCTAACCGCTCTTTTTGATGCGAAAGAAACGTGACAGACAGTGCTATCAGATATATATGATCAGGTTTTTTTTCAGCCATCAGTGCAAACGATAAGTGTTGCACGAAAAAAAGGAGATGTAAGGTATACGCAAATGAGACAGCAACCGGACTACAGAAATAATCGAAAGACATCTATAGGGAGACGTGTCGACTTCAACAAAAGACAATTGTCTAACATTATGTCTAATAAGTGCTATCAATTAGTGTTTCGGCCAGAACTCGGACATCTTAGAGTCTATACATGTGTACCATATTGGACTTTAATATTACATATTGAATTGAAATAGAACGCGGACCTCGATGCGAACACCTTGATTGAAAGTTTGCAAACTTTCCGATCAAGGAAATTCATTTTAATATGTAATTCAAAATATAATAATATGCGAATTTCAACGAGAGCACCTAGATAAAATATTAGTTTTTATAATGAAATTACCGCAAAAAAAAAGCTAATAAAATAATATGAGAGCAACATTGCAGAATTGTTTCTTTTCCAAAATTACAATTTAACACAGTTTTAAAAGTTCATTTATCTATTACTTCATTTACAATTTTGAGCAAGACTTAACTGTTTATTAAATTCATCCAATGCTAAAATTATCTTCATCAATTTTATCATTTAACAAAATATTTATCAAAGGTACCATGATTATAATTTAGTACGCCAGACGCGCGTCTCGTCTGCATAAGACTCATCAAAACATAGTTTTTCATTAAAAGCAATTTCGTATATTAATATACAACTAGTGCATATGTGTTTTTTACCGAAAATATAAGATTTGAATTATATACGCAATGAATAATTTCTGTTATTCTTTTACTTCCCTGACAAATTCAATATACGAGTACAATATAATCCAGAAAAAACAGAAACGGTAAATATACGGGAATACTTAAAGTTTCCAATTGCAAGGAACCACACGTTACTTACTATATACGAGTTTTCATAGCACTTAGCAATTTTAAAACGAATATGTGAGATAAATATCCACTGCATTTTGGCAAATTCAAATTATGTTATACATGTTACAATTCTATTTTCAACACATTCAAATTTTTAAAGCTTGCATCAATATTTTAATGTTTTTATTTAAATTTCTTAAATGTCACGTGTATTGTTTATTCATCTGATGAAAACCATGAAGCATGTGACTTTACTAAGAATACACGCATTTAACTGAATTCGATAAAATTTTGAAAAAAAAATAACAAAACATAAATCAAGGTTGTTTTGCTTGAGTGATTTACTTGAACAAAGCTCGGGTCTCAACGATGTTTAAAACGAATTGATGCCAGTTTGAAATAGTTAAACGAGGGCGTGTCCTATTAGTTTGACGTACATTACCGCAAGTTTGATTTCAATTGATTGACCGCAAAGAAATCTATTTGACTGCCGTATCGCAAAAGGATACTCGGGGTTTGCTAACTTACGGAAAAATGAATCACACTTCGTACCCCGAAAATTTAACCACATGTATAAAAATGTCTCAGCTTCGAAACAAGCAATCATACATATACAAGTTTACGATATGGGCTGAGCAACAGAAGAAAACGTTACCATTACGGCCTATATAGAAACAATTGCCCCACCTTTCTTTTTCTCCGATAAAAATCATTAATATTTATATTAGAACAAGTCAAAAGTTGCCGGATCTTGATTTTATATGATGTATACAAAGCTTGAATGAATGATTATCGTTTGTATTTTTCAAAATAGCTATTTCATCCGATAAAAATCGAAAAATAAATCTTTAAGTAAAAACTACCGATTTTTATGAGACAAAATTTATCCTTATTGGAGTCAAATTTTTCTCAGTAACGGAAGAAAACATACACCATGGTCAAAATAAAATCCGTAATTCTTTGAGAGCAGACATAGAAATTTAACATATCATGTAGCGACTCGGTGGGATTGCGACGTATTAGACGTTTGTAATAGGAAATACAAAATCTGAATTAAATAATGCATCTAATTTTACTTAGTTTTTTTAATTTAATTACGTCAAATTAAAGTATTCGAAAAGATATGAACCAGTCCATGCGAACAGGCCTTGTTGAAGCTTGTACGGCTACCTATAGTTGAAAGCTTCTAGGTCAATATGGCTCTGGTGGAGAGTTGTCTCATTGGCAATCAGACCAATCTTCTTCTTATTATATATAACAACTTCCGCCAATATTTATTTAAACGCGGTAGAACAAGGCTATGTAGTTTTATAATGGCATTGCATTGTACATATATATCAGGATCCGGGTGGGGTTTACTGTATAGGGAATTGTCGATGAAACGTGCGTAATACAACAGAGGATATACATATACATGTAGGACTCAAAATAAAAGAATAGAGGAAAATAAAATAAACTATTGAGTACAGGTGTAGATAATAAAGGAATAAAAAATAGAGAAAATTAGCTACATGAACATAATAAATAATACAAAATTGAAACAGCCACCGCCCCGCCCCCCCCCCCTCCAAACCAATGCGGATTCTCGTACGTGTATATGGCTTTCTGTGCTGTTTATGACTTTGTAGTTCTAGGCATTTTCTTAAAAGTGCAATTACTGTTACTAGAGTATTAGCAGCATATCATTCTGTAATAAGTAAAAGAACGAAATTTGTAATCTGTGGTTTGAATTTTCGTCAGATGTGTCTTAGCATTAACATTGGATTTACTGACATAATGGTTGTCTTATGTGTGAAATATTTGCCACTAGACGTTAAGTAGAAAACATTCAAATTCACATCTAACCGCTCTTTTTGATGCGAAAGAAACGTGACAGACAGTGCTATCAGATATATATGATCAGGTTTTTTTTCCAGCCATCTGTGCAAACGATAAGTGTTGCACGAAAAAAGGGAGATGTAAGGTATACGCAAATGAGACAGCAACCGGACTACAGAAATAATCGAAAGACATATATAGGGAGATGTGTCGACTTCAACAAAAGACAATTGTCTAACATTATGTCTAATAAGTGCTATCAATTAGTGTTTCGGCCAGAACTCGGACATCTTAGAGTCTCTACTACCATAGATTTCCGTTAATTTTTCTGCACATAACCACATTGGAGTCCCTGTATTTTTTTTTATATTAGCTACCCACCCTACCCCATCATAGCAGAAAAGGTGATAAACAAATTTCTACGGCAATACTTTTGTCCGCACAATATGTAATCGTGTAGAAGGGGGGTTGAATAGCTGATGTCTACTAGAGAATAAAATCAAGGCTGCTGTTCGGCTTATTTTTTTTTAAAGATAGGTCCAAAGTTGGGGTCGGACACCCAACCCCATCCTTACCGAAAATGTAATAAAATTTTTCCGCACTAGGTGCAAAGGGAAGGTAGGTAGCTGAGGTCTACAGTAGAAAAAATACAGATTGTTGTTCTGCTTAGTGTTTTTTTTTCTAAAGTAGGTCGGATACCCTTCCCAACCCGACCGTTAAAGTTACTTGATCAAAATTACAAGTTAATGTATATCACTTTTTTAAGCTAATAAATTATTTCCTTGCCCACTATACTTTGAATACAAAACATAAACCTTTCGTCAAATCATAATTAAGCGAATTCTAATTCAGATGTAGAATGTTATGTGTGTGACAGAAAAAAAATCATAAAGTTAATGCACGAGTGCAACTTTCTTTTCTTCTCATGCAGAACAATTATAATTTTTCATGAAATATTTTACAGGATGCCGAAAATATTAAAAGCTATTTTACACAATAGTTCAATTTTGTCCTCATTTAAAAAAAAATCATATTTATTTACGATTTTATAGGTTGCACTTTGTAAATACAGCTGTTTCTGTAAGCACGCCTCTTTTGCGGAAAAATTGAATATTCATAGAAAATTGATTTTGTTTACATACTGGTTCCAAGTTATGCGCTCTATGTTCCATATCGCAGAGACAGAACTTGGGAATGTTACCAGCAAATAAACACGTGCATATTGTTTACATTAAAATCTGTAGTAACCTTTCATTCGAGGTAGTGGTAGTTCAGAAAATTAGGGTAAGTTTAAACTCTGAGAAATTCTGAGAAAATAAACGTTGAAAATATACCGAATAGCACTATGTTTTGACCTTTGAAAAAAATTGTGGTGCAATTGAACTTTCAATTCTAGGATAAGATTTTTTTCAAAACTTCATAGTAAAAGTGGTCAAGCTTTAGCCGTAAAAGGAGTTTCTATGAGAAATTGAATTGTCAATATTTACAGAAATGCAACCTATAAACCCACAAAAGTGTTTAAGATTTAAAATGTAAAACGTGCAGCGCGCTGTGTAATATATTGAAAGCGATTCGTATTGCCTTTATATAAGTAATGAACCAGAAATGAAGTTTTAAAAGTCATTAAATAGTGTCTTTGGCTGTTTAATTATATATTAAAAACTGATATCATAGTGGTTATATTTTAATAAAAACATTTGAAGTACGTTTGAGTCTAAGGTACCATTTGTGTTTATATAGATATTTGAAAATTGGCTGCTACCAACTGACTGCTTGAGCCTGGTCTCACATTTTTTTTGTATTTGTGAAGTAATTATAAGATAAGTAATACTACCCTCCAGTAGAAGAAGCCTAGTCATACAGACATATTGATTGGTTAACCTCAGCTCTTTAAAATAAAAAGCATGCATTCATCAATAAATTTAAATAATCATAACAAATTTTCACACCGGTGAGTACATGTAATGAGCTAAGAGAGGGACGAAAGATACCAAAAGGGACAGTCAAACTCATAAATCTAAAACAAACTGACAACGCCATGGATAAAAATGAAAAAGAAAAACAGAAAAACAATAGTACACATGACACAACATAGAAAACTAAAGAATTAACAATACGAACCCCACCAAAAACTAGGGGTGATATCAGGTGATCCGGAAGGTATAAGCAGATCCTGCTCCACATGTTGTACCCGTCGCATAGCTTATGTGATTACAAATCCGGTATATAGTCTAATTCGGTAGGTCATACGGTAATTGGAAAAAGGTTTCGATTTAAATATTCCTTTGTTAAGTGCAGACTTAAGTAAGTTAATGCATACCATTTAAAAATTTGACTTAACTAAGGAAATACTTAGTGAAATCTAACTTTAAGGAATACTTTAGTTAAGATGTTTTATGCATACGGCCCCAGTTCGGCAAAAACAATCAAAGTTAGACTCTAAGGTGTCCGATGAAACAAATAGAATTGAGAAAAATAATCCTGAGTGACTTTAACGATTTTCCTACCACAAAAAAAATATCTGGGACAGTATCCCTAATGCGCCTTGAAATGAGGAAATCAAAAGTCACGTGTAAACAAAAATTCTCTGTGTAGTGATATTTGACACGTTTCCATGATAAACAGATGACTGAGCTGAACCAATTGTGTCAATTTAAACAGTGAGGGAACACAGAATAAATATGTAAAAACTACGGAGCTATTTTCTGTGTTCAAAGTATTAAATTTTCAAAGAACTTATTGTGTTAAAAATGGGATTTTTCACAATGAGGAGCCATATCGCAAAAGGATACTCGGGGTTTGCTAGTTTACGGAAAA
This sequence comes from Mytilus edulis, assembly GCF_963676685.1. Classification (NCBI taxonomy): domain Eukaryota; kingdom Metazoa; phylum Mollusca; class Bivalvia; order Mytilida; family Mytilidae; genus Mytilus; species Mytilus edulis. Next base: position 15,012,133 of record NC_092357.1, read on the forward strand.
ATGAATCACACTTTGTACCCCCGAAAATTTAACCACATGACTGAGTAAAAATGTCTCAGCTTTGAAAGAATCCATCATACATATACAAGTTTACGATATGGGCTGAGCAATAGAAGAAAACGTTACCATTACGGCCTATGTAGAAACAATTGCGCATATTGCCCCATCTTCCTAGAAAAATTCAAGAGATATCTTAAGATAATTTCACCTTGTACACCACAGAAAGTTGTGAAAATGATTGTAAGTAATATTATTGTATACCTTGTTATCATAAATGGTTTGAGATAAATATTATTGATTGAGATCAGCAAAAAGTCAATGAAATTTTCGGTTTTAAAATGCATTACTGGCACGGGGCTGTACACTTTTTTTAGGCAAAATCATAACTTTGTTTACCCCCGAGAGATCCGAAAGGAATTGTTTATTTAATTGAAAAAGGCAAGAAATAACTTGCATGTCATATTATTAAATTGTAAGTAAACATGACACAACATAGTCTTTTTTATGTAATTATCACTCTGGTCTACAGGAATAACTGATAATCAAGGGAGATAACACACTTCACACGAGTAAAGTGAGATACATAATCACATGTGCGTTTATCCAATGATTTGACCCCGGTCAGTAGATATCATATGCAAATACACAGAAAAAAAACATGTACATTTATTAAGAAAATCATGAATTACTATTGTTAATGCACACGAGCAAAACACAAGATATTGTCATTTCTCAGTGAAAAAGGGGGAGGGTCAAACCTTCTTCAAAACAATATTGCTATTCAACTTTTAAGCTAGTTAGCTACATGTACTTCTGAAAAAAAGGGTTTAAATGAAGTTGGCTAGGCCACAAGGGAGAAGCATTTTTCTTTCTTTGTGACAAAACTTTCAAGAATTATATTTTTCTCTCTTAATAATACTTATGTATTTAAATTAAATGACGACACAGCATGAGTATTTTTTTTTGTCTTATTTCAGTTCTAGACATATCATTACTGTTAAACATGAGATAGTAAACTAAAGGTTTTAAAAATTCCAGAATAACTGGTAAGCATTTTGTTTTGTTAGGCAAGCTCTAAATTATTTATTTATGATATTTGTGCAAATGAAATTATAGTCGGTATTCTATAATATGCTAATATGAAAACTGTTGCTATGGTCTTGATATTAAATGAAAAGGCTTGGTTACTGATCTTTTCGACTTAATATTTCGAGTTAAATCTTGCGGCAACTGTTTCTAATGTAACATTGCAAACTATATTTAGCGCTATTTTGATCTGCCGTTATTTAATGACGCCATAATACATGTGATGTCACAATATTTCATTTAATAACTCATTTGGATTTCTAACTGATAAAAGGTTTTCACTAAAATACATGTAAAAAGCATTTTTTTCTCAAATACAATTATGTGAATGGGCAAGTTTTGAGAATTTGCACTTCATTGCCCTCTAATTACATGATAAGAATGACTTTTCCAGTAGTTTTTAGGGCTTTCTACAGTATAAGATACAAGATGTCCACTAGTAAGAATAAATGTATAAAAACTCTGGAGCTATTTTATGTGTTCAAAGTATTAAATTTTCAAAAGACTTATTGTGTTAAAAATGGGATTTTTTACCACGAGGAGCCATATCGCAAAAGGATACTCGGGGTTTGCTAACTTACGGAAAAATGAATCACACTTCGTACCCCGAAAATTTAACCACATGTATAAAAATGTCTCAGCTTCGAAACAAGCCATCATACATATACAAGTTTACGATATGGGCTGAGCAACAGAAGAAAACGTTACCATTACGGCGTATATAGAAACAATTGCCCCACCTTTCTTTTTCTCCGATGAAAATCATTAATATTTATATTAGAACAAGTCAAAAGTTGCAGGATCTTGATTTTATATGATGTATACAAAGCTTGAATGAATGATTATCGTTTGTATTTTTCAAAATAGCTATTTCATCCGATAAAAATCGAAAAATAAATCTTTAAGTAAAAACTACCGATTTTTATGAGACAAAATTTGTCCTTATTGGAGTCAAATTTTCAATATGGATTCATAAAGGACAAAACATATCCTCAGTAACGGAAGAAAACACACCATGGTCAAAATAAAATCCGTAATTCTTTAAAGGGGCACTAGCTGTCAAATTCATTGTAACCGATTTGACTCAAATTCTAATATTTGGTTTATAACAATGTAAAACATTTATCCAAACTATCAAAAGTATAAAATAAACAGTTTACAGAGCATGAGGTAGATAATACATAGGTTCGTTTCGTGTGTATTTTAGTCCAGACGACATCTAATTAACTATCGATTTGACCTCAGATGACCATATAAGCGATGTAAACAAAAATAAAGATACGAATAGATTAACCAACACGTGCAATTGGATTTTTATAGGTCTGTTTGATTTTATTTTATAGATTAAAAATAGATGTTTCTCATTGTTTTTAACCATATAAGAATGATTTTATGTGCATCGAATTAGTAATCAAATGATTTACCGTAGTTTCACTTTCATTGTTGACATTCTTTTTCTTTAAATAACCAGTACACGTACAATGCATGCGTTGTCAATCTCTAGCTAGGGGTTAACTTGAAGTTCACATGAATACCGGTTAGAATGATGATGACGTTTTCACTTGCAAGTGAATCAGTCAAAAATTATGTTTAATCGCTTATTTCAACAAAATTAAAGGAAATTGATTACTAAAAGCAAATTATTATTTCATTATTCCAATTTGATTAATGATTGATCTAAAAAAAAATCATACTTTATTTTTTTTATATATCGTAGCTAGTGCCCCTTTAAGAGCAGACATAGAAATTTAACATATCATGTAGCGACTCGGTGGGATTGCGACGTATTAGACGTTTGTAATAGGAAATACAAAATCTGAATTAAATAATGCATCTAATTTTATTTAGTTTTTTTAATTTAATTACGTCAAATTAAAGTATTCGAAAAGATATGAACCAGTCCATGCGAACAGGCCTTGTTGAAGCTTGTACGGCGACCTATAGTTGAAAGCTTCTAGGTCATGTGTCTCTGGTGGAGAGTTGTCTCATTGGCAATCAGACCAATCTTCTTCTTATTATATATAACAACTTCCGCCAATATTTATTTAAACGCGGTAGAACAAGGCTATGTAGTTTTATAATGGCATTGCATTGTACATATATATCAGGATCCGGGTGGGGTTTACTGTATAGGGAATTGTCGATGAAACGTGCGTAATACAACAGAGGATATACATATACATGTAGGACTCAAAATAAAAGAATAGAGGAAAATAAAATAAACTATTGAGTACAGGTGTAGATAATAAAGGAATAAAAAATAGAGAAAATTAGCTACATGAACATAATAAATAATACAAAATTGAAACAGCCACCGCCCCGCCCCCCCCCCCAAACCAATGCGGATTCTCGTACGTGTATATGGCTTTCTGTGCTGTTTATGACTTTGTAGTTCTAGGCATTTTCTTAAAAGTGCAATTACTGTTACTAGAGTATTAGCAGCATATCATTCTGTAATAAGTAAAAGAACGAAATTTGTAATCTGTGGTTTGAATTTTCGTCAGATGTGTCTTAGCATTAACATTGGATTTACTGACATAATGGTTGTCTTATGCGTGAAATATTTGCCACTAGACGTTAAGTAGAAAACATTCAAATTCACATCTAACCGCTCTTTTTGATGCGAAAGAAACGTGACAGACAGTGCTATCAGATATATATGATCAGGTTTTTTTTCAGCCATCTGAGCAAACGATAAGTGTTGCACGAAAAAGGGAGATGTAAGGTATACGCAAATGAGACAGCAACCGGACTACAGAAATAATCGAAAGACATCTATAGGGAGACGTGTCGACTTCAACAAAAGACAATTGTCTAACATTATGTCTAATAAGTGCTATCAATTAGTGTTTCGGCCAGAACTTGGACATCTTAGAGTCTATACATGTGTACCATATTGGACTTTCATATTACATATTGAATTGAAATAGAACGCGGACCTCGATGCGAACACCTGGATTGAAAGTTTGCAAACTTTCCGATCAAGGAAATTCATTTTAATATGTAATTCAAAATATAATAATATGCGAATTTCAACGAGAGCACCTAGATAAAATATTAGTTTTTATAATGAAATTACCGCAAAAAAAAAGCTAATAAAATAATATGAGAGCAACATTGCAGAATTGTTTCTTTTCCAAAATTACAATTTAACACAGTTTTAAAAGTTCATTTATCTATTACTTCATTTACAATTTTGAGCAAGACTTAACTGTTTATTAAATTCATCCAATGCTAAAATTATCTTCATCAATTTTATCATTTAACAAAATATTTATCAAAGGTACCATGATTATAATTTAGTACGCCAGACGCGCGTCTCGTCTGCATAAGACTCATCAAAACATAGTTTTTCATTAAAAGCAATTTCGTATATTAATATACAACTAGTGCATATGTGTTTTTTACCGAAAATATAAGATTTGAATTATATACGCAATGAATAATTTCTGTTATTCTTTTACTTCCCTGACAAATTCAATATACGAGTACAATATAATCCAGAAAAACAGAAACGGTAAATATACGGGAATACTTAAAGTTTCCAATTGCAAGGAACCACACGTTACTTACTATATACGAGTTTTCATAGCACTTAGCAATTTTAAAACGAATATGTGAGATAAATATCCACTGCATTTTGGCAAATTCAAATTATGTTATACATGTTACAATTTTATTTTCAACACATTCAAATTTTTAAAGCTTGCATCAATATTTTAATGTTTTTATTTAAATTTCGTAAATGTCACGTGTATTGTTTATTCATCTGATGAAAACCATGAAGCATGTGACTTCACTAAGAATACACGCATTTAACTGAATTGGATAAAATTTTAAAAAAAAATAACAAAACATAAATCAAGGTTGTTTTGCTTGAGTGATTTACTTGAACAAAGCTCGGGTCTCAACGATGTTTAAAACGAATTGATGCCAGTTTGAAATAGTTAAACGAGGGCGTGTCCTATTAGTTTGACGTACATTACCGCAAGTTTGATTTCAATTGATTGACCGCAAAGAAATCTATTTGACTGCCGTCAAAATGAATTGAAATGAATTGAAATGAATTGAAATGAATTTTTAATTTTTGTCAATCTTATTTAAATAGCGTTAACACTTTTTTGTCCGTTGAAGCTTAATTCGGGTTTCTAGTGCGGAATGGAAAGTGCAAAGTAAAGTGGAAGCTATTGGTAATATTGAGGATCTAGCCAGAGTGGGAAGTACAAAGTTAAGTGAAATCTGTTGGCTATGTTGAGGATCTAATTGGAGTAGGAAGGGCAAAGAAAAGTGGACGCTATTAACAATGTTGAGGATCCAGTCCAAATGGGAAGTGCAAAGTAAAGTGGACGCTATTGACAAGGTTGATGATCCAGCCAGGGTAGGTAGTGCAAAGTTAAATAGATACCTTCAATAATGTTGAGAATCTAGCCGGAGTGGGAAGTGTAATGTGAAGTGAACTTTATTGACAACGTTGAGAATGTAGGGTGTAGGAAGTGCAAAGTGATGTGGACGCCTTTGACAGTACTGAGGATTTAGCATGAGTGGGAATTGCACATTACAGTGAAAGCTATATATATATACAATGTTGATGATTTAGCCGGAGTGGGTAGTGCAAAGTACAGTGGACGCTATTGACAATGTTGAAGATCCAGTCGGAGTAGAATATGCAACGTGATGTGAACGCCTTTGACAATGTTTATGATCTAGCCGGAGTAATGAGTGCAAAGTAAAGTGGACGCTTTTGACAATGTTCAAGATCTAGTCGGAGAAGAAAGTGCAAAGATGTGTGAACGCCTTTGACAACGTTTGGGATCTAGCCGGAGTAAGTAGTGCAAAGTAAAGTGGACGCTTTTGACAATGTTCAAGATCTAGTCGGAGAAGAAAGTGCAAAGATGTGTGAACGGCTTTGACAAAGTTTGGGATCTAGCCGGAGTGGGTAGTGCAAAGTAAAGTGGACGCTATTGACAATGTTGAGGATCTAGTATGAGTAGAAAGTGTAAATTAAAGTGGACGCTATTGGCAATTTTGATTATCTAGCCGTTGTGGCTAGTGCAAAGTAAAGTAGACGCTAATGACAATAATGAGGATCTACTTTGAGTAGGTAGTGCGATGTAAGTGGACGTTGTTGACAATGTTAAAGACCTATCTGTAGTGGGAAGTGCAAAATGTAACGCCTTCATCAATGTTGAGGTTCAAGCGGAGAGTGCAAAGGAAAGTGGATCTAGCCGGAGTTGGAAGTGTGAAATTAAGTTTACGTTTTTGGCAATGTTAAAGAATTTTGCAAGAGTGGGAAGTGAAAGTAAAGTGGAACTATTGATAATATTGAGGATCAAGCCGGAGTAGAAAGTGCAAAAAGATGTGGACGCCTTTGACAATGATGAGGATCTAACCGGAGTGGCTAGTGCAAAGTCAAGTGGACGCTATTGACAATGTTGAGGATCTAGCCTGAGTGGAAAATGCAAATGAAAGTGGACGCTATTGGCAATGTTGATGATCTAGCTGTAGTGGCTAGTGCAAAGTAAAGTAGACGCTAATGATCTAGATGGAGTAGGAAGTGCGATGTAAGTGGACGTTATTGACAATGTTGGAGATCTAGCCGGAGTAGGTAGTGCAAATTAAAGTTGACGCCTTTAAATAAAAGTTGAAGATTTAACCCAAGTGGGAAGTGCAAAGTAAAGTGGACGCTATTGGCAATGTTGAGGATCTAGTCAGAGAAGGAAAAACAAAGTGAGAAGGACGCCTTTATCAATGTTGAGGTTCTAGCCGCAGTGGAGAGTGCAAAGTAAAGTTTGGAGAATTTGCAATGGAGTGGTGATTTTTTGGCTTCACCGAGGTCAAAGATTTATCAACTTGTTGTTTTTCGACAACAGCATTGCGACATTAACAATATCTTCATACATGACCATTGTTCCCTTGAAAACTTACAGTTTTAAGTAAGAAAATCGCCAAAAACTAAGATTCATCAACGTCAATGTTTAGCTTGTCACGTCACAGTCATTATCATCAGCTGTTGAGCACCTTGTCACAGAAGTCGGCACATGAAAATCACAATGGAAAGGTTGATTTTGCATACATTTTGAGGTAAATACGTTGTAAATTGTAACTCTTTATCACCGGTACCCATTTCTTCTGATTGAATTTGTTGAAGTGAATCAAACCATTTATAATTCGTCATTTATTTCGATAACCGACGACGAAAACCGTTAACCTATGAATCAATCAATAAAGTTTTTTTTTGTAGCTAAATGGAAACAATGCTCGGAGAAAGATTGTTTTAATATTAGTTATATTAGACTTGATTTTTCCCAAGCTTACTGTTACATAATAATTACAACCCCTCCCCCCTTAATTCCCCCTTGGTTTGGTGTATGCATTAAATTAAAACTATTCATTTTTACGTTGGTAGTAGGGGGTGCACCCCCTATATTGTCATATATACCCAGTCTACCTATCCTTAGGCTTAGTCATTTTTGTTTATACTTTTATACACCACCCACGCAAATGAACAGTGTTGGTGTTTTTACATCTTAAACAGATAATGACATTGTGTCAATTCAAAATTGTTTTTTTTTCATTGTGATTTAAGCATAAATTTTATAAAAATAAAACATTGATTTGTTTCACAAATAATATTTATATATCCATTGTCATTTCTAAGTTTATTAAAAAATACCAGAAATTATAAATGCATGTACAAACAAATAAAATGTACTTTTAAGTTATATTTCAGTTAACAGGCTACTGAGATTTTACAAAATGAGAGAATTTGCTCATCTCAGTTAATATATTATCCAATTTAATTTTTAGTAATAGACATGAAAATTTTAAATTGATCACCACTTTCATTCAATTGACATAAAGACTATTGATTACTTGTAGGATTTGCTTGATATTTTACTATTAAAATGTTATAATCCAAATAAGTGACGTTAAAAGGTGTCAATCTACATTGGTGTAAATATTTCAATATCATACAGATCAAATACCTAACATTTTAATTTAAGTATCTCCTTTATTGCCTATGTCCTACATGTTTAAAAAAAAACTTTTGGTGTGTTTATAGCTTTTAAAGTTTTGATTATGCAATTTTATACTTGTCTTTTGCAGAATTTGTATTCACTGGGTTTTTTTTGCTTCCAAGTGAGTTGACATGTAGGAAGTCTGCATTATCATGTAAGCATTCAAGTTTTATGTTATTGTTATTGACACTTTAATATTTTATAGTCACATGAAGTGATATGAAAGCTATTAAATATTAATTGCTTATGAGGTAAGATTACTCTGTCTATTATATTTATGTGTTAAGAAAGTAAACAACCATGGCAATTATTTTATTACAAACATGTAAGTTTACTATTAGTTTAACCAACCACTGCTGATACTAAGGGCTATAGATATTAAGCTTACTAAAATTTGATTATATTGAAGTTCTCTTTTTGTATCAGAATAAGAATAGAAATAAGATAAGTGTTATGTTCAAAATATTAATATCAGTGCACATTAAGAGCATATAAATTAAGTGGGGCTTATAAATTAATCATATGGTGTATAATAATATCATTGTTGCAGGATTTTAAGATGAATGAGAAACAATGGCTACTTCCATTACAATAGCACATTTCATAAAATGAATAAGACACAAGGACTGCACTTTTCATTCTAATGAAGATCAGCAAATGAAACCCAAACAAGGATATTATTTTCATATCAGATTCCTGTACATGAGATATAACGAAACAATTAATTTCCCTGAAAGGACAACTCTTTACTTATACATATGTGTGACAAAATGAATGGAATTAAGACTGTTTTAACTGTGCTTAAAGGAATACAAATTAGAAGTTAATTGACTGTATTAAAAAAAAGTGAGAAAAAAAATTTAGTGTATGAAAAAGCAGGTTCAGCAAAAGGAAATATGTTGAAATGAATGAATAACTAACTGCAATGATTCTGGAACATGTGTTAGTTCATGATCAAACAAAGGAAAAATTTATAAGAAAGTGGAATACATACTAGTATGTGATATTGTGTCCTAATTATGATCACTGAGGAGAGGATATTTCACAGAACATTTACTTCATAAATGTATCACTGTGTACAAATTCTGATTTCATTCGGCGGATTAATTATATTTAGCTGTGCTCCATGGAATATCAAAATCAAAATCATTAATAGTGTTTATTAATAATAATGTGAAACAAAAGCAAAAGTGTTAGGAATGATGAAATGTTTCCACATACAAATTAGCATATAGATTCATCAATAGGAACACTCATTCCCTAATTTCAATGATTGTGAAACATGTTTTATAACAAAAACAATGTTATTTGGTTATGATGGGAAGTTGTCACACATTGAAAAACATACCACATGAAGTAAAACAAGTCATGTTGGCTGTATTTAATACACAATTTAAAATCAAGCAATCAGTGAATGTATATTTTAAATTACTTGGATTAAATGAAACAACTTTGAGATTGCCCTGTAGTGTTTTCTGTCAGACACTGATCATATTTTCCCTTACAAAAACATTCACTCCCCCTTTTCAGAAAGTACCAAATAATGCTTATTGAGGAGCAGTTATCAATATTAATTCAATTATCTAATTACATGAAGCTTTAAAAGATGATAAATATTATAATAACTTTTTTTATTCAGTTCAACATGATTTAAACTGATGTCTGCTAGTTTTATGCTGCTTTATCCTTAAAAATAAACATATCATTGACGGTTAGCATTGCAATTATAAAAGATAATATATGATATTGATATTAATAAAAAAAAAAGATAATCAAAACAGTTGTCCAAGTTCATGATTTTTCTAATTTATACAGATTTAGGTCACAGATACATTAATTGGGGTATGAACTGGGAGGAGGGGGTTGTCAATTAGATGCTATGAGAATTTTTCTCTATTATCTTTATTCAAATAGCATCTTTTCTTTACCCTGCAAAATTAATATGATATATTCTTTGAATAAACTTTACACCCTATATATACCTATATTATTGTTTCCTGTACCTTAAAAAGAGATTACAGCTAATTTCCTAAAGCATTTAGAGAAAGACTTTGGTTACCTTGCTTGCTTTGTTTGTATATTGTACAATAATAATTTAGATAACATCCAATTGAATTTCACTATAATATTTACAGGTTTAAGTTTGCCTATATTTATTGTTTTAAGTTGACAATCTTAAGTGCTTTAAGCTTGGGTAAATGTTTATACAAACAAGACAAGCAAGCCAACCAAAGTTTTACTCCACAAGCTTTAGGGAATTAGCTGTAAAAGAAAATATTCTGCAGTTTTTGAATATTTTATTCTCATAAACTAAATACAACAAATTTATAAGTTACAGAGATAATGGTACATATATACATACATAGAATAAATACATATTTTGGACTTTTAAGTATGCTTGAATGAGACACAGGATATTCATTGAATGTGTACTTGGTGTATAAAGGGTATGTGTGAAAAAAATTATGCCGGATTTGAAATATAATTAAATTTCCATTAGCTCTTGCACTGAAATATTTGGTATACATTGATGTAATAGTCCCATACTTACTGACCACGGCACCATACGTTTTTTTGTTATTTTGTAATGAAATCATCATCTATTTTTCTCAAAGTATGTTTTCTATCAGCATGTGGTAATTAAATTTTTTGAGAGAGAAAACAAAGGAGGACATTGAATATATATTTCAAGCTGTCATTATATATGGTGTGATTGCCACTGTGACCAACGACTGAATGATGTACAGTGTATGGGTCTGTATGATTTATGAAGAATGAGCAAGATTCAAGATTTAATTGTACACTCTAACAGTTTACCCTGTTACAAGTGGCAAAACCCAAACATCTGACATAACAGAAAACACAAATCAAAGAACTATCGGATTGATTGAATGGTGTTTAACGACACTTCCCACACTGTTGTGCAAATACACGGAGGTCATGTATTATTGGTAGATAAAGCTACAGTGTCCGTAGAAAAATTCAATACATAATTTGTTTGCCACAAGATACCAAACAGAAAGAAAAGGAGCTTCATACCCCTAGCCGATGTGTAATTAAAATCATTCTGATCTATTCTCCGAGTAAAATATATATTTAAATAGTTTGTTTCTTTTATTAAATATATGGTTATGGAGGAGATGCAACAAAAAATACATTTGAATAAAGATCAGCAACACTTTCCCGATGACTGAAATGTTTAGTTCTGTTTACAGAATTACTTCCCTTTGAAAGTCACTTGTGCGTTTGTAAACAATGTCGGACCAAAAATCTTGTTAAACACGTTAACTTTGACTCAAAAGTGCTAGCGTGTAAAAATGATGAATTTTCGAGTCAAATTAAATAACAGAAAGCAGAATATTAATATTTTACGAAAACTTCTACTCGGTTCATGTTGTTTATACCGTTTAAGTTTTAGACGTTGTAATATCTGAAGGTCAAAGTATTTTTGGCGCAATTCAGTCAAAAATCTCCGTTTATGTATTTAATCTTTTTATTCAAAGGAGGCGAGTAGCACTTTTCTAATACTTTGGTATATAAGCTATCCACAGATAACAATATTTAGAAAAACAAGACTGGCTAGCACTTTTGAGTTTACTGTTTTTACGTTTATAAATAAATTTTGAGTATCACATGATAACCACGTGATGATTTGAGAATGTTATTTTTGAAAACGAAAATTTATATTGTCAACATACCAGCAAAACTAAAAAATATTACAAATTACAATATAAATGAGTCAAATAGTCTTTTTGTATTAAAAGTTGAAATTTAAGTATCATTTTTTCATTTTTTCGAAAATACAGAATTAGCATACCCACGTCGACGCTATTGGCAATGTTGAGGACCTATCCATAGTGGGTACTACAAATTAAAGTGGACGTTATTTACCATGTTCAGGATCTAGCCTAAGTAGGAAGTGCAAAGTATTGTTGACGCCTTTGTCAATGTTGAGGATCTAGCCGGAGTGGGCAGTGCAAAGTCGAGTGGACGCCTTTAACAATGTTAAGGATTTAGCCGGAGTGGGTAGTTCAAAGTCAAGTCGACGCTATTGGCAATGTTGAGGATCTAGCCATAGTGGGTACTGCAAATTAAAGTGGACGTTATTTACCATGTTCAGGATCTAGCCTAAGTAGGAAGTGCAAAGTGTTGTTGACGTCTTTATCAATGTTAAGGATCTAGCCGGAGTGGGTAGTACAAAATGAGGTTGACGCTTTTGACAATGTAAAGGATTTAGTCGGAGTGGGAAGTGCAAAGTAAAGTGAACGCTATTGGCAATGTTGATGATCAAGCCGGTGTGAGTTGTGAAAAGTAAAGTAGATGCTATTGGCAATGTTGAGGATCTATTCGGGGAAAGAAGTGCAAGTGATAGTGACACCTCTATCAATTTTGAGGATCTAGTCGGAATGGGTAGTGCATAGTAAAGTGGACGTTATTGACAATGTTGAGAATCTAGTCGAGGAAGGAAGTGCAAGAAAAAGAGGACGTTATTGACAATGTTGAAGATTTAGCCGAAGGGTAAAGTGGACGCTGATGGCAATGTTGGTGATCCAGCCCAAGTAGTCGGTACAAAGTTAAGTGGACATTATTGATAATTGTGAGTATCTAGCTAAAGTTGGTAGTGAAGTGATTGCTTAAACAATGTTGAGGATTTAGCTGGAGTGGGTATTGTAAAGTGAAATGGACTCTATTGACAATGTTGAGGATGTAGGCTGAAGTGCATAGTGACGCCTTTGAAAAAATTGAGGATCTGGCTTGACTTGGTAGTTATAAATTGGACACTACACATTGAAAATGTTGAGGATCTAGCCGGAGTTGGAAGTGCAAAATAAAGTGGACGCTGTTGGCAATGTTTAAAATCTAGCTTGAGTGGTAAGTGTATATGTAAATTGAACGCTTTTGACAATGTTGAAGATCTAGCAGGAGTGGGAGGTGCAAAATGGAGTGGAAGCTTTTGACAATACTGTGGATCTAGCCGGAGCTGGTACTGCAAAGTAAAGTGGACCTCATTGACAATATTGAGGATCTAGCCGGAGTAGGATGTGCAATGTGATTTTGATGCTTTTGACAATGTTGATGATATAGCCGAAGTTGGAATAGCAAAGTAAAGTGGACGTTTTTTAATTTTTTTATTATTTATTATTTATTTTAGTGGGTAGTGCAAACTTAAGTGGACGCTGTTGACATTGTTGAGGATTACGTCGAAGTGGGAAGTGCAAAGTTATAAGGGCTCTTTCACAATTTTAAGCATCTAGCCGGAGGGATTAGTTCAAAGTAAAGTGGACGCTTTTGGAAATGTTTAGAATCTAGGCGGAGTAGGAAGTGCAATATAATGTTGACAACTTTGACAATATTGAGGATCTATATAACTAGCAGGAGTGGGTAGTCCAACGTGATGTGGACGCCTTTGACAATGTCAAGGATCTTGCCGGAGTGGGAAGTGCAAAGTAGTGTTGACGCTATTGGTAATGTTTAGAATATTGACGCAGTGGGTAGTCAAAAGTGAAAAGGACGCTATTGGCAACGTTGAGAATCTAGTCGGAGTAGGAAGTGCAGTGTAATGTTGATGCCTTTGACAATATTGAGGATCTAGCCAGGGTAAAAAGTGCAAAGTTGTCAGTTTGTTTTGGATTTACGAGTTTGACTGTCCCTTTGGTGTCTTTCGTCCCTCTTTTGTAGCTATGTTGAGGATCTAGCAGGAGTGGGAAGTCCAAAGTGATGTGGACACCTTTGACAATGTTGATGATCTAGCCGGAGGGGGGAGTGTAAACTAAAATGGACGCTTTGACAATGTTTATGATCTAGCCGGATCGGGAAGTGCAAAGTAAAGTGGAAGGCATTGGCAATGTTGATTCATAGATTCATTCAAAGTGTCAAGACCAATTCGAGAACTACAGTGCCAAGTAGAAGAATCTCTATAAAAGGATCCCAGTGGTATTTGCCCTAACCAGTTGCATTTGGGTGCAATATTGAAATGGTTTTTTTTTGTCTGAAAAGCTTTTTGTGGACAAGACGGACTATCAGGTTACTCTTGCATCATTGAAGGAATATTTTCTTTGTCATATTTTTGTTAGTTACTTTGTTTTCGTATCTAATTGGATGTTTTTATCAATATTTTTAGATCGTCTAAAGAAGTACAATCTTATTGTATTCAATTGAATAAACTAGTTTTACTTTTTTGGTGACAATTAACTTTAATAAATCACAGTTCCCAAAATTTAACTTTTTTTCTTAATTTCAGTTATGATGAAAAGGATCAATCTAAATAAATTTAATTCAACTAGTGCTTTTTCATATCAAATATAATTTAGTAATTCGTAATTTTTAAAAACAAAATGCCTATTATTCATTCTTTGTTGTGAATAATTGAAATGGATTATATATTAATATGTCTATGAAATTTGAAAAGAGAAAAATGATAAAGTATGTTCATGGCTCTGATAAAATCATTACATGATGTCCTTACCAATTTTTTTGGCTTAAAAGATTGCATAAATATGTAATAAAATTTCGAGAAAAAAAATATTACTCAAAAACTACTGATTGTTAATAGACATTTATTTTTCGAGAGCGATATTTGATTATAATATATTCAAAATTCATTGATATTTTCCCCTTGTCTTACATGATTTGGAAAACAAATTTTGAACGAGATTTCAACAAGACTGAAACGTCAGAAGTACAAATTTTAAAAGTGGAAGCCTTGAGATACCAACTCAGACAGTACCGGAATGAATCAAGTGAATTATCTTGTACATTTCTCTTCGGGTTTTTAGGGCATCAAGATAGAAAAAGATTTCAGAACATCATTTAGTCAATCGTTCATTTTTTTTAAATAAATAAGGCCGTTAGTTTTCTCGTTTGAACTGTTTTACATTGTCATTTCGGCGCCTTTTATAGCTGACTATGCGGTATGGGTTTTGCATATTGTTGAAGGCCGTACGGTGACCTATAGTTGTTAATTTCTATGTCATATTGGTCTCTTGTGGACAGTGGTCTCATTGGCAATCATACCTTTTTTTATTTATATTTATATACTGTTCAAAGTGTGTGTCTTCTTCAAGTCAGGAACATTTGGCTTTGTTATGGCTCTTGCATGATTTTACATTTAAGTTCATTTATGTATAAAGCACCGGTATATGTATAATCAGAGTTTAATATGACGTACAATACAACTAAGCAAATATTCAGTTTTGTTTAAGAACCAGCTTAATCACTCCTTCGGGTGCGCATTTTTCTTGCTGTATTAATTTCCAATTGGTGACCTTTAGTTGTTTTCTGCTCTTTGGGCGAATTTTGTCTCTTTGACATATTCTCCATTTCTATTCTTAATCTAAATAGCAAGCTACATTTGGTGTAAAACAGCCTTATGTGTAGATTTATTTTTCTTAACAATGTTATGTTATCTAGTTAATTGTTTTTGTGTTTGTGAGTTGCTCAATCTGATTTCTTGATGTATTAATTCTGAATATATTCGGTAGACTTAAATAAAATACAATTTGCGATTTTTTTATTGTAATTTGTATAATACATAAATTACATTGAAATAATTTCATCTCTTTTGGCGTGGCATCAACGTCAGTCTGTGATCAAGGTATCTACAAAAAGACAAAATAATTGTAACTGAAAAGACGTATCTTTCATAATCCATAATAATACAAAATATATATAAATAACTACACATGTATCAAGTGTATGCGAGTTTGCACCTAAAATGCCATTTGTTACAAAAAAAATATTTCAACTTTTAACCTAACATTCTTTAATTAAATATACTAGTAAACAGTTTTGAAGGATACTTAGTGGAATATCAAGTTGAAACTAAATAAAACAATAACATGATAGTCATTTAGTTACACGTGAACATTAATAATTTCTGGATTGTTAAAGTGACGACACCATTTGTGTAGTCAAAAACGTAATATACAATGTTGTATATGCTTCATATTTTTTTTTATGAAGATTATAATATGGAGTTTATTGGTCATGTTGGTTGTATGCAATATTGTTTTTATTAAAACAAAAAGATATAAGACAAATGATAAGATTGGTCCAAAGTTATTTAGATCTTAAAGATATATATTATAAAGGACATTAATAGAAACTCCACGTTAAGATAAAACAAATCAATTTATTTTATAAATACATGTATCATCTCTAGATAAGGACCCCGCATAAAAAACATAGGAAAACACTACAGTCTGTCTGTCTGTCTGTCTTATCATTCGTTTTGTTGTCTGTTTGGATGAGCTCAAAAGCTGAAAATGACTAAGTATACATGGTTTACTTTTCAAATTGTTATTTGGATGGAGAGTTGTCTCATTGGCACTCACACCACATCTTCCTATATCTATACACATGGAAAAAAGTATTGCAACACCAAATTAAAATTGAAATTAAAAAACACTCTTTATTTTTTTTTTATATAATTTGGTAAAATAGAACTAGTTAAACTTTATCACCTGAGTTTAATCAATACATATCGACTCGATAAGTTTTTATCTGTACATGCAGCTACTGTATCCGTAAACAGCAAAACAGATGTTTGTATCCTCATTGTTTTCAACACTTTAAATAACCAAGTTTTTAAAGTTATGTGAATGACACCTTGTAATGGGTCCTTGACAACTCTTAACTGTGGCAAGATGGCAGATTATCAGTTTAAGAGAAGCAGGGATGTCGCTGTTACAACTGTACGTATTGTTGGTCATTACCATTCCACTATAAGTCGTTTTGAGATTAAAATCAGGCAATAAACGCTGTTAAAGACCTTCCAAGATAATGAAGACCCCCTATACCATTTGCTAGGAAAAATCAAGCATAAGGAAGGTTATTCAGAAGGAAACCCATTGCATACAAGACAATCCTAAAAAGAGAGCGGTGGCCATACATGAGCCTTTTAACAAGAACTGTTCGAGATCGACTCATCGCTACTGGTTACCGTGCGACAAGACCATTTCGGAGACCTTTGCTAACGAAAAGACACACAGTTTTCCGTATCCAATGTAGTGCAGAGCTCGCCAAATAGGAAATTAGCATCGTGGAGAAAGATCCAATGTTCAAATGGAATTCGGTTCATCTTCCTTGGCCCGATCGTAGCCCGGATTTGAACCATATCGAGCATATTTGGGACACTATTGGGAGAAAAAAGCGAAAGGACACCCCAGTTCAAACACATCATGAAATAAACAATGCCGTTCATCAGAAATGGTTGCTGCTACCTTAGCAACAACTTAGTCGATTTATGGTTGGAATCAGAAGACGTTTAGATGCGGTTGAATAGAGGCTGCGCACAAAGTACTATTCTTTGGCGTATAACAATCAACCATGATGTGAACAGTCATCTGAAGATTAATTTTGAAATGTCTGACATTGTAAAGTTCGAATACAGTGATAGTTGTAAAATGCATTTTTTTGTACAAAACACACTTCATTTTGTTATTAAAATTGTGGTTATATAAATCATTTTTTTCTGAAACTTTTTTTGTTCGTTTTAATGCCAATGTTATCATCAACTATGTTTCAATAATATTATGCACATATTTTATCATATTTCATCCAAAAAATGAGGCCGATTTTTCAAGTTTTAAAAAATCAAGGTGTCGCAATACTTTTTTCCATGTGTATCTATATAAGGAGACCATTAAAACTTTGCACAGTTGTTTTGCAAGATATGTACAAATGAAGATGTGCGGTTAGTTTTTTCGTGATATTTATAGCATTAAATTTGTAAAAATACATTTTATAAATGGTCTTTTGTAAACGCCGAAAGGCCAATAAAATTCTGTTCAATTAAATGGCATAATATATAGATGTGTATATTATACAATGGTTACTTTTAGCTCTTAAATTTTCCAAATTTAGGTAATGTTAAGTAAAATAGACATAAATTATGAGAAATGTCGTATGTAAACGTAATAAATAAAAAAAACCAACTATACGTTATTGAGAGAATTGACGATTGCAAAGGAATTGTATCTTAGAAGAGAATACGTGGAATTATTGCCAATGTCCACAAGAGACAACAATGACACAGACATTAACAACTTTAGGTCACCGGTTTATGCCTACTTTTGTTGAAAGATAACATATTTAAGAAGAATCTGCTGTAGTATAGTGTTATAAAAATGGGGGTCTTTTTTAACAATATCTTGGTGTAACAATTTACTAAGTTTACAGCTTTGAAATAAGTATCCCTGATTTTAGCTTACAAACAAGTTAGGAGAATTACTTTTGATTTGGTTAGATATTATTTCTTCATTATATTACGTATTCATAACACATTTCATTTCACAAAATATATTTGATAAATTATTGAGATTACACAAACACCCTCTTTTTTATTTTTATTTTTCTTCTCTCTGTTCTATCATTATCATGATTATGATTCGTGTTGCCGTTTATATTGGGTAAAGTGTTGTTTTCCCAAACATGTGCGTTATCGGCTATAGCTAAGATGTGTTTTGTCTAAATAATACTTTTATCCACAGGATTAAACTTATGTAATTATATTTGATGAGTAGTCAAACTTTTCTTATTTATCTACTGATCTTTCACTAATGTCGAAATGTAAATGTATTGCAGAATTAAGTAAAGCTTTTCGTGTTTTGGTCAAACAATCACCCGAGAACAGACATTATTTTTCCACAATAATTAATAAACGCAAGGATACATTTATGCCGTATTAGTTTTATTTATATTTAGTAAATACACAATTCAAAATATGAAAAATACAGTATATTTGACATTTGGAAACTCGTGCATGGCTTGACGTTCTTACAAATATACATTGTGTATCTAGGACATGCATGGTTAAACCCGATCATAAATATAACCATATTAGGCATGTGTACAAGAAACAATTGTTCTAACCTTCGTGCAAAGACTAATCCTGAGTCAAATGATTCTTTTTGATGCATCTAATTGTTTTTAAAATTATCTTATTATTTTTTAAATTTTTTTTTTAATTTTTTATTTCTATATTTGTTTTCATTTCGTTTAGAATTTTATGAAATGTTTAAATCTTTCGGGTTTTTTTCTGAGACAAAATGTTATATTATAGTTTATATGTAATTAATATCAAAGTGTGATGTAATTTCTTTCTTTTGTATCATATTGCTAAATTATCATGTCTTTTTGCAATACCAAAAGATTTCATTAATGCCATTCTATTTTTTAAAAGTCATATTATATGAGTAATTGACAAAACAATGTTCATAGTCTTCCTTTCTACAATGCTTACAATAATTTCGTCCCAGTCCCAGGTAGCACCACAGTTATCACCAAAGAAAAAATCATAGTAATCATCAGAGTAATCAACATAACTATACAATTCTCTGAAATAGAAGCAACAAACAATGAAATTCTCTCGTTAAATTACTGTGAATCTACATCTTAACAGTGAAGGGGAAATAACTGTTGATGAATGTACTGCACTAATAAAACTTAAAACGCCGAGGCCTGATAGCCTTAATCTTGAATATTAGAGTGATACTTAATAAAGCGCGAGAACTTGACAGCCTTAATGTGGAATATTACAGTGCTACTTAAAAGCGCCCGGGCCTGACAGCCTGACTGTGGAATATCACAGTGATACTTAAAATTGCGCCCGAGCCTGACAGCCTAAATGTGGAATATTACTGTGATACTCAATAAAGCGCTCGGGCCAGACAGCCTAAATGTGGAATAATACAGTGATACCTAATAATGCACCCGGGCCTGAAAGCCTCAATGTTGAATATTAGAGTATTACTTAATAAAGCGGCCGGGTCTAATAGCCTCAATGTGGAATAATACATAGATACCTAATTAAGCGCCTGGGCCTGCCTACCTACATGTGGAATATTACAGTGATACTTCTTAAAGCGCACGGGCCTGACAGCCTAAATTTGGAATAGTACAGTGATACTTAATAAAGTGCCCGGGCCTAAGAGCCTCAATGTAGAATAATACAGCGATACTTAAAAAAGCGCCCAGGCCTTACAGCCTAAATGTGGAATATTACAGTGATACTTAATAAAGCGCCCGAGCCTGACAGCCTAAGTGTGGAATATTACAGTGATACTTAATAAAGCGCCCGAGCCTGACAGCCTAAATGTGGAATATTACTGTGATACTCAATAAAGCGCCCGGGCCTGACAGCCTCAATGTTGACTATCAGAGTGATACTTAATAAAGCGCCCGGACTTGACGGTCTAAATGTGGAATATTACAGTGATACTTAAAAAGCGTCCGGGCCTGACAGACTGAATGTGGAATATTAGTGAGATACTCAATAAAGCGCCCGGGCCATACAGCCTAAATGTGGAATTTTACAGTGATACTTAATAAAGCGCAAGGGCCTGACAGCCTCAATGTTGAGTATTAGAGTGATACTTAATAAAGCGCCCGGACTTGACAGCCTCAATGATGAATATTACAGTGATACTTAAAAATGCGCCCGAGCCTGCCTACCTACATGTGGAATATTACAGTAATACTTCATAAAGCGCACGAACCTGACAGCCTAAATTTGGAATAGTACAGTGATACTTAAAAAAGCGCCAATAACTGACAGCCTAAATGTGGAATATTACAGTGATACTTAATAAAGCGCCCGGGCCTGACAGCCTCAAGGTTGAATATTAGAGCAATACTTAATAAAGCGCCCAGGCCTGATAGCCTGAATGTGGAATATTACAGTAATCCTTAATAAAGCGCCCGGACTTGACAGCCTTAATGTGGAATATTACAGTGATACTTAATAAAGCGCCCGGGCCTGCCTGCCTACATGTGGAATATTACAGTGATACTTCATAAAGCGCACGGGCCTGACAGTCTAAATTAGGAAAATTACAGTGATAATTAATAAAGCGCCCGGGCCCGACAGTCTAAATGTGGAATATTACAGTGATACTTAATAAAGCGATATATTAAGTTTCACTGACATATTCCACATTTAGGTTGTCAGGCACGGGCGCTTTATTAAGTATGTCTGTTATATTCCACATTCAGGCTGTCAGGCCCTGGCGCAATATAAAGTCTCGCTGTAATATTCCAGATTTAGGCTGTCAGGCCCGAGTACTACATTAAGTAAATGTGAAATATTACAGTGAAACTTAATAAAGCGCATGGGCCTGACAGCCTAATTGGGGAATATAAAAGTGATACTCAACAAAGCGCCCGGGCCTGAGAGCCTAAATGTGGAACATTACAGCGATACTTTCAAAGCCCCCGGGCCTGACAGCCTAAATGTAGAATATTACAGTGATACTAAAAAAGCCCCCGGGCCTGACAGCCTCAATGTGGAATAATGCAGCGATACTTAAAAAAGCGCCCAGAACTGACAGCCTAAATGTGGAATATTACAGTGATACTTAAAAAAGCGCCCGAGTCTGACAGCCTAAATGTGGAATATTACAGTGATTCCTAATAAAACGCCCGGGCCTGCCTGCCTACATGTGGAATATAACAGTGATACTTCATAAAGCGCACGGGCCTGACAGTCTAAATTAGGAATATTACAGTGATACTTAATAAAGTGCCCGGGCCTGACAGTCTAAATGTGGAATATTACAGTGATATTTAATAAAGCGCCTGGGCCTGATAGCCTGAATGTGGGAAATTACAGTGATACTTAATAAAGCGCCCGGACTTGACAGCCTTAATGTGGAATATTACAGTGATACTTAATAAAGCGCCCGGGCCTGACGGACTAAATGAGGAATATTACAGTGATTCTGAATAAAGCACCCGAGCCTGACAGCTTAAATGTTGAATATTACAGCGATACTTACAAAAGCGCCCGGGCATGACAGCGTAAATGTAGCATATTACAGTGATACTTACTAAAGCGCTTGGGCTTGGCGGACTTAATGTGAAATATTACAGCGGTACCTAATAATACGCCCGGGCTTGACAAACAAAGTGTGAAATATTACAGTGATACTGACTAAAGCACCCGGGCCTGACAGCCTAAATGTGGAATATTACAGTGATATTTAATAAAGCGCCCGGGCCAGATAGCCTTAATGTGACATATTACAGTGATACTTAATAAGCCTGGGTCTGCCTGTTTACATGTTGAATATAATAGTGATACTTCATAAAGCGCACGGGCCTGACAGCCTAAATTTAGAACAGTACAGTGATACTTAATAAAGTGCCAAGGCCTAAGAGCTTCAATGTGGAATAATACAGCGATACTTAAAAAAGCGCCCAGGCCTGACAGCCTAAACGTGGAATATTACAGTGATACTTGATAAAGCGCCCGAGCCTGACAGCCTAAATGTGGAATATTACTGTGATAGTCAGTAAAGCGCCCGGACCTGACAGCCTTACTGTAGAATTTTACAGTGATACTAAATAAAGCACCCGGGCCTGACAGCCTCAATGTTGAATATTAGATTGATACTTGATAAAGCGCCCGGACTTGACAGCCGAAATGAGGAATATTACAATAATACTTAATAAAGCAGCCGGGTCTAATAGCCTCAATGTGGAATAATACATAGATACCTAATTAAGCGCCTGGGCCTGCCTACCTACATGTGGAATATTACAGTGATACTTCTTAAAGCGCACGGGCCTGACAGCCTAAATTTGGAATAGTACAGTGATACTTAATAAAGTGCCCGGGCCTAAGAGCCTCAATGTAGAATAATACAGCGATACTTAAAAAAGCGCCCAGGCCTTACAGCCTAAATGTGGAATATTACAGTGATACTTAATAAAGCGCCCGAGCCTGACAGCCTAAGTGTGGAATATTACAGTGATACTTAATAAAGCGCCCGAGCCTGACAGCCTAAATGTGGAATATTACTGTGATACTCAATAAAGCGCCCGGGCCTGACAGCCTCAATGTTGACTATCAGAGTGATACTTAATAAAGCGCCCGGACTTGACGGTCTAAATGTGGAATATTACAGTGATACTTAAAAAGCGTCCGGGCCTGACAGACTGAATGTGGAATATTAGTGAGATACTCAATAAAGCGACCGGGCCATACAGCCTAAATGTGGAATTTTACAGTGATACTTAATAAAGCGCAAGGGCCTGACAGCCTCAATGTTGAGTATTAGAGTGATACTTAATAAAGCGCCCGGACTTGACAGCCTCAATGATGAATATTACAGTGATACTTAAAAATGCGCCCGAGCCTGCCTACCTACATGTGGAATATTACAGTAATACTTCATAAAGCGCACGAACCTGACAGCCTAAATTTGGAATAGTACAGTGATACTTAAAAAAGCGCCAATAACTGACAGCCTAAATGTGGAATATTACAGTGATACTTAATAAAGCGCCCGGGCCTGACAGCCTCAAGGTTGAATATTAGAGCAATACTTAATAAAGCGCCCAGGCCTGATAGCCTGAATGTGGAATATTACAGTAATCCTTAATAAAGCGCCCGGACTTGACAGCCTTAATGTGGAATATTACAGTGATACTTAATAAAGCGCCCGGGCCTGCCTGCCTACATGTGGAATATTACAGTGATACTTCATAAAGCGCACGGGCCTGACAGTCTAAATTAGGAAAATTACAGTGATAATTAATAAAGCGCCCGGGCCCGACAGTCTAAATGTGGAATATTACAGTGATACTTAATAAAGCGATATATTAAGTTTCACTGACATATTCCACATTTAGGTTGTCAGGCACGGGCGCTTTATTAAGTATTACTGTTATATTCCACATTCAGGCTGTCAGGCCCTGGCGCAATATAAAGTCTCGCTGTAATATTCCAGATTTAGGCTGTCAGGCCCGAGTACTACATTAAGTAAATGTGAAATATTACAGTGAAACTTAATAAAGCGCATGGGCCTGACAGCCTAATTGGGGAATATAAAAGTGATACTCAACAAAGCGCCCGGGCCTGAGAGCCTAAATGTGGAACATTACAGCGATACTTTCAAAGCCCCCGGGCCTGACAGCCTAAATGTAGAATATTACAGTGATACTTAGAAAAGCGCCCAGAACTGACAGCCTAAATGTGGAATATTACAGTGATACTTAAAAAAGCGCCCGAGTCTGACAGCCTAAATGTGGAATATTACAGTGATTCCTAATAAAACGCCCGGGCCTGCCTGCCTACATGTGGAATATAACAGTGATACTTCATAAAGCGCACGGGCCTGACAGTCTAAATTAGGAATATTACAGTGATACTTAATAAAGTGCCCGGGCCTGACAGTCTAAATGTGGAATATTACAGTGATATTTAATAAAGCGCCTGGGCCTGATAGCCTGAATGTGGAAAATTACAGTGATACTTAATAAAGCGCCCGGACTTGACAGCCTTAATGTGGAATATTACAGTGATACTTAATAAAGCGCCCGGGCCTGACGGACTAAATGAGGAATATTACAGTGATTCTGAATAAAGCACCCGAGCCTGACAGCTTAAATGTTGAATATTACAGCGATACTTACAAAAGCGCCCGGGCATGACAGCGTAAATGTAGCATATTACAGTGATACTTACTAAAGCGCTTGGGCTTGGCGGACTTAATGTGAAATATTACAGCGGTACCTAATAATACGCCCGGGCTTGACAAACAAAGTGTGAAATATTACAGTGATACTGACTAAAGCACCCGGGCCTGACAGCCTAAATGTGGAATATTACAGTGATATTTAATAAAGCGCCCGGGCCAGATAGCCTTAATGTGACATATTACAGTGATACTTAATAAGCCTGGGTCTGCCTGTTTACATGTTGAATATAATAGTGATACTTCATAAAGCGCACGGGCCTGACAGCCTAAATTTAGAACAGTACAGTGATACTTAATAAAGTGCCAAGGCCTAAGAGCCTCAATGTGGAATAATACAGCGATACTTAAAAAAGCGCCCAGGCCTGACAGCCTAAACGTGGAATATTACAGTGATACTTGATAAAGCGCCCGAGCCTGACAGCCTAAATGTGGAATATTACTGTGATAGTCAGTAAAGCGCCCGGGCCTGACAGCCTTACTGTAGAATTTTACAGTGATACTAAATAAAGCACCCGGGCCTGACAGCCTCAATGTTGAATATTAGATTGATACTTGATAAAGCGCCCGGACTTGACAGCCGAAATGTGGAATATTACAATAATACTTAATAAAGCAGCCGGGTCTAATAGCCTCAATGTGGAATAATACAGTGATACCTAATAAAGCGCCCGGGCCTGCCTACATGTGGAATATAACAGTGATACTTCATAAAGCGCACGGGCCTGACAGTCTAAATTAGGAATATTACAGTGATACTTAATAAAGTGCCCGGGCCTGACAGTCTAAATGTGGAATATTACAGTGATATTTAATAAAGCGCCTGGGCCTGATAGCCTGAATGTGGAAAATTACAGTGATACTTAATAAAGCGCCCGGACTTGACAGCCTTAATGTGGAATATTACAGTGATACTTAATAAAGCGCCCGGGCCTGACGGACTAAATGAGGAATATTACAGTGATTCTGAATAAAGCACCCGAGCCTGACAGCTTAAATGTTGAATATTACAGCGATACTTACAAAAGCGCCCGGGCATGACAGCGTAAATGTAGCATATTACAGTGATACTTACTAAAGCGCTTGGGCTTGGCGGACTTAATGTGAAATATTACAGCGGTACCTAATAATACGCCCGGGCTTGACAAACAAAGTGTGAAATATTACAGTGATACTGACTAAAGCACCCGGGCCTGATAGCCTAAATTCGAAATATTACAGTGATACTACATAAAACATCCGGGCCTTAGATCCTTCATGTGGTATATTATAGCGATACCTAATAAAACGCACGGGCCTGACAGCCTAAATATGGAATATTACAGTGATACTTAAAAAGCGCCCGAGTCTGACAGCCTAAATTTGGAACAGTACAGTGATACTTAATAAAGTGCCAAGGCCTAAGAGCCTCAATGTGGAATAATACAGCGATACTTAAAAAAGCGCCCAGGCCTGACAGCCTAAACGTGGAATATTACAGTGATACTTGATAAAGCGCCCGAGCCTGACAGCCTAAATGTGGAATATAACTGTGATAGTCAGTAAAGCGCCCGGGCCTGACAGCCTTACTGTGGAGTTTTACAGTGATACAAAATAAAGCACCCGGGCTTGACAGCCTCAATGTTGAATATTAGATTGATACTTGATAAAGCGCCCGGACTTGACAGCCGAAATGTGGAATATTACAATGATACTTAAAAAAGCGGCCGGGTCTAATAGCCTCAATTTGGAATAATACAGTGATACCTAATAAAGCGCTCGAGCTTGCCTGCCTACATGTGGAATATAACAGTGATACTTCATAAAGCGCACGGGCCTGACAGTCTAAATTAGGAATATTACAGTGATACTTAATAAAGTGCCCGGGCCTGACAGTCTAAATGTGGAATATTACAGTGATATTTAATAAAGTGCCTGGGCCTGATAGCCTGAATGTGGAAAATTACAGTGATACTTAATAAAGCGCGCGGACTTGACAGCCTTAATGTGGAATATTACAGTGATACTTAATAAAGTGCCTGGGCCTGACGGACTAAATGAGGAATATTACAGTGATTCTGAATAAAGCACCCGAGCCTGACAGCTTAAATGTTGAATATTACAGCGATACTTAAAAAAGCGCCCGGGCCTGACAGCGTAATTGTAGCATATTACAGTGATACTTACTAAAGCGCTTGGGCTTGGCGGACTTAATGTGAAATATTACAGCGGTACCTAATAATACGCCCGGGCTTGACAAACAAAGTGTGGAATATTACAGTGATACTGACTAAAGCACCCGGGCCTGATAGCCTAAATTCGAAATATTACAGTGATACTACATAAAACACCCGGGCCTTAGATCCTTCATGTGGTATATTATAGCGATACCTAATAAAACGCACGGGCCTGACAGCCTAAATATGGAATATTACAGTGATACTTAAAAAAGCGCCCGAGTCTGACAGCCTAAATGTAGAATATTTTTGTGATAGTCAGTAAAGCGCCCGGGCCTGACAGCCTTACTGTGGAATTTTACGGTGATACTAAATAAAGCACCCAGGCCTGACAGCCTCAATGTTGAATATTAGATTGATACTTGATAAAGCGCCCGGACTTGACAGCCGAAATGTGGAATATTACAATGATACTTCATAAAGCGGCCGGGTCTCATAGCCTCAATGTGGAATAATACAGTGATACCTAATAAAACGCCCGGGCCTGCCTGCCTACATGTGGAATATAACAGTGATACTTCATAAAGCGCACGGGCCTGACAGTCTAAATTAGGAATATTAAAGTGATACTTAATAAAGTGCCCGGGCCTGACAGCCTAAATGTGGAATATTACAGTGATATTTAATAAAGCGCCTGGGCCTGATAGCCTGAATGTTGAAAATTACAGTGATACTTAATAAAGCGCCCGGACTTGACAGCCTTAATGTGAAATATTACAGTGATACTTAATAAAGCGCCCGCGCCTGACGGACTAAATGAGGAATATTACAGTGATCCTGAATAAAGCATCCGAGCCTGACAGCTTAAATGTTGAATATTACAGCGATACTTAAAAAAGCGCCCGGGCCTGATAGCGTAAATGTTGAATATTACAGCGATACTTAAAAAAGCGCCCGGGCCTCACAGCGTGAATGTAGCATATTACAGTGATACTTACTAAAGCGCTTGGGCTTAGCGGACTTAATTTGAAAAATTACAGCGGTACCTAATAATACGCCCGGGCTTGACAAACAAAGTGTGGAATATTACAGTGATTCTTACTAAAGCACCCGGGCCTGATAGCCTAAATTCGAAATATTACAGTTATACTACATAAAACACCCGGGCCTAAGATACTTCATGTGGTATATTACAGCGATACCTAATAAAACGCACGGGCCTGACAGCCTAAATATGAAATATTACAGAGATACTTAATATAGCTTCCGGGCCCTGATAGCCTAAATATTGAATACTACAGCGAGACTTAACAAATCGCCTTGGTCTGACAGCCTAAATGTAGAATATTACATTGATACTTAATAAAGCGCATGGGCCTGACTGCCCAAATGTGGAATATTATAGTGATACTTAATAAAGTGACCGGGTCTAATAGCCTCAATGTGGAATATTACAGTGATACCTAATAAAGCGCCCGGGCCTGCCTGCCTACATGTGTAATATAACAGTGATACTTCATAAAGCGCACGGGCCTGACAGTCTAAATTAGGAATATTACAGTGATACTTAATAAAGTGCCCGGGCCTGACAGCTTAATGTGGAATATTACAGTGATATTTAATAAAGCGCCTGGGCCTGATAGCCTGAATGTGGAAAATTACAGTGATACTTAATAAAGCGCCCGGACTTGACAGCCTTAATGTGGAATATTACAGTGATACTTAATAAAGCGCCCGGGCCTGACGGACTAAATAAGGAATATTACAGTGATTCTGAATAAAGCATCCGAGCCTGACAGCTTAAATGTTGAATATTACAGCGATACTTAAAAAAGCGCCCGAGCCTGACAGCTTAAATGTTGAATATTACAGCGATACTTAATAAAGCGCATGGGCCTGACTGCCCAAATGTGGAATATTATAGTGATATTTAATAAAGTGACCGGGTCTAATAGCCTCAATGTGGAATATTACAGTGATACCTAATAAAGCGCCCGGGCCTGCCTGCCTACATGTGGAACATCACAGTGATACTTCATAAAGCGCACGAGCCTGAAAGTGTAAATTAGGAATATTAAAGTGATACTCGAGAAAGCGCCCGGGCTTGACAGCCTAAATATGGAATATTACAGTGATATTAAATAAAGCGCCCAGGCCTGATAGCCTGAATGTAGAATATTACAGTGATACTTCATAGAGCGCACGGGCCTAACAGTCTAAATTAGGAAAATTACAGTGATAATTGATAAAGCGCCCGGGCCTGACAGCCTAAATGTGGAATATTACAGTGATATTTAAAAAAGCGCCCGGGTTTGATAGCCTGCATGTGGAATATTACAGTGATACTTAATAAAGTTCTATATTAAGTATCACTGAAATATTCCATATTTAGGTTGTCAGGCCCGGGCGCTTTATTAAGTATTACTGTTATATTCCACATTCAGGCTGTCAGGCCCTGATGGTTTATAAAGTCTCGCTGTCATATTCCAGATTTAGGCTGTCAGGCCCGAGTACTACATTAAGTAAATGTGGAATATTACAGTGAAACTTAATAAAGCGCATGGGCCGGACAGCCTAATTGGGGAATATAATAGTGATACTCAACAAAGCGCCCGGGCCTGACAGCCTAAATGTGGAATATTACAGTGATACTTAAAAAGCGCCCGGCCTGACAGCCTACATGTGGAATATTTAAGTGATACTCATTTAGGCGCCCGGGACTGACAGCCTAAATGTGGAATTTTACAGTGATACTTAAAAATGCGCCCGGGCCTGACAACCTCTATGTTGAATATTAGAGTGATACTTAATAAAGCGCCCGGACTTGACAGCCTTAATGTGGAACACTACAGTGATACTTAATAAAACGGCCGGGTCTAATAGCCTCAATGTGGAATAATACAGTGATACCTAATAAAGCGCCCGGGCCTGCCTGCCTACATGTGGAATATTACAGTGATACTTCATAAAGCGCTCTTCACATTCAGGCTATCAGGCCCAGGTGCTTTATTAAATATCACTGTAATTTTCCACATTTAGGCTGTCAGGCCCGGGCACTTTATTAAGTATCACTGTAATATTCCTAATTTAGACTGTCAGGCCCGTGCGTTTTATTAAATATCACTGTAATATTCCTAATTTAGACTGTCAGACCCGTGCACTTTATGAAGTATCACTGTAATATTCCACATGTAGACAGGCAGGCCTTGGCGCTTTATTAGGTATCACTGTATTATTCCACATTGAGGCTATTAGACCCGGCCGCTTTATTAAGTATCATTGTAATATTCCACGTTTAGGCTGTCAAGTCTGGGCGCTTTATCAAGTATCAATCTAATATTCAACATTGAGGCTGTCGGGCCCGGGCGCTTTATTTAGTATCACTGTAAAGTTCCACATTTAGGCTGTCACGCCCGGGCGCTTTATTGACTACCACAGTAATATTCCACATTGAGGCTGTCAGGCCTGGGCGCTTTTTTAAGTATCACTGTATTTTTCCACATTGAGGCTCTTAGGCCTTGGCACTTTATAAAGTATCACTGTACTGTTCCAAATTTAGGCTGTCAGGCCCTTGCGCTTTATGAAGTATCACTATAATATTCCACATGTAAACAGGCAGACCCAGGCTTATTAAGTATCACTTTAATGTGTCACATTAAGGCTATCAGGCCCGGGCGCTTTATTAAATATCACTGTAATATTCCACATTTAGGCTGTCAGGCCCGGGCGCTTTATTAAGTATCACTGTAATATTCCTAATTTAGACTGTCAGTCCCCTGCGCTTTATGAAGTATCACTGTAATATTCCACATGTAGGTAGGCAGGCCCGGGCACTTTATTAGGTATCTATGTAATATTCAACATTGTGGCTATTAGACCCGGCCGCTTTATTAGACATCACTGTAATATTCCACATTAAGGCTGTCAAGTATGGGCGCTTTATTAAGTATCACTCTCATATTGCACATTTAGGTTGTCAGGCCAAGGCGCTTTATTGAGTAATACTTTAATATTCCACATTTAGGCTGTCAGGCTCGATCGCATTTTAAATTATCACTTAAATATTTCACATTTAGGCTGTCAGGCCTGGGCGCTTTTTAAGTATCACTGTAATTTTCCACATTTAGGCTGTCAGGCCCGTGCGCTTTTTAAGTATCACTGTTATATTCCATAGTTATGTTCTCAGGCCCGGGCGCTTTGTTAAGTATCACTATTATATTCCCAAATTAGGCTGTCAGACCCATGCCCTTTATTTAGTTTCACTGTAATATTCAACATTTACTTAATGTAGTACTCGGGCCTGACAGCATAAATCTGGAATATTACAGCGAGACTTTATAAAGCGCCAGGGCCTGACAGCCTAAATGTGGAATATAACAGTGATACTTAATAAAGCGCCCGGGCCTGACAACCTAAATATGGAATATTTCAGTGATACATATACATGTATAGCGCTTTATTTAGTATCACTGTAATATTCCACATTTAGGTTGTCAGGCCTGGGCGCTTTTTTAAGTATCGCTGTATTATTCCACATTGAGGATCTTAGACCCGGGACCTTTATTAAGTATCACTGTTATATTCCACATTCAGGCTATCAGGCCCAGGCGCTTTATTAAATATCACTGTAATATTCCACATTTAGGCTCTTAGGCCTTGGCACTTTATTAAGTATCACTGTACTGTTCCAAATTTAGGCTGTCAGGCCCGTGCGCTTTATGAAGTATCACTGTAATATTCCACATGTAAGCAGGCACGCCTTTATGTGAAAAATGGCAGCGATACTAATAAGCCTGGGTCTGCCTGCTTACATTTGGAATATTATAGTGATACTTCATAAAGCGCACGGGCCTGACAGTCTAAATTTGGAATAGTACAGTGATACTTAATAACGTGCCCGGGCCTAAGAGCCTAAATGTGGCATAATACAGCGATACTTGAAAAAGCGCCCAGGCCTTACAGCCTAAATGTGGAATATTAGAGTGATACTTAATAAAGCGCTATATTAAGTATCACTGACCCGGGACCTTTATTAAGTATCACTGTTATATTCCACATTTGGGCTATCAGGCCCAGGTGCTTTATTGAATATCACTGTAATATTCCACATTTAGGCTCATAGGCCTTGGCACTATATTAAGTATCACTGTACTGTTCCAAATTTAGGCTGTCAGGCCCGTGCGCTTTATGAAGTATCACTGTAATATTCCACATGTAAGCAGGCACGCCTTAATGTGAAAAATGGCAGTGATACTAATAAACCTGGGTCTGCCTGCTTAAATGTGGAATATTACAGTGATACTTAATAAAGCGCCCGGGCCTGACAGCCTAAATGTGGAATTTTAAAGTATTACTCAATAAAGAGCCCGGGCCTGACAACCTAAATGTGCAATATGAGAGTGATACTTAATAAAGCGCCCGGGCCTGACAGCCTTAATTATTAGGAATATAACAATGATACTTAATAAAACGCCCGGGTCTTACAGCCTAAATGTGGAATATAACAGCGATACTTAATAAAGCGCCCGGGCCTGAAGCCTAAATGTGGAATATTACATTGATACTTAATAAAGCGCCCGGGCCTGAAAGCCTAAATGTGGACTATTACAGCGAAACTAAATAATCACCTGTGCCTGACAACCAAAACGTGGAATATTACAGTTATTCTTAATAAAGTGCCCTGCTTGACAGACTAAATGTGGAATATTACAGCGATACTTAAGAAAGCGCCCGGGTTTAACTGCTTAAATGTGGATTATTACAGTGATACTTAATAAAGCGACCGGGACTGACAGCCTAAATTTGGAATATAACCGTGATACTAAATAAAGCGCCCAGGCCTAACAGCCTAAATTTGGAATATTACAGTGATACTTAATAAAGCGCCCAGGCCTGACAGCCCTTATGTGGCATATTACAGTAAAAATTAATAAACACCCGAGCCTGACAGCCTACATGTGGAATATTACAATGAATTTTAATAAAGCACCCGGTCCTGAATGCCTTAATGTTGACTAATACTGCTATAGTAATAAAGCGCACGGGCCTGACAGCCTTAATGAAGAATATTACAGTGATACTTAAAAAAGCACCCGGGCCGGACAGCCTTAATGTGGAATAGTACATTGATACTTAATTTAGCGCAAGGGCCTGACAGCCTAAAATAGGAATGTTAAAGTGATACTTAATAAAGCGCCCGGACCTGAGAGCCTAAATGTGGAATATGACAGCGATACTTAATAAAGCGCCCGGGCCTGACAGCCTTAATGTGGAATATTACTGTTATACTAAATAAAGTGCCGGGACCTGACAGCCTAAATGTGGAATCATACAGTGATACCTTATAAAGCGTTCGGGCCTGACAGCCGAAATGCGGAATATTACAGTGATACTAAATAAAGCTCTCGGGCCTGAGAGCCGAACTGTGGAATATTACAGTGACGTATGTATTATATATGCATACCAATTTGTTCCCTCTAAACGAAATTGTGTTAAAACTTAGTGTTCATATATAAATTAAGATATCAATTTCTGACATTTTCAATTGTTGCTAGGTTTCAAATGAAAAATATATCATTTGATTACCTTTTGCAAAGCTTTTAGGAATTTTGATTCGCAATGCTCTTCAACGTACGTTATTTGACCTTTTAAATTTTTTTGATTCAAGCGTCACTGATGAGTCTTTTGTAGACCAAACGACCGTCTGGCGTATGTACTAAATTTAGTCCTGGTATCTATGACGTGTTTATTTGCTTTAACGAAATGATTTCTAACATTGTTAGTTGCCAACCAATGCTTACCAGAGTACATGTCGTAGCGCTTGGATTTTAACAAAATATGTATTAATTGAGAACACACCCTGATAAAATTCATGTTAAAATAAAAAAAAAAAAAAAACAGTAGTAATAGATGCTCAATAGACATAAAACAACGGAAAAATAGAAACACATATTAAGTCAAACAAAAACAAACGCCAATGAAACGTACAAAGAAACGTAGATATTTGATAACAACTGTCATATTCCTGAATTGGTACAGGACATTTAAATAAAAAGTTAAAATTTACACCATTTGACCAATGCCTTATATCTATCAGTTTCTTAACCTGACATAAAAATGTTTAATCGGTCCCCATGCTGACAGTTCAGTTTTCTTTGGTTGATTTAACCATATGATTATCATGATTTCGTTTGTATAAAACAATTTCCTATTTTTGATTTATTCTGATAATTTTATCTTTGATAGTATATGTTTCTCAATTAAGATTAAGATGACAAATTGTAAACAACAAAAATGTTTGCAAGTTAAACAGTTTGATATTACATATAAAGCACATATTCATATGACGTTTTATCTTACCTCTTTTATTTTTTTCGGAATATGATTGGTTAAACGCGTCCGCTTGGAAACCTTGTATATTTCATACTATATAAGTAGGGAGGCGGGGCTTATTTCATATACGGTCAGTAGTGGTTTTACGTCCCTTTATTTTTCATATCAGGTTAGAAGGTCGGTGGGGCTTAATTCACGGTTAGTAGTGGTGTTACGTCCCTTTATAAAATAAAACAGTACTGAGAAAAAATGTTAAAGATTTCAAGAGACGAAGAAATTGATGATTACGATTAAAATGAATTCATTAAACACATTTTAACATAACAAGTTTTTATTGTTGGCATTTGTTTTTATAGGACCAATGGAAGTAGGTTCTTAATGCTTGAAGATTTGCTCATGTTGATAGGTCACTAGTCTAAAGTTCACACGTTAAGAAAGTCCGTAAGATACATTCGTTATATAGTGTGTTTGTGACATAAAACGGTATATATGGAGTAAGAAAATTCCAAATGGGGATTCGGGCTTCGCTCTCACCCAATATGAAATTTGCTGACCCCATATATACCGGATTAGGTCACTAGCACACTATGTAACCAATAATATTTAGATAAAATAAATGGTAAAATAGAATAAAAAAAGGATGTATTGAATACTTGCCTAGATTCACAAATCATTTGTTTTGAGGAATCACAGTTTTCATCACCCCATTGATATTGGTAAGAAAAAACTAATGCAGCACAATTAGCAGGTCCAGCTCCAGCTTTATTCTTATTATCTGGTTGAATCGGTGTTCCTTGATACCAGTCAGTGTATGTCAAAGGTTGACCAGAAACCCAATTAAACGTGCCTTCCGTATTATTGTGTTGGAGACCTATCCACCAGTCTATTAAAAGTAATTGACTTGCAAAATTTATATTTAATGTGAAATATATGAAAACAAGACAGAAAAAAACATATTCGAACAAACGTGCACTTTGCTTAAAAATGACGAGGCGAAAGATGTCATTAGAAACTTAAAAACACACAAGACAAAAACTGACAATGTCATGGGAAAGTTGCCATGCAAACTTTCCTAATTGGTTATAACTAATTGAACAAAGTAATTATTTGTCACGTTTGTTTTTGTTCTTTATAAACATTGACCATTTAGCCCATTTTTTTTAGTAAAATCGTTGTGGTGTAGCTCGGCAGTTCAACATACTGATCTTTAACAATTTGGCAGTAATTAATGGTATTATTGTCTTTCCTCTTTGCTTCTGTTTTCTATTTGTATGGCTGTCATACAAGTGTAAAGTTTAGTTAGCTATAAAAAGTGAAATCACATAAATACTAAACTACGAATGTTAAGCAACATATTTATACATATTGGAATGTCCGTACTCGGGGATATCACAGCTTTTTTCTACTCTTTTGATGGATCTGATTTTGATTTTTGTGATTTCGTAAGGGACTTTGGGTTTGAAATACTCCTTAGAGTTCTGGCCACCGTTTCACAAAGCCTTCTTAACTTACAATCATCGTATCAGTTTACGATCTGTTTATGTGTGGTTATATGTTCACGTTACGTGTGTTTCACAAAAGGACCACTAAGTTGATTGCAAGTTACGTCCTGTGTTCCATCGTAAGTGTATCGTTAACAAGGAAGAATGCTATCTTTCACGTCCGCACATTTTTCGAGTATGGCATGCCAATTTCACATTTTAAATAAATTATTACGGTTGGCGAATTATGACGAATTTTTTATTTATATCAATATTAATGCAAGTAAAGAGTAGCAGCTCCTTTCCAATAATCAAGATATGACACTTTTTTTAATAAATGCTTAACGAGTTTAATAACATATTACACAGGGAGGGATGCTATCAAATACTTTCTGTTATTGAAATTAAATTACTACGACAGCTGAGTGGACATGGTATATATTATCAATTTCATATATTAACGGCAACACTTTGAACACATACTCTTTTTGAAGACAAAAACAGTTAAATGTATTTAATAAAACTATCCGTCGCAGTAAAAGTTTGGTGGATTTGGGGCAACGAGAGAGAGAGAAGGGGGGGGGGGCCTTATTTCTTTGTTCTGTATACTTTGATTGGCCATTATTATCTGTTCAGTAATAACTATGTGTATTCTAATCTTTAAATTATGTGTCCTTTTGAATGTGTCACTGCACTACACAAGTGACCACATTTATCAATTTTGATTAATATATGATTGAAACCAAAAAGACAAACAGACAAATAATAGTACACATGACACAACATAGAAAAGTAAGGAATAAACATCACGAACCTCACCAAAAACTAGGAAATCAATGATCTCAGGTGCTCCAGAAGGGAAGGCAGATTCTGCTCCACATGTGTAATGTGTTGCAATTCTAAATTAAAATATTTGACCTAAATACGACAACAACTCATGCTGGCTGTTCAAAACTCCCCTTCTGAAAAATCACGATTCATGGTTGCACTTTGTAAATACAGCTGTTTCTGAAAACACGCCTCTTTTGTGGAGAAATTGAATATTCAAGGAAAATTAATTTTGTTTACATACTGGTTCCCAGTAATGCTATCTGTGTTCCATATAGCAGAGACAGAACTTGGGAATATTACCAGTAAATAAACACGTGCATATTGTTTACTTTGAAATCTGTGGTAACCTTTCATTCAAGGTAGTTCAGAAAATTATTGTAAGTTTAAAGTCTGAAAAGTTCAGGGCATACAAACGATGAAATCATGCCGCACAACCCATATTTTGACCTTTGAACAAAATTGTGGGGCAAATGAACTTTCAATTATAGGATAAGATTTTTTTCATAGTGAAAGTGGTACAGTTTTAGCCGTATTAGAGTTCCTATTGAAAATTGCATTGTCAATATTTACAGAAATGCAACCTCAAGTCGTTTGTTTGTTTACGAACAAAACAAAAGAAGTTCATGGAAGACCCTATACAAACGCTCTACACCTTTGCAGCTCAGACATAGAAATTACATTAATTGACACAATAAGTATCGAAATAATTGATTCAAGCTATACTTTATTGTAGCTTTAAGATGGATAGGCACTATACTTGTTTTATTTTAGCCCTCACTGTCGCTCGGGCAAAAATTATCACGAATATAATGCCTACTCATGTTAAAACTGCAATAAAGTATAGCTTGCATCAATAATTTCTTAATTTTATAACATATACAACAGTATTAGAGACATGGAGAGTAATCTTGATTCTGATAAAGCTTGGAACAGTATGTCAATATATATGTTCCTGGATAGAGTTACATTTTATCACCAGAACTAAATTTTATCATTGATCTAGGGAAAAAAAAACAATCAATCAATTGAGAAATTTTAACGTTCATTTAACATTTATACATGTTATACGTATTTAAAAACTTGTTTATCGGGCATTCGTCTCCAAGACTTTAGCAATGCATTGTTGTTTTAGATTGGAAAGAATTACGGATCGTACAAATACTGAAAACTAAAAACTTAGAAATCATTCCGACGAAAGCGACTTGTTGATTCTGAAATCATCTTTAATCATGTTAATTTACCATACATTTTAATATTATAAAGATAATAAGGTATTAACTCCATCATACAAAGTTGACCTTTTGTTTTGCATCCTAGGTTCAAAATATTCGACCCAAAGCGTGATGGATGAAAAGAGAATAATTTTTCGATTGTATGAAATTTATAACTAGTGATATGCTTTTTCTGTTATTACAGAGTCTGTTGTTGTCGGAGGTAATTGTGGTCTGAACTTTATCACGAACTGTTTTATCGGTGTTGTGATAATTTCTGACACAATGTAGGAGAAGAATATAAAGTTAACTTTGTCTGCAATAGTGAACGAACTGTTCAGTCAAGATTTATCAACTCTTGCAAAATCGTGGATTTGGAGGAAAATACCTATGCTTGTAATTGAACATAATGTGCTTGGCTAAAATCAAAGAACCAGTTCTGAAAGGACCAGTTCAACATTTCATTCCAAATGATATACTTATATCAATAATAAATTTGATATGCAGAAAACAAAGAGTTAAGTTATTTTGTTAATCGACTTTGCTTTATATTTTCTCATAATTCGGGTTAATTCAAATAAATACAGTCCGACTGTGTGCGTATTCTAAAAAAAGTACGTATACGGTCCGGTCCGTACGCGTACTGTCCAAATACTCATATGGTCTGGAAAATAGACATTATCTATATTGTTGAAAACTATTATATTTTGCTCTCAAGATGTCTTTAGTTTGTCTTTGTTATTTGATTTGTTTGCTGTCTTATTAACGTATAACCAACATCTCCAACAGTTTTCTATAACTAAAACGGTTATTGTGTTTCTTTCCTTCAATGATATGCTTAAAGGATGAAGAACCGAAGAGAGATTTACACAGGCACATGTTTCTATCAGGTAGGTCGACTTTTGATATGTATTACACGTTGAAAGTCAACCTTGGTGCCTGCGGGCGATGTCCCTAAATAAACAATTGTAAACAGAACAAAATTTGCTTCACTTTTTCATCTTTAAATTCTCCTCCCCTTCCAATTTTTTTTCTACTGTATTAATTTTTGAAGACATATCTTAAAAAAGTATAATGGATCTTCAGCTTAACCCCTTCCCCCGCAGTTTTCGTATATATTGTACACATTAGATTCGATCCTAAAATAACCACTAGAAAGACATACAGGTATAACTAAATAGTTGCAAAAAATTCAATTGACCACGAAAATAATCCCAATAAGGTTTTATATGTTTCGATATTCTGATTAGAATACATTTCTTTTTTTGGAAAAATTACCAAAAAATAATCATTATCTGATTTGACGGTAAACAACTGTTTAGATTTAAACGTTTTTATCAATTACCACTGTGCCTGTAGTGATATAATCATAAAGAGATATCAGAACGCGGACGTGACAGAAAGCCTATTTATCAAATTGTTAAGACGGACGCCGATAGGAAATAAAATGAGCACAAAGTGATTAAAACCTTAGCTTTGCTATATGAAAGTTGATTGCCTATTCAAATAATCAAACGATGTAAGACTCTACGTTTAGTTCTATAAGATTAAAAAAGATTCTTCTTCGTCTTCTAACATTTGAGGCATCTTGATCAAGAATAAAGAACGCTGCAGCCATGTTAGATAGATAAATTCATTTTCGCAGAAAAAAAATACAATGGAGATACGACTAGGTATAGTTGTATGAAGTTACGCAAAGTTAACGCATTATTTAAAGCATTTTAATTTACAACGGCTTTGTGAAACGGCTGTAACATGTGTAAGATCTACGATTTATTTACGATGGATATACGATGAGACGAACTTTGTGAAGGCTTTGTGAAACGGTACCATGTATATTTGTTATTTTATTTTTCTAATCATTACCATGTGAACTGTTGATCAATGTAGCTATACGTTTCAAATAGTTGCTTTCTTCCCTAGTTTCCAAAGATGGAAGATGGCCACCAAAATCTTTACATGTGGTCTATAAGTACAACATGAACGGTAAATAGAAACGCATTTATCTCAAAACAACACATTATTATTATTACTATTATCACAGACAATATATCGATAAAGGTTACAGACACATGTTATGTTTACCTTTGACATATGTCGGCACATTTTTGTCAGTTTGTTATCAAGCGTCGTAAAACATAACATGATATATAAGGCATGAAGGTAAAATATCTCTATATACATAATAAAGGATCCTACACGTTAATGTAAGATACAGTTAAAAAATAGTTATATTTATAAGTACGTCTAAACCAGTGACAACTCAACAACAGATATACATTGCACAACAGTAAAATGATTAAAGATACTAGGACTGATTTGACGCTAAAAAAACAAGGAAAACAAGATAACAGTTATGAAGTTGAAACCCGTTGATAACCATTAAAATCCGAAAATTTTGACAAATTCAGATAAATTAATGTAGTCTATAATTGATAGATTATCCTCAGAATTTTAAAATAAATGTTTGTAAAAAAGTGAACTTATTATTTCTACTGGGCTTGTGACTTCATTGGTATGCAGTCCTATCTTTGTAATGTCATCTTTGTTGTGCAATTCGTTCTTGACACTTAGGAAAGACGCATACGAAGGTTATACAGTTACACGTAAAAATCATCACAACAACTTTCAACCAATATGCACAATATTTAGATATCTCAAATTTTTTCATAAGTGTTAATGTTTTATCAGATAATTACTAAAGTATAGCTGTCTTAAGGTAACACGATACCGAATGACGTTACGCCACGAGTTATCGTTCCTGACGTTATCGAATAACGTTCACACATTCAAGCCAATGCATCAGTATTTGCAATCACAAAGTGATAAAATTAAAAAAAAAATATTGGGTATTTATGTGACATTTTTAATGGTAACTTTTTCTGGATACTTGATGGATCAAAGACTTATGGCCTGACCGATGAAGAAAATGTTAATAATTTTTTTTATTATTGCTTATTGTTTTAAAATCTTTAAAAATGTATTACTTTACTTTTAAATATTCTGTTTCTTTAAAATTTAAGCATCTGAACGATTATCTACATATAATAGACTGAGTTTTATCACAAGTCTTTATTCTTGGTATATGTTTGCAATAAATACTTTTTCTTGATCATGATGAACCATGAAATTTTGTTTTGAAAGTAGAAATATAATCTATAGAAACTTAGGATGATGTGTAAAAAAACACGGGGAATTGTTGGTACATCTTTTAATTCTTGTTAAAATGGTCGTCTAAAACACCGCTCTGGAAAAATGGAAAAATGAAATTTATCTGGATGACAATACGGATAGAATTAGGCGATAATGCACAATACAAGCAGACTTTGCAACGCATACAAAAATAGTTTGTTTGTATGAAGGCGGGAATTTCAAAATTAATAATTGTAAAATATTGATTTATTTCATAACGGTACACTTTTTTAACACAAACGTTGTTACAAATATATTAATATAATAATTTTCTATTAATTTATCCAGTTTTTTTTTGGTTTCCTTCTCCTTTAAGAAAGGGGTTTACTTGGTTATTTTGCCGAATATATATCTTTCTCTATGTCCCAGTATAAAAGGTCTCTGAAATTCATTATTCTGTACAGAGTAGATCCAATATCGTTTCGGAATTATTTTGAAAATAAAGTGCTAGATTTGTAATGCTATAGACCAAGTCTACACGGGATATACAGCAACATCGGAATGAAGCCTCAAAAAGTTAACGTAGGCTGAGAAATACATGGGAACTTGATTCGGCAAAAATAAAATGAAAAAAGCAGGTCTCGTTACAGTATGATTAAAGCAATCCCCAAGTTGCTACTTGCGCCAATAAACGCAAGTTGATAGTCGGGACTGGCTATAGTCAGACTGGTTTCGTTCCAATTTTTTTCTCTCCAAATTTACAATCAAACGACTGACTAATTATTATTCAAACGGAAAAAAGAGACTGAAATAGCTAAATCTTGAAATCCTTTAGATTTCATTTTCGTGTTAATTACGCTTGCATGGGTATTTGGTGGTAGTGTGTTTTTTTTTGTGTGATTTGAGGTGCAAATAGTGTACATGTACAAGTTTGGAGACAACGCGACTGAAAGAGAA
The DNA here is from genome assembly GCF_963676685.1 of Mytilus edulis. Lineage (NCBI taxonomy): Eukaryota > Metazoa > Mollusca > Bivalvia > Mytilida > Mytilidae > Mytilus > Mytilus edulis. The sequence continues at coordinate 15,053,816 of NC_092357.1, forward strand.
TTAACATAGTTGCCTTTTTAGGCCCTGAGGGACATATTGCTCACATACTTAGGTAGCAACCATTTGATTTTCGGGGGGGGGGGGGGGGGTGGCTATGGATTTTTTTCTAAACAAACTTCTTTTATCGGCTTTGGCGAAAGACAATCTATTTTTCTGGCGACAAGTCGAAAACTATTTTTTTCTTTCAATTTTAGCATTACATATAGTTGCAGCTGAGGGTGAAACAAACAATTTTTTTTTCTCAGGGTCAAAAACACCCCCCCCCCCCCCCCCCACCCTCCCCGAAAATCAAATGGTTGCTGCCTTGTCGTCTGGAAAAGTCCGAGGAGTTTCATAGTATTGAAAGGAGTTTTTAGAACAAGCATGCAAAAGAAGAACAAGTTTTTAGAACAAGCAAGCATGCACAAATATATATATATTTATTAGGGTTGAGATCTCACAAACGTGTTTAACCCCGCCGCATTTTTGCGCATCTCCCAAGTCAGGAGCCTCTGGCCTTTGTTAGTCTTGCATTATTTTAATTTTAGTTACTTGTGTACAATTTGGAAATTAGTATGGCGTTCATTATCACTGAACTAGTATATATTTGTTTAGGGGCCAGCTGAAGGACGCCTCCGGGTGCGGGAATTTCTCGCTACATTGAAGACCTGTTGGTGACCTTCTGCTGTTGGTTTTTTTATTTGGTCGGGTTGTTGTCTCTTTGACACATTCCCCATTTCCATTCTCAATTTTATATAAAAAAAAATCATATACATGTATGCATATTGTAATACTAGTATAAAATGTATTAGCATGAGTTTTAGAAACACGATGGAAAGCGAGACTCGCCGAGCTTTCCACTTGTTTCGTAGCGAGTGCAAAAACCTTTTATAATTCTGACAATGTATATTGCACATAATTTTATATTTTGTTTATATCCTACAATTTACACCCCAAGGCCTAGGGTGAATAGGGATAAAAATATGGTCACTTGGTCTTCTTCCGACCGGCAGTAAAATGCTTCCAAAGTGAGGCGTCCATTTGGCTGTGCGGGATGTATTATTTATTGTAAACTGCGTCTTGAACATGCATAAAATATTTGCTACTGGACGTAAAGTTACCAGCAATCAATCCTACAATTCAAAATCGCCACTTGAAACTAATAGAGCACGCAACATCATATTGTTTCACCCGTGTAAATTCGACCGTCAATCCCACACTTGATAGTCTTTTTGCTTCAGGTTTAAATTGTGCACCTGTTTTTTAAAGGTACGCATACCGTCTGGATTTTCTTTTTTTTTTTTGTTCATGACAGGTTGCCTGATTAGGCATTTTGATAGATCATAAAGGCCCGCCCAGTACAGACTCCGGATAACATCTCCTGCATGTGGAATTTCAAGCTTGAGCTTTTATGTTTCGCAGTTTGTTTTACTTATAAAGAATGCATATATAATCTCAAGATTTGTTTTATAAAATAATTTTCCACAAATGCCAGACTGTTGAACTAATAGTGAAATTTTGCATACAGTTTGCAATGTTTGTCCGACTTGCTTAGCAAGCAACTCGCACATTTACACCACGCAAAGTACACTATACACATGTACGTAGCAAGTCAAGAATCATGAAAAGTTTTGAATTTTTCGTTGAGTTTTGTTATTTTATTTATCATGCATGAACTATTTGCCACTGAACGTTTAACAACCATCCAAAACAGAGCAATTATATCACTGTCAACTAAATCGAATTTTTAAAGTACTATTTTCCTACATGGATGAAGCAATGACAACACCATTGTCATAAAAGATGGAGTTAAAAACTCAGTAATTCAAATGAATCACACGTAAACATTTTATGTTATTTTCACTCGAATTTTACAAAAATAAGAAGGTATTTAATATGCTCGTTAAAATCAGACGAGATTAATGTTAAATTCATGTTAGTGAAATTTCTATGGGTAGGACGAAATTAATTATATCAGTAGAATCTCATCACTAGGAAATTTACGGAAACCTGACAGGGGAAACACAAATAAAATAAACACCCTTCAGATCCCGACACATTTTGTGTTTTCCATTTCTCTGGAGAATAACGTTACATTCTGTATTCAATAACGTCACACGTTTTCGGTCAAATTCTAAGGGTATCAATCAATTTTGAAGCCATTTATTTCAAAAACAAGGATGGTGACATATGATTTTCTATACATATATGAATTCAGATAGTAATTTTGAATATTATGTTAGTTTTTTGTTGTTCTCTGTATATAAGAACATAGCCATCCATTGGAAAATATAAAAAGGTTAGCCGAAAAACAGGCATTTCCCCTATATACCTAAGTAAATTTGTCGCCCAAATCGACGTTTTCCAATGAAAATACCAAGAAAACAAAAATGGTGACCCCCATTTTTTATTACATATTTCGATGTAACTCGGTGCAAAGAACGCGTATGCCAAAAAGTTTGGAAATCGGGAGATATGCCATTCGGTATCGTGTTACCTTAATTCTTTTAGTTTTTTTATGATTTGTTTGATTTCAATTTTCCCCTCAGGCTTTTAATATGTTAAGAATGACAAATTTCATATTGTAATACTTACCAATGCAACAGGCATAGGTACCTGATCACACATTATAAGGTATCTTTTGCCATGAAAAGAAAATTGGGTGAATGGACATGCTATAATAGATAAATTAATAAAAAAGATAATTAACCACTTATCCGTATAATCGTATCACAGTTTAGTTCCCGTTCACCAAACGGAAATTCGATTTTTTTGTATGCTCTTTCGTTTTTTTTATTAATCATAATGAGCCTATTAAATTTCTTTTTCTAAGATTAAAAACGGAAATTCCATTTTCAAATGGCAAAATAAACTAAATGGGAAAGCAAATGTCGCATTCCTGGTTTGGTAGATACATTTCATTATGAAGAAAATGGTAGATTATTTTTGTTTGCATACTTAGCATCGCACTGTATATTAATAACACATGTTTACGTTAAATTGAAAATTGGGATCCCGCTAACATGTTTAACCCCACCACATTATTTATGTATGTGCCTGTCCCAAGTCAGGAGCCTGTAATTCAGTGGTTGTCGTTTGTTTATGTGTTACATATTTGTTTTTCGTTCATTCTTTTACTTGAATTAGGCCGTTAGTTTTCTCGTTTATTTTTTTTTTTCATTGTCTTATCGGGGCCTTTCATAGGTGACCATGCGCTATTGGCTTTGCTCATTGTTGAAGGCAGCACGGTGACCTATAAGTGTTAATGTTTGTGTCATTTTGGTCTTTTGTGGATAGTTGTCTCATTGGCAATCATACCACATCATCTTTTTTATATGTATGTTATCCGCATGTGGAGCAGGATCTGCTTACCCTTCCGGAGCACCTGAGATCACCCCTAGTTTTTGGTGGGGTTCGTGTTGTTTATTCTTTAGTTTTCTATGTTGTGTCATGTGTGCTATTGTTTTTCTGTTTGTCTTTTTTTCATTTTTAGCCATGGCGTTGTCAGTTTGTTTTAGATTTACGAGTTTGACTGACCCTTTGGTATCTTTCGTCCCTCTTTTATCAAAATAAATACACAAAAAATAGAGAAAATTGTGTGTTTTATCATAATTATAGCTGTAATTTCTCAAACACCTTGTTTGCGTTTGGTTAGATATTTTTCTACTGTGCCAAATAAGGAGAAATAACTCAGATAAAGTATTTTTTATTATAGAAAATGATATGAATTTACCTTTTTTGATATGTAGCAAGAAAACAAGATCGGTGATCCTTTTTGTTTTCTCTTTTTCTTATCTGAAGCATGTTATAAGAGCAATCCCCTAACATTTGATCTTAATGTTCTGATAGTACTCTTTCTATTTAGCACATAAAATTAGATTTTGCATGCATAACCTTTACAAAATCTGATAATTTTGCACAACCTGTAGCGTAAAAAAAAGTCCGATGACCCATACTTTTCAATATTATTGAAAAAAGCATTAAAAAAGTTATCAAAATATTCTATCAATTTCAATAAAGACTCCCTACCCACCTTAATATAAAGTTCATCAGCATACACCCGCTTGTGAAAGTTTATAAAAGTTTATATAAAATGACAAAATAGTTTTCAACGTAAATAGATTTTGACCACTGTTTTGTTTCTCTTAAAGTCCCATAATCATGTAAATCTCACAATTAAGATAAAAAAAAATCCAGACAATAGTTGGTCACGATTTTAAATCATTTGCATTCAGATGACAAAACAAAAATCAACTAATCCTTTGAATGAACATAAACTAAATGTTTGACGTACCATGACATATTGGAATATCACCATCCCACCCGGAGTCTGTACATCTGAGTGATTGACTTCCTAGTAAAGTATATCGGCATTTACATGAAAAATTGGCAACATCCCCAATGTCTCTACCACTCACAGAAACATTTCCATTTTGTTGAGGTTGAAGATCTTCACATTGAACTGACAATTGTAAAAATAAAAAATAATAACATCCTAGAAGCCAGGATTAAATTCTTTATATACGCAAGACGCGTGACTCGTCCATTACGTTTCTTTTAGTTACAAATGCATATCACTTATTTCATATGCATCAATTGAATTAACTTTAACTTGAAATCTTTATACCGCTTTGGTAAAATATCAAAACATCAGAGGCAATTTGGTAGATACATTTGTTGGTCTGTTTTCAAAGTCTTAGAAAAAACAGTGTTCAGAGAGAAAACTCTTACATGAAAAGAATTCAAGTAAGTGGTGTTTGTTACAAAAGCGTATTAACTGTTCAATGTCATATACCAAACAACTAAACGACAGGTTGCAAAAAAAACAAACAGCGGAGGAGAAATGTTTAGGCGGAAGTTAATTATAAATTGTAGAAAAAAAAAAACAATGGGTGTTTCTATTTTTTCGTTTTTTAATATTATCATGATTATCATCCTGATATTGAAAGAACATTTGAAGGTCTTTCAACCGAAACGATCTATGTGCTATGAAACATTGTAAATTCTTGTAAAACGTTTCATTTTCAGTGTCAACTTAAAGTAAGTTGTATACTGATTTAAACAATATGTGGTTTCTATTACTTCCTGTTTGAAATAGGGGAGATAATTCGTTACTTCCCGCTTGAAAAATATCATTTACGCTATTATTTAATAGTATTAGCTTGCCAAATAAAACTCGCTTATTACTTTTCAGAACTTTACATGCAGACAAAACTATACTTCCGGATGTTACAAGCCCACTTTCGGTTCCTTTCATCAAGGTCAAATAGATTGCAAACTAAGGCATACTTATCCCTGATTTTAAAAATATATATAGTTATTTGTACTATCGCTTGAATTAGGGAATAAAATGGCTTACGTATCTAACATTGTTGGGTTGATGTTTAGACGAGTTGTATATACATTATGTATACACAGCCATGTATCACCATCATTGATGGCGATCCGATAGATACATCTGTTGAAGAGTTGTCACTGACTCAGACGTACTTATGAATATAATTATTTTCTGTGACTGTATCTAACATTAATTTGTAGGATCCTTTACTATAGATAATTTAGCTGATCTGTCACAATAACATCTTCATGCCTTATATATCATGTACTGTAGTACGCCGCTAGATTAAAACTGACGAGGAAAGGTAACATACGGCCAGCGAAAGCTCTATTTTGTAGAGCCCAGGTGGTCGTGTGGTCGAGCGGGACGGGACGGCTGCAATGCAGGCGATTTGGTGTCATGATATCACAGTAGCATGGGTCCGAATCCCGGCGAGGGAAGAACCAAAAATTTGCGAAAGCAACTTTACAGATCTAACATTGTTGGGTTGATGTTTAGACAAGTTGTATATATATATATATATATATATATATATATATATATATAAATTGCGGTTTTTATCCAACGCAATCATAGGTTTGAACGTAGTTTTCAATTTAGACTCGTTTATATTTTTTGTTTGGGCATGTATCATATTTTGCCTCCGGTTTATATGATCCGTTCATCCTATATTGACTCTTAAAATTCAAGAGTTTATTTAAAAATGAGGGTACTTTTTCTTAAAATGAGGGTTCTTTTTATATGGCCTTCCAAATACCGTTTCGATCCCTAACATTACTGAAGAGACATTTATTGTCGAAATCCGGATCTGGTGTACTAATGAAATATTGACACCGTATGTTTGTGGCATAACATCGTATCCACACAATTTTTTCTGTTTAATATTAAATTTATAAGATCAATTTTGTTACATCTTGTGATCAATTTTATTTGGCAATCGTCAATGGCAGTCATCAGGGTTAAAGAAGATCAGTTGTTCGACCTGTTAGTCAAATGCGTTTTGTTTAAATATACTTTTTCACTTTTTTGGTCTTTTGGAAAATGTTGTTTGTGCTGTTCTTAGACCCTTCTACAACGAAATTTTGTTTGACATGAACACGTATAAAAATTTCGGTTTTTATCCAACGCAATCAAAGGTTTGAACGTAGTTTTCAATTAAGACTCGATATATTATTAATTATATTAAAATTGAAATTGGAAAAATCTAAGTAAAAAAACAATTATTCAGAGAACAGAAGAAGGTTTTTCTAATCGAGATGATGTAATTTGATATCGAAATCTTAATATACCTTTTAAATCTGATTATGAATTTATAGCTTATTGAATGCCAATGGTTTCATTGCCTTTTGTTTGAAGTTAGTTTTTGTTACTCCAGGTTAAACAATGTCAATTTTTGTATTATTTAATATATTAGATGATATTGATTTCTAAATAAATGGTTCTGTTAACTTAACTAGAGGCTCTAAAGAGCCTCTGTCGCTCACCTGGGTATATGTGAATATTAAACAAAGGAAGCAGATGGATTCATGACAAAATTTAGTTTTGGTGATGGCGATGTGTTTGTAAATCTTACTTTACTAAACATTCTTGCTGCTTACAATTATCTCTATCTATAATGAATTTGACCCAGTAGTATCAGTGGATAAGGTTTACAAAAAATTACAAATTATATGAAAATTGTAAAAAATTGACTATAAAGGACAATAACTCCTTAGGGGGTCAATAGACCATTTCGGTCATGTTGACTTATTTGTAAATCTTACTTTTCTGAACATTATTGCTGTTTGCAGTTTATCTTTATCTATAATAATATTCAAGATGATAACCAAAAACAGCAAAATTTCCTTAAAATTACCGATTCACGGGCAGCAACCAACAACGGGTTGTCAGATTCATCTGAAAATAACAGGGCAGATAGATATTGATCTGATAAACATTTCACTCATGTCCGATTTGCTCTAAATGCTTTGGTTTTTGAGTTATAAGCCAAAAACTGCATTTTACCCCTATGTTCTATTTTTAGCCGTGGTGGCCATCTTGGTTAGTTGACCGGGTCACGCAACACATTTCTTAAACTAGATACCCCAAAGATTATTGTTGCCAAGTTTGGATTAATTTGGCCCTGTAGTTTCAGAGGAGAAGATTTTTGTAAAAGATAACCACGATTTACGAAAAATTGTTAAAAATTGACTATAAAGGGCAATAACTCCTAAAGGGGTCAACTGACCATTTTGATCATGTTGACTTATTTGTAAATCTTTCTTTGCTGAACATTATTGCTGTTTACAGTTTATCTCTATCTATAATAATAGTCAAGATAATAACCAAAAACATATATATACAACTCGTCTAAACATCAACCCAACAATGTTAGATCTGTAAATTTGCTTTCGCAAATGTTTGGTCCTTCCCTCGCCGGGATTCGAACCCATGCTACTGTGATATCGTGACACCTAATCGCCTGCACTGCAGCCGTCCCGCTAGACCACACGACCACCTGGGCTCTCAAAAAAGAGCTCTTCGGTGGGCATGTGTTACCTTTCCACGTCAGTTTTAATCTAGCGGCGTACTACAGTACATGATATATAAGGCAGGAAAATGTTAATGTTACAGATCAGCTAAATTATCTATAATAAAGGATCCTACAAATTAATGTAAGATACAGTCACATAAAATAATTATATTCATAAGTACGTCTGAGTCAGTGACAACCCTACAACAGATATATCCATCGGATCGCCATCAATGATGGTGATACATGGCTGTGTACATAATGTATATACAACTCGTCTAAACATCAACCCAACAATGTTAGATCTGTAAATTTGCTTTCGCAAATTTTTGGTTCTTCCCTCGCCGGGATTCGAACCCATGCTACTGTGATATCGTGACACCTAATCGCCTGCACTGCAGCCGTCCCGCTAGACCACACGACCACCTGGGCTCTCAAAAAAGAGCTTTCGGTGGGCATGTGTTACCTTTCCACGTCAGTTTTAATCTAGCGGCGTACTACAGTACATGATATATAAGGCATGAAGATGTTATTGTTACAGATCAGCTAAATTATCTATAGTAAAGGATCCTACAAATTAATGTAAGATACAGTCACAGAAAATAATTATATTCATAAGTACGTCTGAGTCAGTGACAACCCTACAACAGATGTATCCATCGGATCGCCATCAATGATGTTGATACATGGCTGTGTACATAATGTATATACAACTCGTCTATACATATATCTTTCTCTGAATTCAGGATTCAATTTGCTACTTCTTCATGTTCTTCTTTTAGAATATGACTTCAGGTATCATATTAGAGCATTATTTAGAAAGATTCCAAATATGTATGATTTCCTTTTGCACTTTGCTGTTATAGTGTCCTTGATTTCATCGTTTCTTATTATTTTTTTATAAAAAGAATTGGACATTGATTCAACCTGTCAGTTGAAAATTTTGAAGTTTTCCGATTGATATTGTCACGGTCATATGTCACCCAAAGGCCTGCAACAGACTATATGACTTTACCATGTACCAAGTTGGTGAAATAAATAATTAACCTTGAAATTAACAAATTGAAGGACTTTTTCTCCTATAAGAAGGCTTTTAACTGAAATGTGTCAGATTTTCATCACAATAAGGTGAATATTTTGCACTAAACATTTTATTCATATCTTTTGAGTGCCGAAGTAGATCATAAAACAAGGAAAAGTCAAAATTCGGTATATGAAATTGACCTGAGAACCTTAACCTAAATTTCAAAATAGTGAGCCAAAAACTTCAAACCAAAATACCGGTCTCATCAACCTACCAATTATGTCATTCATTTATAGATAACTAACGTAAACAGAAGGGGAAATAACTCTCAGATAATCAACAAAAAAGATTTCATTTATGATAACAGAGGAAATACATGTACATGAACAATACAAACCTCACAATTATAGGTCTTCAACTTAACAAGGTCGGTTTCAAAAGCCCAATAACTGTTCAATTAAATAAACGAGAAAACGAAAGATACCAGAGGGACAGTAAAACTCATCAATCGAAAATAAACTGACAACGCCATGGCTTAAAATGAAAAGGACAAACAGACAATTGTACACATGACACAACATAGAAAACTAAAGAATAAATAACACTAACCCCAAAACTATGCACCATCTTGCATTTTCTTTCAGTAAACGCGCGTTTGATTTTAAAGGGGCACTTGTCTAATTCGTGTTCACAAGGGACTGTCCGACTTGATTTTCCTCTGAGTTCAGTATTTTTGTGTTTTTACTTTTCACCGATTGGACCAAAATTCTCATATTATATTGATAACCAAGTGTAACATTATTCGTCACTTATAGGTATTATAAAGACAAACCTCGCGTCTTGTATAGTGAATGAGAATCATTGTACCTTTGATAACTATTATCCAAACTATTAAAAGTCTAAAATAATAAATTAACAGGGCATGGGATTAATTAGATGTAGTTTAGTTTAATGTGTATTCTTATCTAGACGACATCTTGTTGTCCATCGAGTTGACCTGCGACGACATTCGATGACCATAACAGTGATGTAAACATAGATATTGATATACATGTAAATAGATGTCAGTATCGTACAAATAGATTATTTAAAGTTTTTTCGGGACAATTGTCGTAAAAACTTTATATACAGTTCAGACATAGTCTGTTACTCTGTTACAAACATTAAATATTTCAATGCAACTTTCAAACTTTTTAACAGTGATTTGATTTCTCTTAGGTTAATATAGTATCAATCGTATAATCTTGTAAAAAGAGAAATGAAAGTTACCAGAGGGACAGTCAAACTCCTAAATCGAAAAAAAGCTGACAACATCATGGCTAAAAATGAAAAGGACAAACATGCAGACAAAATAAGTACACATGACACAACTTAAGAATAAACAACACGAACTCTACCAAAACGAGGGATGATCTCAAGTGCTATCGAAGGGTAATAAGATCCTGCGCCACATGTGGCACCCGTCGTATTGATTATGAGATAATAAATCTGGTAACTAGTTTTATTCTTTAGGTCACATTTATGAAAGGGAAGGGGACTGTAGTTACGACGTAAGGAGCATATCCGATATCATTTGTGAAACGGTTATTCCATAACGGTCAACTAACTCGTGATTGCGTCCGTATAACTGATTACAATACCATTTAAATTGGCATTATGATTAACAAATTTTACGTTAATTGAATTTTTCGATTTTTTGAATCATTCAAAAGTGACAATTGTTGAAGGTAAAAGAAACTATTGCAAAAACGTACTGTATTAGCTAAAGTTCATATATAATGTTTATACTTACATTTGCAACATTGTCCACCTCTACAACATTTTCCTATATTTGTCCATTCTGGTCCGAAAGCCGTTTTACAAGTACTTCCTTGTTTTGTGCATGTTCCCTTTGAAGCATGACATTGCCGCGTAAGACCTTGAGAAAATATGTTACCATCAAGTTTAAATTTGATAATTCAACAGATTGATCAATTACGCAACATTCAATTGGTGAGAATGTTATCAAACAATGCTGAACATATCATACAAATATGAAATATAAACTAGGTTCGTTCAGAAGATGCATGTATGTTCATAATACCATTACTACAATCCAGACCCCTTTTCTACAAAATAAGACTTATTACTATGTGCCTACTACAAAATAAGCAACAAGGGATGTCACACGTGCTGTTTACCCTTCTGCAGCACCTTGAATCGTTCTATTTTGTTGTGTGGTTCGTGTTTCTCAGTCTTTTGTTTTTTATCATGTATTTTGTGTACTTTTGTCTGTCTGTTTTGGTTAGATTTATTCTCTTTTACATTAGAATTGTATTAAGACTTTTATAAAAGCTTAAAAGAACGACCTTTACAATACATAAAGTTTGTTTCATAATATTATTTACTGTTTCCATAGTTGCATCCAATATGTAATATTATACCCTTTGCTGTTTCACTGGTGTCATCCAGTTTGAATATATAATACTATTTGCAGTTTCAAAAGTGACGTCTAGTTTGTATTATAATACCATTTACTCTTTTACAAGTGGCATCCGATATGTAACATAATACCCTTTGCTGTATCACTTGTGGAATCTACTATGTTATATAATAACGATAGTTCCCCTATGCTGTCTATCAATGTCAATCACCATCAATATTCAATATATGGTATAGCTAAGCAGTAAGAAGGACTGTATCATGACTCGTGGTCATCTATATTCCGTAAAAGAGTGACCATTTTGATTCATGGTACTCTCATCTTGACTATTTCTATTTTGAAACAATCCTGCCTTGAACATAAATTGAATAAGTCTAATAACAAATATCCATAGTTTAGGGAAGTAAATCCTTATAAGAAGAACAAAGCATGACATTTTGTATTCAAGAAACACAAGCATTTAGCTGACCTCTTAAAGTGCTACATTATAACAGTTATCAAAAGTACCAGGATTATAATTTTATACGCCAGACGCGCGTTTCGTCTACATAAGACTCATCAGCAACGCTCAGATCAAAATAGTTAAAAAGCCAGATCAAAAGAAAGTTAAAGAGCATTGAGGATCCAAATTTCAAAAAAAAGTTGTGCCAAATATGGCTAAGGTAATCTACTCCTAGGGTAAGAAAATCCTTAGTTTTTTTGAAAAAATGCAAAGTTTTAATTGTACACAGAAAATTTATAAAAATGACCATTTAATCGATATTCATGTCAACAATGAAGTGCTGACTACTGGGCTGGTGATACCCTCGGGACGAAACGTCCACCAGCAGTGGCATCGACCCAGGGCTGGTAATAGTTATCAAAAGTACAAGGATTATAATTTTATACGCCAAAGGCGCGTTTCGTCTGCATAAGACTCATCAGTGACGCTCAGATCACAATAGTTAAAAAGCTAAATAAATCCTAAGTTTTAGAGCATTGAGGATCCAAAATTCCAAAAAGTTGTGCCAATATGGCTAAGGTAATCTACTCCTGGGGTAAGAAAATCCCTTTTTTTTGGGGAAAAATTCAAAGTTTTGTAAACAGAAAATTTATAAAAATGACCATATAACTGATATTCATGTCAACACTGAAGTGCTGACTATTGGGCTGGTGATACCCTCGGGGACAAAAATAACGGATATACCAAAATAAGAAGACAGAATAATAATTTACTGTAAGTCCAATTTTAAGGGGATATGAGTTGTGGGAATGAGATCTGTATTGACTCATCCTTGTGAATTTATAGTAACGAAATATGACAAAACATCTTACTTCCTGCATTTACCACATGACACATGGTGAAGATAACAGCGACCACACAATAAAATCTCGACATAATTCTGAAAGTATATACAGAAATATTTATAAGCTTAAAACTAATCTTATAAATGAAATATGAACTACTACTCCCTAATTTTAGAACTAGTAAAGTACGGTTATACAAACAATCATTATTGTCATTTTGTTTATTTTCTTTTGTTACAACTTTTGACATCAGACTCGTTCTTCTCTTGAACTGAATTTTAAGTAATGTGCGTATTAATATGCATCTACATTGGCTAGAGGTATAAGGGAGAGTTGATATCTGATAAACTTGTTTAACCCCGCATTTTTGCGACTGTCTCAAGGCAGGAGCCTCTGGCCTTTGTAAGTCTAGTATTTTTTTTAAATTTTAGTTTCTTATATATCATTTGGAGTTTAGTATGACGTTCATAATCACTGAACTACATGTAGTGCAAATATTTGTTTTTTTAATTTTTATTTTTTGTATTTGAGTTTAGTATGACGTTCATTATCACTGAACTAGTAAAAATATTTGTTTAGGGAGCAGTTGAAGAACGCCTCTGGGTGCAGTAAATTATCGTTGCGATGAAGACTAATTGGTGGCCTTCGGATGTTGTCTGCTTTGACACATTCCCCATTTCTCTGCTAATCATGCTAATTGGTCTTTTTATGATCTAAATAACGAATCTCATTGTGCGTATACCAAAATGAAAATAAAAAAAAATAGAACGTTTTCAACCAATAACGATGTTTTTTGTACGCTTTTGAAAATTAGTCAGAAGGCATTAGATTCTGAAACGGTGAATCGTTGGTTTATGATTCAGACGAAATTTGTATAATGGCTAATAACAGGACGGTGGTGTTTAAATTAGTTATACTAGTATTATATAGTTTATTTTCTTCGGTTAAATATTACAGGCAATACTGAAATTTCTACGTTCAAATATAAATCGAAAAAAATTGAAATATATCCATGCAATGACATTTTTCACTATTTCCCTTGAAATTGATCTTAAATTGCAACACGCAACAGATGTCTAATTGCGTACCTTCTTTTTTGAATAATTACATATATTACGCATTGAATCGATTGAAGTATAGACATATTTTTTCGTCAACACAACCGATTTCTGCTTTTCCATTTTATAAAAAAAAAATCTATAATAATTTTCTCTCTGATCAACGTTTTTTAAAAGGTTAGTTTTATTAGGGCCGTTCTTTAGTTTCGTTGCATTATATTACTTATGTATTGTTCTTGTCAGTTAGTTTTACACAGCAACTGCCTACAAAATAGATTGATTTTAAAGATAAGATCTAAATGACATTTGCCTTTACTAATGATGACAAAGTTGATGAGTATCATGCTTGTTTTAATAGCATTTGACGGGTAAATGTTGACCATGAATATTTGTTTCTAATAGAGGAGAAAGTCGACACTACTTCTGGCGCACGTGTTTGATAGCAAATGGATACAATATGATGAGTAAGTAATCTCCAAAAGTATAAATACTATATTGTGTTTACTACCTGTATAACCACTGCAATACTTTTAAAATTAATAGTATGCAAAACAATTATTTTGAAAGACCCAACTTAAATCATTTGTCAATAGCTTAATGCGAATTTAAAATAAATTACGTTGAATACTAGTATTGAAGATAACTATTATTGGAGGGAGGGCATGCTTTTCAAAATCAACAAATTCTTGCAACAAATAAAGAAACAAAAGTTTTGTAAGTCCCGCCTTATACATGCACATCTCCTAATGGAAACAAAAGCATCGTTTTGCTACACAGTTACTTGTGCATAGGTACTATTTCTGTACTGAAAATCTGTAGTACTCGAATTATTGTCATATGTAGGTACTTGTATTTTCCAGTACTTGATTTATACTTGAAATTTTGTTACAAAAAAATACCAAAGATGATCACCGTATTCCATGTTTGAACATCATAACTTTAAGAGAATTGAAATAGACAAACTTTCAAAATCATGAACATGTAGCCGTGCAACCAAAAATTTGTAGTACTTAAATTTCAAGCACAAATCGAGTACTATAAAATACAGGTACCTAAATACTACAATAATTATGAAGTAAAAAAAATAGGACTGGCTATTAAAAGTAGATTTTCAGTATAACATATTTTTGGTACAGAAATATTACCTATGCAAAAGCAGCTGTGTAACTGGAACGATTTGAAAATAGGAATGAAAATAAAACTTCTTTGGAAACTAGACACAAATTCCCCTTATACGCAAGATGAATGCTCGATGATTTATTCTTAAATGCAACAGTATGTATAATAAAGGAAAGTCTTGTGTGAGACAAGGCAACTCTGGTTCAAACTGTTCTAAATTCAAAGTTGGTGTACACCAAGCAGAAAATCTGTCTTCTGTCATGTTTGTCATTTTCTTAAATGACTTGGTCGAATTTATGTCACTTGCATATAATGGTTTAGTTGATATGAGTATTGCATCACGTCTTCTTGATACTGATGACGTCGCTGTATATTTTGGTTAATATTTCCTATTTTATTCAAATGATACTGTGATTTTAGCCGAATCGGCAGCATAGTTACAAGCCTCATTACATGCCATGTATTTATATTGTCAAACCTGGAACATGCAAGTAAACATTTCTAAGACACACGTTGTTATGTTTTAAGATTTAAGTAAAGTGTAGACTTAACATAGATAATATCAACCTTAAATATAGTGATGAAAGTCTAAATATTGTTACAAATTGTCAATACCTTTGTATTATATTTCACGAAAGGGTAATTTTAATGACGCCAAAGCACATTTTGTGCAGCAAGCAAGAAAAGCCATGTTTATAGTCTTTAGAAAGGCTAGGAGGTTGAATTTTCCAATTGATATGCGATTAGAGCTATTTGATAAAATGGTTATTAGATATTGGTTGATGTGGTGTGAGTGCCAATGAGACAACTCTCCATCCATATAACACTTCCAAATAAAGTAAACAATAAAAAGGTCAATGTACGGCTTTCAACACGGAGCCTTACGACGAACAACAATCTATAAAGGGCCTCACAATTACTAGTGTAAAACCATTCAAACGGGTAAACCAACGGTTAAATCTATATAAAAAAACGAGAAACGAGAATCACGTATAAATTATATAAACAAACGACAACTACTGTGCATCAGCTATATATAGCTATTTTGTAATATGGTGCAGAAGTATTGGATTTTAAAAATTGTAATATTATGAAAAACTTACAGATGCAATTTTGTAAAACAATTTTGAAGATTAAAAAAGAGATGCTAATTGTATCAATTTATAGATAATTGGGTAGAATACCATTACATATTCCTATTAAAGCTAGAATGGTTGGTTTCTGCAAACGTATCATGTGTGAAAAAAAAAGAGATTTTTTTTATATATACCGTATTCTATACTGTATCAGTAGTAAAGAGGGTATTTAACACTCTAAATGGTTATTAGAAATTAGAAATACTTTATATGAATTTGGTTAATTTTAATTTGATGTGGTGGGATGATCAAATAATTGCTTAATCTGATAATATAAGTAAGAAGGTCAAAAAAAAATTGAGTGATACATGTATGTAAAGTGAAGTAAGAAAATTCTGCAAAATATCTTAATTACCAAATATACAAATCTTATCTGAGAAATATTTATCGGTGTTACCATCTGATCTAAAGATGTATTCGTGTTAGTTCCGTTGCCTTAGTTATAAATTGCGCCTTAAAAG
This sequence comes from Mytilus edulis, assembly GCF_963676685.1. NCBI lineage: Eukaryota > Metazoa > Mollusca > Bivalvia > Mytilida > Mytilidae > Mytilus > Mytilus edulis. The sequence goes on from NC_092357.1 coordinate 15,070,152, forward strand.
GTTTTTAATGTTGACAATACATGCGCTATACATGTTATCGTAGTTTATACTTCCTGTCGCATATCAGTATTAATTATATACACTCTTATTGCACCTTTGTTTACCGTGTTGTTCTAATGTAAATATGTTCACACTTTTATTGTTTGTTAAAAGGCAACAAAATGTTGTACTTACATACCCCATGTGGGGGCTTTAGTGCAATACACTGTGTGGTCACGTGCTTGTCAGTATTAGCATTCAGTCACAATTGTTAAATACGAAATTATCTCAGTTTGTCTCTCGACAAGTCTGGCAAAATTTTCAACAATTTGATTTAGTTTCAAAACGTTTGAAACGAACCTGTTAATCTTGAACGCCTAATTGCATGTTCGACATATACACATGACACTCTGATATTCTTTTATTTACATTTTTAAATTTCAATTTTGGTTCGGCGTTTTCTGTCGTAAGTGAAGTCTCTTACATGGTGTACTAATTCGTGGTCAATTGAATTTGTAAAGCTAACTTGAAAATGGGTTATAAATATTCATAAGGGTAAAGTTAAGTCAAAATCGAGTCTAGGCTATTAATAGATAACAAGTCTAACAGAAATTCTGATGTTTTACTTTAGAAATATAGGATTCAAGAGGACTACGTGTTACCAAATGGTTAGTCTATTCACATAAATGAAAGCCCGTTATAAGGTATACGATTGTAAATGCGGGAACAATGACAACTAATTCTACCTTTATTTTGTTTAATATAAAAAGAAGATATGGAATGATTGTAAATGAGACAACTGTCCACAAGAAACCAAAATGACACAGACATTGCAAACTCAGGGTCACCGTACGGCCTTCATCAATGAGCAAAGCACATACTACATAGTCAGCTATAAAAGGCCTCGATATGTCGGGATCAAAAGTTGTATTACATGAATCAAATAAAAAGGTGATTCAATTGTCATAGTTATTCAGTTCAGGATTACTAAATTATCAATTCATGAGAACATATTGGCAATTCATGAACACAGATAATCAATCCGAGATCATCGATTGATAATCTGATATCACATATTTTAAATCCGATAACCACGGGCTAATTTGTATGAGTGTTTCTGTTATAGATAATGCAAGGTTTGTCTTGTCGTAGAACACACCAAGGGGTGGCAGAATTGATTAAATTAAAGACCGACGTCCGTAGTGAGGTCTTTCTTTGAGCAATCTGGACACGCTGAGTCAAACACAAAAAGGAGAGTATATATGTGCTACATTTATTTTTATTATACTTTACGATAAAATGACATATTGTGATTACATTGTAATTAAAACGAGGGTGTCAATTTACTCTTTCACATAGAGCTGAGCGAGTCACAGTTTTTTTGTAATGTTACCCTCTTGTCTAGACCAATCAAAAATCGACAATTCAAAGAGGAATGAATTAAATGTATATAAAGGAATTAAATACAATGGTTAAGTTCTACGTATTGGCTCAGATTTTATTATCGACTGTTAAAAAAAACAAAAAAACCCATCTTCCTTGACTTTTGTGGTTTTTTTCTAATGCCGTTGTTATGAACGTGGCGTCATAGAAAATACTTTTAAAATAAAAGTGGTCTATAGAAGCCAATATTGATAGGACATTCAGTATAATTAATTAAATAACACATAGCTGAGAGGGTGATAGAGCAGATTGGAACCCCTCGAACAGGCATTGTCAACCTTGGCTTCGGCGCGGTTGACAATGTTTTCTCGGGGTACCAATCTGCTCTATCACCCTCTCAGCTATGCGTTATTCATATAATATTCTGATGGATAAGATGGAAGGAAAACGACATTCCTGGACTTTTAACTATTATTTGATTTCGAAACAGCTGTCGACACAGTCGAATAATCTTTTATTCTAGAGTTTCAAGACTTTAACGATACATTTATTAGTTGGATAAGGGCATGCTACTGTGAAGCCTCTAGGGAAAGGGTCTAAGCTTGCAATTACTGAAATAGATAAGACTCTATGTAATTTTGTTTTTAAATCAAGTAACTATTAAATACTTGGGCTAGAGAACTAACATATATTGGAAGGGTTGTAGTGATTACAACTTAAGCATTTCCCATTTTGGTTAAAGTTCTGACTGTCCTTACCAATCCCCTAGACATATGTCTTTAATTTTTATACCCCATTTATTGGGGTTATGTTTTCTGGTCTGTGCGTCCGTTCGTTCGTTCTGTCGTCTGTTCGTCCGTTCGTTCGTCCGTTCGTGCGTTCTTTCGTCTGTTCGTCCGTTCGTCCCACTTCAAGTTTTTGGTCAAGGTACTTTTTTAAACTGCAATCAACTTGAAAATTATTTAATATGTTCCCTATTATATAATCTTTCTAATTGTAACTACACATAAGGGATTTTATCCCATTTTCACGGTCCACTGAACATAACAAATGATAGTTCAGATGGGGCATCTGTGTACTTGGGACACATTCTTTTTTTGTTAAAAGAAAAACCGGATAAATTGAAAAGGGGGTGAGGGGTAGGGGAAGGACAACATTTTACATCTAAGTTAGAAAGGATTGCTCTAGATAACAGAATAAAGGCAATCTGTTTTGGCCTGATATTCTGGTACATTTTTCCGAGTTGAAAAATAAGTTTGAAAGTTGAAACAATACAGATATTCTGATCCAGTCCATATGGCTAAACCCAAACATGAAAAGGGATTGCAAGATAATTGTGAAGACTAAATGTATTGAAAGTGTATTTTGTATCAATGATCTGGTGTCAAATAATAAAACGTTATTCTCATATGAAGAATATAAGTATAATATCAAACCCAGTTTTATGGTGTTTTATGTTATTTAAAGTGATATTCCGAAAAGATAGAAAAGTATGATAGAAGGCTGATCTAAATTTGATTAAACATGTTATGGTGAAAATGAATTATTAGATAAAGTTAAAAAAAAAAAAATATTGTAAATTTTTCTATATATCATTTCTGGAGTATAATACAGTATTATCATATTCTTCCTGTAATAAATTGGGAAAAGATTGAAACAAGGTGATTGGAATGCTATATAATGTATGCCTTTCATAAAAATCCGAAATTCGTTTTTACAAAATTTTCAATTTAATAAAAAAAACAAAAAAACTTGTGGTATTATTGAAAATGATACAACCTTGCACCAGAGACCAAAAAGACACAAAAAATAACAACTATAGGTAACCGTACGACTTTCAACAATAAACAAAGCCTATACTGTATAGTCAGCTATAAAAGGCCCCGAAATTCAATGGACAACAATTCAAACGAGAAAACTAACGGCCTTATTTAAGAATTGAACATAAAAAAATATGCAACACATAAACAAACACCAACCACTGAATTTTCAGATTGTTTATTGGATTCTTCCATGTAGTTCCTTCTTATAAAAATGAAAAGAAACTGAACAATGTACATTTTGTTCAGAAATCATAGAAAATATTTTTCACATTTTTGGGAATGTAATGCTATACAAAACGTCTGGTTATTACTTATAGATTGATAAGAAATTATGACTTATTCTTGCCTTTCAGTGCAAAAGAGTCTGAGGATTTTGTCATCAGTAAATCAGTTAATATTATCTTTCTGTTATTTGAATACTATATATTCGAATGAAGATGTAAGAAGATATGGGAAGATGTGGTGTGAGTGCCAACGAGATAACTCTCCATAACTTCCCACAAAATATGATTAGATGGAATATTTAAAGTATTGGGTTAATAAAGACAAATACTCTGACCCTGAACAAAAAATAAAAATGGATCAGAAGTGGCAATTGTGAGAAGCAGCATTTCATTAAATGAAAAAGAATTGTAGTATCTATATCTTATTGTACCATTTTTTTATTATTTAATCGATGTTACAAGTGTTACTTTGTGGTTATACTATATTATGTAATTTCACAAGTTTCGTCTTTGAAAATAAAATAATTATAAAAAAATCACTTTTTTTTTTACCTAACCTTACAAACCTGATCGTGCCTTTTCTATTGTTAATCAGCGCAAAATAATATTCTCAGATACCTTGAACGATCCCATGCCATGAAGAACCTCTTTTGTGTGCATATAAAACATTAAAACTTACTTTCTGCTAACAAATTAACCCCGAACTAATTAACACAGTGTAGGTCTTTAAGTTGAGGTTAATTTTTTTTAAAGTCAATCAGGCATGATTAATCAGACATGATTAATCAGGCAAATGCTCTTAAAATCAATGGGTTCACACTAGGATCCGGGAAAAAAGCAGCCAGTGCAATACCAAAAAGAACAATTCAGAGAATAACTTTTGTTATCTTCGGTAAATTATATAAAACCAGTGGTAACTGAATGGAATCAAAGCATAATGGCTGTAAAAGCAATTGCTGCCATATTAATGTTTAAGGGGATTTTTTTTATCCACGTATATATAAGAATTGATCCTGACAGGAGTCTCTTCTAGTGAGAAGTATAAAGGTTTAAGCTCTTTATCTATAACAGGCTTTAGCAGAAAGTAATTTTTAATGTTTTATATTTCACCAGGACACAACACTTTTACCAGGCTAGAGTTAGAGTTAATTATACATATGCTGAAACACGTAATTCAAAACGAAATCATAATGGATTATCCCCTGGTAGTGTTTGTTACTGTGAAATAATTTCCTTTATTAATTATATTTAAACAAGTTTAATTTTTGAATTAAATCAACCATTCAGCTAAAACATATCAATTTTCAAGACGCAAATGTAGAAAAACGGTAAAAAATAAATGTTTATATCATTGGCACTCACACCACATCTTCTTTTATCTATTTCAGCTTACTATAAATAGTTTCATTTTTTTTTACCTTGTCATCATTTCTTAAAACTTAGTCTCAAACATTATTTATTGTTCTGTTGATAAGTGTCATCCTCATGCTGTACAAGATAACTATAAATCTGATGCAAAAGGGGGAACATCACAAACAAACATGATATTAAATCGTCATTATACGAACAAGAAAACACAGCTCTATGTTGCTTTGATATATATCAATGTTCAGGAATAATTGCGAACAATTATCTTCAATATTTCGCAAATCTTTGAAACAAAATTGCAAACACATTTGACCATCGAGTGTCAACAAAGGTATTAGACCCGTCCACTGGAAAGACGAGGAGAGTGGTTTTATATCATTTGTCATGCATATCAAGTTTTGATTATGATATTCAAAACACACTTTTTTTCAATCTATGAAACTAGAAAATTGTAAATTTCTCTTCGTCTCGACTAAGCGTCTATCACGTTTGGACGGGTCAATTTCATTATTAAGGTGATCAGTTAAGTTTGTATATTTTTAGTTGACATGTAATCAATTGAATCAAAGGAGACAGCAACCCAACGACATAGACAAATCAAAATTATAAGAGTAAATATAGTTTTATGTTTAAATAAAATGTGTATACAGGATAATATAATCAAACCGTTCTATGACTGGAAAAAATACGAAGTTATACATGTAACTATATAATATCTAAAGTCAAAGGAATCCCAAAAGGAACATTGATTAAATACTAATAACGGTAAATTATATCCGAACAGGGCACAAGTGTTTTGGTAAAAAAAAGTCATCTGTCTTTTTTTTTATTTCGATTCGTGTAAAAAAAAAAGAGACGTAATATAAACCATTAGAAGAAGAACACTTTACCTAATAGTTTAAAGATAATCTACTGTAAAATTATCGTATTCCATATCGGTTTATAGTTAGCTAAACGTTTTGATGCGGAGGTTTTAGTTATGTTTATTTCAAAACATATTTCAAATATTCCGTTGTTATGCAATCGTGGGCAAACATTAATTTTGTTTAATGATTTTATATATTTGATTAAGTACATCGTTAGTCGTTGTTGCTTATCATTGTTAAAATGTATAGTTTTCCAAACGATACGGTATTTCACGGCTACAGTTTCTTTGTAAAGATACCATAACTGTTAGGTGACTCTTCGAATGTCGCCTTTCTAAGGTGTTATACTGCTTATCTTATAGAAATACCCTATCGTTTAAAAACACCTATAGATTTTAACAATGAAAGGGTAAACAACTAATGATGTACTTCACAAAACATGTAAAGGATAACACTAAAAGAAATCTAAAATAGCATTTGTTGCGACAAAAAAAACATACTTACGATAAAACTGGCCCAAAGTTCGATTCCTTATACAAACTGAGCCAATACTATCAATTTTCTACACTTTCGCTAATATAAACTTCAAACACTGAATGTTCACAAGTATCTGAGCTTGAGAAAAAATTATGCAATAGCGCTTTGATTGCAATGGCTAGAGAAGAAATACACGGAAGCGCACAATTTATCAAAATACCAAACGAACAAAATATCAATAAAAATATGTAAACGACATATGCAACAACATGGAAAAATACATGGATGTAAAAATGTACATTCAGTGAAGAGAATATAAAATAAATTAATACTTTAAGTAATTTAGACATAAATGAAGATTCTATGATAAGAAAATTAACAATTGTATTCGAGATTCTGTGATTGTTAATTAGAAAACAAATATAACTAAACAGGTAGAATGCACATTGTGACGTGCGATTTGCCAACCGGTAAAATTATAAGTATCGTACTGCCGTTTAAAAAGTTAACATACTATGACAAACAGTCTAACGCAACTGATGACTTTTATGTAGACGAAACCTGATTTGTTGTATACAATTCGGATTCGGGTTACAACTTTTTAACAAATATCTGGGTAGTTTTTAATGGCAAGGGTTTATAGACTCTTTTCTAATACACAGCTAATACTGCAATGAGATGGTCAAGTATTTTTAGAAGTCTTTACTGTCATATTGCAGTACTATCCAATAACGATTTTTTTGTGAAGCGTCTAAAGTCCCTAGCTACGATGTAAAACCACAATAATAGGTTGCAAAACGGGTGTCCCCGATGCGTACATGGTATATAGATATGGTGGTTGCCTACAGAGCGTATTTTATCCTATTCTGCTTTATTTCTATGTTTAGGACAGGTATTCATTGGAATATAGTCTATTATATATATCAGTACGGAACTTTTTAGGCAGTAGGTTGGAAAGTGTAAAATGTGTCAAAATCGACTGTATCGTTCGTTTTACCAACGAAGTTTTCTGTCTATAAGAAAGCTAATCCAAGAAATGTTCGTTTTCCTTCTGTAAAACCATGATACGCTTTCTTATAGGCCGAAAATGTCGTTGGTTAAACGGTATATCATGATTGTTGTTTAAATATAGATCAAAATTCTATATCTTTCGTTGGTAATATGAGTTTTGAAAATCGATAAATTTATACGGGTTCAACATGCATAAATACGAATCACATTCTGATTAAACAAAGACTACTTTGTTTGAATCGTCATCATGACTTTATTTAATTGTAAATTCTTGATTCCAAAACGTAAATATTAGTTAGAAACCTGAAAACTAACGTTGAAATTTTGTTAATGACACAAAACAACCTCTGATTTTATACATACATCTTGTTTTCGGACAATTGTTTTCCTTTTAAACTATGATTTTGAGGGATAATGAAATTGTCGCTCAAGAAAATTTTCAAATGCAATTGCAGAATGAAGAAAAGCAGGATAGCTTGTTATAAAGAGAACTGCGGGATATGAATAACTAGACAGCAATACAATCGGTTATATCTTAAGACTGATTTTAGCATAAGAAAGCACTACAGTATAAGCCTGAATTTTTTTATCCACATATATATAATAATTGAACCTGACAGGAGTCTCTTCTAGTGATAAGTATAAAGGTTTAAGCTTTTTATCAATAAAAGACTTTAGCAGAAAGTAATTTTTAATGTTTTCTATTTCACTAGGACACAACACTTTTACCAAGCTAGAGTTAATTATACATGTGCTGAAACACATAATTTAAAACAAAATCATTATGGATTATCCCCTGGAAGTGGATGCTACAGTGAAATAATTTCCCTTATTAATTTTATTTAAACAATTTTCATTTTTTAATGAAATTAACCATTCAGCTAAAACATTTCAATTGTCAAGACGCAAATGTAGAAAAAACGGTTAAAAATGAATGTTTATCTCATTGGCACTCACACCACATCTTCCTTTATCGGTAATTTGTACATTTTTTCTTTGATGTGTACTCGCTGATAATGTCAGTATCAGTGGACTGGCCGTGATATAAAAATTATTGGGTTAGTACGCAAATGACATGCGCGAATGCAACGCGTAAGGATCTACTTTCCCCTTTCATTCACTAAATTGCGCGTGATTTTTATCGCAAAAACGCACGAGATTTTTGGCGAATGAAGCACTTGACATTGATTATAACTTTCACAAAGTTAGTTTAGCCTTTTTTGTTGTGAAAATGTGAACAGAAAATGCATGAAAAAGCCGACAGACTTAAAAAAAAATGCGTTATCTATATGAAGTACAACTAACACATCGTCCATGGTGTTCCAATCCGAGTTTTTGCCGTTCCAAGTAGTTTTCTTTTTCTGTTTCTTGAGAAGTATTTGTTTTACCTGTTAAGTCACTATAAAGTGTTACAATTCAAATTTAAACGCAACACATAAATAGTGACCAAAAAGGTACCGCTATCGCATGAGAGAACCTAGAAAACAAATTTGAAATTTACGCATTTTCGACATTTTTGTGGGACCATCATATACAATTTTAAAAGATGTGGTTTCATTGTCAATTAAAAGACATATATTCATAGAACAAAGAACAAAAAAGTGAACTTATTCATTTGCGGATCTAGGATAAATTTTAAAAAGGGGGTAACCGGGACACCATTTATTAAAATGTTTGAAATAATTATGAAGTAGACAAGAAATGAGCTTGTTCTGATAATTTACAAATTACAGTCGGCTTTAAGTAAAATATAATTATAACTTGACGTCGTTGAACTTAAAAATGATGATCGATGAAAAATCTGCCGATTCATATCGTATCATTCTAATGTTCTGACTTTCTATGCTCGAGGGGGGATAGGACATTAATCGGGACTCCGGGATCGGGTGTCTTTAAGCTCGTGATTTCGGGATTTACTTTATTTAAATCACAAGTGTTTGAAATCCTATCAATAGGGGTTAAAAATATACCAAAGTCGACTATTACAGTAGAGCTTCTCTCGAGACCCGTGGTAGCCCGCTGAAGGGAGACCCTATCGTGGGCTATCGTGGGTCTCTGCCGCGGTACGTACGAGAGTCTACTGTGATAGTCGACTTTGGTCTATTTTTTTTCGGGCTCACCTGATATTTTACTGTGATAAAGTCAGTATCAAAAACAAAAAGTCCTTTATTCTATATTTATCTATTTCAGCTTACTATCAATATTTTCTTTATCATACTGTTACTTTGTCATCATTTCTTAAAACTTAGTCTCAAACATTATCTATTGTTCTGTTGATAAGTGTCATCCTCATGCGGTATGTTAATTTCAAAACATGTTTCAGATATTCCGTTATTATGCAATCGTGGACAAACATTAATTTTGTTTAAAGACTTTACTTGTTTGGTTAAGTTCATCGTAAGTCGTTGTTGCATATCATTTCTCGGCGACAATTTCTTTGAAAGATACCATAACTGTTAGTTGACTCTTCGAATGTCAGCTTTCTACGGTTTAATATTTCTTATCTTATAAAAATACCATAACGTTAAAAAAAACTATAGATTTTAACAATGATAGGGTAAACAAATGATGTACCTCACCAAACATGTAAAGGATAACACTAAAAAAAATCTAAAGGAGCATTTATTGCGACAAAAATAAGCATACTTACTATAAAAACTGTTCCTTATACAAACTGAGCCAATACTATCAATTTTGTACACTTTCTCTTATATATACTTCAGAGATTCAATGCACACAAGCATCTGTGCATGACGAAAATGATGCAATAGCGCTATGATTGCTATGGCTAGACATGAAGTACACGGAAGCGCACAATTTATTAAAATTTCAAACGAACAAAATATCAATAGAAATATGTAAACGACCTATGCAACAACCACGCAAAAATACATGGATGTAAAAATGTACATTCAGTGAAGAGAAAATAAAATAAATTAATACTTTAAGTAATTTAGACATTACTGAATATTGTATGATAAGAAAATTAACAATTATATTCAAGATTATGTGATTGTTAATCATAAAACAATTTTTTAAGCAAAAGGTTGGAAAGTGCAAAATGTGTCAAATTCGACTGTATCGTCCGTTATACCAACGAAGTTTTCTGTCTATAAGAAGGCTTATCCAAGAAATGTTCGTTTTCCTTCTGTAAAACCATGAAACGCTTTCTTATAGGCCGAAAATGTCGTTGGTTAAACGGTATATCATGATTGTTGTTTAAATATAGATCAAAATTCTATATCTTTCGTTGGTTATATGAGTTTTGAAAATCGATAAATTTATACGGATTCAACGTGCATAAATACAAATCACATTCTGATTAAACAAATACTACTTTGTTTGAATCGTCATCATGACTTTATTTAATTGTAAATTCTTGATTCCAAAACGTAAATATTAGTTAGAAATCTAAAAACTAACGTTGAAATTTCTTTTATCTATTTCAGCTTACTATAAATAGTTTCATTTTTTTTTACCTTGTCATCATTTCTTAAAACTTAGTCTCAAACATTATTTATTGTTCTGTTGATAAGTGTCATCCTCATGCTGTACAAGATAACTATAAATCTGATGCAAAAGGGGGAACATCACAAACAAACATGATATTAAATCGTCATTATACGAACAAGAAAACACAGCTCTATGTTGCTTTGATATATATCAATGTTCAGGAATAATTGCGAACAATTATCTTCAATATTTCGCAAATCTTTGAAACAAAATTGCAAACACATTTGACCATCGAGTGTCAACAAAGGTATTAGACCCGTCCACTGGAAAGACGAGGAGAGTGGTTTTATATCATTTGTCATGCATATCAAGTTTTGATGATGATATTCAAAACACACTTTTTTTTAATCTATGAAACTAGAAAATTGTAAATATCTCTTCGTCTCGACTAAGCGTCTATCACGTTTGGACGGGTCAATTTCATTATTAAGGTGATCAGTTAAGTTTGTCTATTTTTAGTTGACATGTAATCAATTGAATCAAAGGAGACAGCAACCCAACGACATAGACAAATCAAAATTTTAAGAGTAAATATAGTTTTATGTTTAAATAAAATGTGTATACAGGATAATATAATCAAACCGTTCTATGACTGGAAAAAATACGAAGTTATACATGTAACTATATAATATCTAAAGTCAAAGGAATCCCAAAAGGAACATTGATTAAATACTAATAACGGTAAATTATATCCGAACTGGGCACAAGTGTTTTGGTAAAAAAAAAGTCATCTGTCTTTTTTTTTATTTCGATTCGTGTAAAGAAAAAGAGATGTAATATAAACCATTAGAAGAAGAACACTTTACTTAATAGTTTAAAGATAATCTACTGTAAAATTATCGTATTCCATATCGGTTTATAGCTAGCTAAACGGTTTAATGCGGAGGTTTTAGTTATGTTTATTTCAAAACATATTTCAAATATTCCGTTGTTATGCAATCGTGGGCAAACATTAATTTTGTTTAATGACTTTATATATTTGATTAAGTACATCGTTAGTCGTTGTTGCTTATCATTGTTAAAATGTATAGTTTTCCAAACGATACGGTATTTCACGGCTACAGTTTCTTTGTAAAGATACCATAACTGTTAGTGGACTCTTCGAATGTCGTCTTTCTAGGGTGTTATACTGCTTATCTTATAGAAATACCCTATCGTTTAAAAACACCTATAGATTTTAACAATGAAAGGGTAAACAACTAATGATGTACTTCACAAAACATGTAAAGGATAACACTAAAAGAAATCTAAAATAGCATTTGTTGCGACAAAAAAAACATACTTACGATAAAACTGGCCCAAAGTTCGATTCCTTATACAAACTGAGCCAATACTATCAATTTTCTACACTTTCGCTAATATAAACTTCAAACACTGAATGTTCACAAGTATCTGAGCTTGAGAAAAAATTATGCAATAGCGCTTTGATTGCAATGGCTAGAGAAGAAATACACGGAAGCGCACAATTTATCAAAATACCAAACGAACAAAATATCAATAAAAATATGTAAACGACATATGCAACAACATGGAAAAATACATGGATGTAAAAATGTACATTCAGTGAAGAGAATATAAAATAAATTAATACTTTAAGTAATTTAGACATAAATGAAGATTCTATGATAAGAAAATTAACAATTGTATTCGAGATTCTGTGATTGTTAATTAGAAAACAAATATAACTAAACAGGTAGAATGCACATTGTGACGTGCTATTTGCCAACCGGTAAATTTATAAGTATCATACTGCCGTTTAAAAAGTTAACATACTATGACAAACAGTCTAAAGCAACTGATGACTTTTATGTAGACGAAACCTGATTTGTTGTATACAATTCGGATTCGGGTTACAACTTTTTAACAAGTATCTGGGTAGTTTTTAATGGCAAGGGTTTATAGACTCTTTTCTAATACACAGCTAATACTGCAATGAGATGGTCAAGTATTTTTAGAAGTCTTTACTGTCATATTGCAGTACTATCCAATAACGATTTTTTTGTGAAGCGTCTAAAGTCCCTAGCTACGATGTAAAACCACAATAATAGGTTGCAAAACGGGTGTCCCCGATGCGTACATGGTATATAGATATGGTGGTTGCCTACAGAGCGTATTTTATCCTATTCTGCTTTATTTCTATGTTTAGGACATGTATTCATTGGAATATAGTCTTTTATATATATCAGTACGGAACTTTTTAGGCAGTAGGTTGGAAAGTGTAAAATGTGTCAAAATCGACTGTATCGTTCGTTTTACCAACGAAGTTTTCTGTCTATAAGAAAGCTAATCCAAGAAATGTTCGTTTTCCTTCTGTAAAACCATGATACGCTTTCTTATAGGCCGAAAATGTCGTTGGTTAAACGGTATATCATGATTGTTGTTTAAATATAGATCAAAATTCTATATCTTTCGTTGGTAATATGAGTTTTGAAAATCGATAAATTTATACGGGTTCAACATGCATAAATACGAATCACATTCTGATTAAACAAATACTACTTTGTTTGAATCGTCATCATGACTTTATTTAATTGTAAATTCTTGATTCCAAAACGTAAATATTAGTTAGAAACCTGAAAACTAACGTTGAAATTTTGTTAATGACACAAAACAACCTCTGATTTTATACATACATCTTGTTTTCGGACAATTGTTTTCCTTTTAAACTATGATTTTGAGGGATAATGAAATTGTCGCTCAAGAAAATTTTCAAACGCAATTGCAGAATGAAGAAAAGCAGGATAGCTTGTTATAAAGAGAACTGCGGGATATGAATAACTAGACAGCAATACAATCGGTTATATCTTAAGACTGATTTTAGCATAAGAAAGCACTACAGTATAAGCCTGAATTTTTTTATCCACATATATATAATAATTGAACCTGACAGGAGTCTCTTCTAGTGATAAGTATAAAGGTTTAAGCTTTTTATCAATAAAAGACTTTAGCAGAAAGTAATTTTTAATGTTTTCTATTTCACTAGGACACAACACTTTTACCAAGCTAGAGTTAATTATACATGTGCTGAAACACATAATTTAAAACAAAATCATTATGGATTATCCCCTGGAAGTGGATGCTACAGTGAAATAATTTCCCTTATTAATTTTATTTAAACAATTTTCATTTTTTAATTAAATTAACCATTCAGCTAAAACATTTCAATTGTCAAGACGCAAATGTAGAAAAAACGGTTAAAAATGAATGTTTATCTCATTGGCACTCACACCACATCTTCCTTTATCTATTTCAGCTTACTATCAATATTTTCTTTATCATACTGTTACTTTGTCATCATTTCTTAAAACTTAGTCTCAAACATTATCTATTGTTCTGTTGATAAGTGTCATCCTCATGCGGTATGTTAATTTCAAAACATGTTTCAGATATTCCGTTATTATGCAATCGTGGACAAACATTAATTTTGTTTAAAGACTTTACTTGTTTGGTTAAGTTCATCGTAAGTCGTTGTTGCATATCATTTCTCGGCGACAATTTCTTTGAAAGATATCATAACTGTTAGTTGACTCTTCGAATGTCAGCTTTCTACGGTTTAATATTTCTTATCTTATAGAAATACCCTATCGTTAAAAAAACTATAGATTTTAACAATGATAGGGTAAACAACTGATGTACCTCACTAAACATGTAAAGGATAACAATAAAAAAAAATGTAAAATAGCATTTATTGCAACAAAAATAAGCATACTTACTATAAGAACTGTTCCTTATTCAAACTGAGCCAATACTATAAATTTTGTACACTTTCTGTAATATATACTTCAACGATTGAATGCACACAAGCATCTGTGCATGACGAAAATGATGCAATAGCGCTATGATTGCTATGGCTAGACATGAAATACCCGGAAGCGCACAATTTATCAAAATATCAAATGAACAAAATATCAATAGAAATATGTAAACGACATATGCAACAGCCACGCAAAAATACATGGATGTAAAAATGTACATTCAGTGAAGAGAAAATAAAATAAAATAAAACTTAAAATAATTTAGACATTAATGAATATTGTATGATAAGAAAATTAACAATTATATTCGAGATTATGTGATTGTTAATCATAAAACAATTTTTTTAGGCAAAAGGTTGGAAAGTGCAAAATGTGCCAAATTCGACTTGATCCTCTGTTTTACCAACAAAATGTTCTGTCTTTAAGAAAACTTATCCAAGAAATGTTAGTTCTGTTTCTGTAAAACCATAATAAGCTTTCTTATAGGCCGAAAATTTCGTTGGTTAAACGGTTTATCATGATTTTTGTTTAAATGTAGATCAAAATTCTATATCTTTCGATGGTAACATGAGTTTTGAAAATCGATAAATTTATAAGGGTTCAACATGCAGAAATACAAACCACATTCTGATTAAACAAATAATTCTTTGTTTAAATCGTCATCATGAATTTATTTAATTGTAAATTCTTGATTCAAAAACGTAAATATTAGTTAGAAATTTGAAAACTTACGTTGAAATTTTGATAATGACACAAAACAATCTCTGATTTTCTATATAAATCGAGTATTATTAACTTATGATTTTGAGGGATAATGAAATTTTCACTCAAGAAGTTTTCCAAACGCAATTGCAGAATGCAGGATAGCTTGTTATAAAGAGAACTGCGGTATTTGAATTACTAGATAGCAATACAATCGGTTATATATTAAGACTGATTTTATCATAAGGAAGCACTACAGGCTAACCCTGATTTTTTATGATTTTTTATCACATAATTTTGAAGATTAAAAAAGTAAACCAAACCCTGCACAGTTATCACAACATGTAGTAAATTGATAATAAACTTATGTAAATGAAAGCACATGATAATTTATTTAAATATATAGGGTTTAGGAGGGGCTTATATGTCAATCATCTGTGTCCAGCTGTTTAGCCCTCACCACAAGTTATTACAATACAGAGTCTAAGTTTTAGGATTTTTTGTTTCAAAATGAATTTGTAGGTCTCCAAAGATGAAAGGTAAATGAGGTTAGGCAACCAGCATTTAAAGAAAAATACCGTATTAAGGGAAGCATATATAAAAAATCCGACACACACATTTGTCGTTTGTGTATGGTTGATTAAAAGGAAGAAAACTAATTTGTATTCCATTTGACCTAAATGTGCCATTTGCATCCAAAGTGAAAGACATTTGTTTTGCACATAATGAGCTATACTTTGAGATTAATAAAGCCAAAATAAATCATGATTTATATTTAAAGAAAGAATACTATTTCAGCTTTCAATTGAGTAGAAGATTCTGAAAATCCATTGAGAATTTTTAGAAAGAAATTGATTTTTAAATAATGTTGGTTGGATTCAGAAAATTCTGACTGTAGTGCTACCTCAATCAACAATTTGAAACAACACAATCACTATTTGAATATCCCGTTTTTTTTGTCGGCAATAATTTTGCATTTAAAATTTACCTTTATCGCTTTTCATAATTTCAGTAGAGTTTTATTATAGTGGTATGCTAAATACACTTTTTCTGAGAACAAAGAAAATTAATAAACATCATTGTTATTCACAAATATGTTACAGAACATGAAAAAATCAATCGATTACATAAACATGATGTAATTATTTCTGATTATACAACATGAAAATTACAACAACTCAATGACATTTTAAAGTACTTTATATGTATAATATACTTGTATAATATGCCACCTTTACTTTTAAGGATTGTGTGTTCGGATTTTGTAAAGTGTAAAAGAATAATTATAATCCCGGACCGTTGGTTTATGTGATCTTATCGTATATTCCTTTTCCTCATAAAAGTTATACGCTGGAGGTTTTTAAAATTCTTGAAAAGGACTCTCTTGATGCAAAACTAAAGATACATATACACGAAATGAAAAATTATGATACCTAGTCCACAGATCTTTTAAACCTTTGATAAACCTTGTACAACACTCTGGTTGCGCATGGTGGTTGTCAAATCCATACATTGCTGACATGCTAGTAACTGCTAGAAGTCTGATGATATTTGTGTATAATTGTCATTCTGTTTATTTTCTTTTGTTTAATATTCTGACATCGGACTCAAACTGAGTTTAACTGTGCTTATTGGTGTGCGGATTTTTTTCTACATTGGCTAGATGTATGGGGGGAAGGGTTGAAATTTCAAAAAACATGTTTAAACCCGCCGCAATTTTGCGCCTGTCCCAAGTCAGGAGCCTGTGTATAATTCGGGGTTTAGTATGACATCTATTATCGCCGAACTAGTAGACATATCTGTTTAGAGGCCAGCTCAAGCACGCCTACGGATGAGATAGTTCATCTTTGCATTGAAGACCCACTAACTAAATGTTACTAGTATTATTATAGCAATCTGTCGACTCCCGTATCTCAGCATTGCATAATGTCATGTTTTTCGCTGGCTCTTTGTGATGTCATATCACTATGTCATCTTCATTTGACTTAAGCGTCTTAGGTAGGGTTTCACTAAACATTTTGAATATACAACTGGCACTTTGGGCCCTCCGTCAATATATATGTTAGGAAGTCTACCCAAATTCCTGTTAGACACGTCTGTATTTACATATTAAATAAATATCTGCATATTATAAGAAAGATTGACAGATCAGAAGGCTCTCACTATTGTCCTAAACTTTTGGCAAAGTGACAATCTAAGCCCTCCGTAGATATCGGAGAGAACAATATTCTGGGAAATATATTCTGGTAAAATCTTTTTACATACAGCGTATATGATCAAGTTGAACATTATGGTCATTAAAAGACCACAGAGGGTGCTCACCCTCATATAATTATAAGCGGTCTTAGGTAGATTGCTCTATGATCGGGTGGTTGTCGCTTTGACACATTCATCATTTCCTTTCTCAATTTTATTCAACTATAAATTGTAAATATCCAACTTGCACTTTGGGCCTTCCGTAAATACAGAAGACAGGAAGTCTACATAAATTCCCTATAGTCACATTAGTGTCTACCTATCAGGGAACCTGATGAGGATTTGCGGCCTTGGTAAAAATCACAGAAATGATACGCGAATCATTATTATTTTATCACACACACACACCTTTATAAAATTATTATTTTCCATAAGAAAGGTCAAATCAGGCTACGATAAAACATAACTACACATTAAATGCATAGTATACGCAATATAACTTTTTTAAAAACGTCTGTACAGTAATACATAATTCACTTATTGACAAAGGTAATAATATGTTTTGCTGGGATTAGTTATGGACACGACTATTGAAAAACAATTGGCGATTGTGTGAACGCATCGATAGGATCGAACTAGAAATAAAGGATACATCAGATAGAGTTAAATCTGCCTCATATCTTGACTAATATCTAGAAATTGACAAAAAGGTTCGGTTTAAAACAAAACATTACGACAAACGAGATTAGGTTAGCCTCCTAATTGTAAACGTTCCATTTCTATGTAGCAAAATTCCAGCAGCGCATGCATACGGAATATTTATCTCAAAATTGATACGATATTTCCGTGCTTGTGTTTCCTAACATGATTTCCTTGATAATGTCCTGCTAAAACGGACGCTGTTAAACCAAGTGATACAAATCGGGAAGTTGAAATCATCTCTTTGTACATTTTACGGACACTACAGGAGTTGGTTGGCCGTTACGGAATAACCGATTCACGGATGAATATCTTTCTTTCGTCGTAACTACAACTCCATTCCCTTTTCATGAACATACCGAATTAGACTATTAACGTGAATTGTATAAACATGAGCAACATGACCGACGGCTGCAAACATGTGGAACAGGATCTGCTTACCCTTCTGGAGCACCTAGAACCGAGAACCGATGTACGAATATAATATGCATTACAATAAATTAATCATTGTTAATGGTAAACAAGTTAAGTTGATTTTACAGAAAGCAATTTATGAATTATTGAAACATTATAACACCAGGGTTTATATCACAAACTAGTCAAAACATTTAATAAATGTTGTCACCAGTACAAGTACATCATTATTTCGTCAATATAATTCAGTATGTTAACATCTTATACCATGTTAATTTTTTTGTAATATTTCCCTTTTCCATTCTCAATTTTAACAGTAAGCAACGTTTGGTGTAAACACAGCGCTAGCCTTATCCGCAGATTTATTTTTCTTAACCATTTTATGACATCTAGTTACCTTTTTTTTGTTTTTCGTGAGTTGCTCATTCTGACTTCTAAATGTATTTTTGTATTCTCAGTAAACTTAAATATATTACAATTTGCGATATTTTTATTGTAGTTTTTATAGTACATGAAAAACATTGAAATAAATTTCAACGGGGCATCGACGTCTATCTGTGATAAAGTTATCTACAAAAAAGACAAAATAATCGTAACTGAAAAGATGTAAATAACGTATCTTTCATAGTCCATGATAATACAAAATATATATAAATAACTTCATATTTATCAAGTTTATGAGAGATCGCACCTAAAATACAATTTTTTACAAAAAAATGTTTCAACTTTTAACCTAAAAAATTTTAAATCAATATAGCAGTAAACACATGTGAAGGATACTCAAATTGAAACTAAATAAAACAACAAAATGATAATCATTGAGTTTTACGTAAACACGACTAATTTCTGGATTGTTGAAGTGACTACACCTAATTTTGAAGTCACTGACGTAAAAAAAATATACGTTTTTATTAAAGAATACAATATGAAGTTGATTGGTTGTATGCAATTTTTTCCATTAAAACAAAAAGGCATAAGCCAACTGATTAAGTAGATCCAAATAATGTTAGATCCTGAAGATACACATGCATTAAGTACATTTATAAAAGTTCCACGCTTAGAACAAAAATCAATTTATTTTATGAATACATGTATCATCTCTTAATTATGAACCCGTATTAAAGATATGGAAGCCCTAAAGTGTTCACTTCGTCAATCCTTCAAACCATGATAACAGTTTTGAAAGTGCAAAAGTACAAAACGAACAATTAGAGAGCTAGTAAGACTTATGTTAAAAGATAGAAATATTGTATCGTAAGGAATGTATTATATGTGTATACCGATATGTTTCCCCTAAACCAAATTGTGTTAAATTAAGTTTTCAGAAAATAATTTGAAATACTTATTTCATGGATTTCCAAGTGTTGCTAGGTTTAAGATGAAAAGTGTATCATTTGCTATCACGAAATAATGTTCAATAATTGATAACTATTTCAATATGATTAGTTGCCCACCAATGCTTACCAGAGTACAGGTAATAGCGCCGATTTTAACAAAACATGTAGTAATTGAGAACACACACTGAATTAAATGTATATTTAAAAATGTGAAAAAAACAACAGTAGTACCCGATGTTCAAAATGCACAAAACAACGGAATAACACGAAAGTGCAACAAAAACAAACGCCAATAAAACATACAAAGAAATGGAAAACTTTGATAACAACCTCCATATTCCTGACTTGGCACAGAAAAGTAAAAATTTACAAGTTTTCAACAAGTGCCTTATATTTATCTGTTTCTTTACCTCATATACAAATGTTTTATCGGTGTTCTTGCTGACACGTCGTTTTACCTGCTTGCTTTGCCTATATGGATATCATGATTGTGTTTGCATAAAATAATTTCTTTTTTTTTTACTTGTTTTGAACTTAATGATGTTTGATAGTAGATAAATCATAATAAGATGAAAATTTTAAACCAAAACAATGTGTATAAGTTAGACAGCGCGATATTACAAATATAGCATATAAACAGATGTTATCCGAATTTAAATGTAAAAATAGAATTAAATTTCGGCTGTGTTGACGTTTGCATTTTTTGACGCTCAACACGCGAAACAAGGAATGTGGTTTTTTTTTTAATTTGATAAATGTTTTTTTTTTGTATCTTTTAGGTTTGTTTGTCATATATATATATGCATGAGACTGTAAGACAATGATGACTGCTGTAACCATATTATGACTATTTCACCGATTATGTCTGTTTTGTTCACGCATCGTTGAATAAAAAAAATGAAATTTGATGCAACTGTCATAAAAGTGAGAGGTTAGCGGTATTGAACCAGATTCAATCCATCATTTTCCAAATTTTTAAATGCCTATATCAATTCAGGAACATGACAGTTGTTGTCCATTCCTTTGAAGGGTTTTATCCTTTAAATGTTCCGTTTGGTTAGGAACTTTCCTATTGAAATATTCCTCTTGTTAGACTTGTATGCTTTTTAATTTTAGTTCCTTATGTATACTTTGAAGTAAGGTATAATGTCCATAAGCACTGAACTAGTATATACATGTATATTTGTTTAGGGGCTAGCTGAAGGACGCTTTCGGGTGCCGAAGTTTCTCAGTGTATTGAAGACCTATTGGTCACCTTCCGCTGTTGTCTGTTATATGGTTGGGTTGTTGTCTCTTTGAATTAATAAAAGCAACAGTAGTTTACCGATGTTCAAAACTAATAATTCGATAGACAAAAAACAAATCCGGGTCACAAACTAAAAACCGAGGGATAGGCATTAAATATAACAGGAGAATAACGACACAACATTGAAATGTTACACACACAGAAACGAACTAAGCATAAGACAAAATCCGATGAGGATAACAAATATGTTATCAAAACTAACTACATGACACATTCCCATTTCCATTCTCAATTTAATGATGGATCTTCCACAGTCGTTTTTTTTTTTATTTTGAAGTGTTTGATATCTTTACAAGTCTGTTGTTATAGATGGTTGGGTTGTTGTCTCTTTGAATTAATAAAAGCAACAGTAGTTTACCGATGTTCAAAACTAATAATTTGATAGACAAAAAACAAATCCGGGTCACAAACTAAAAACCGAGGGATAGGCATTAAATATAACAGGAGAATAACGACACAACATTGAAATGTTACACACACAGAAACGAACTAAGCATAAGACAAAATCCGATGAGGATAACAAATATGTTATCAAAACTAACTACATGACACATTCCCATTTCCATTCTCAATTTAATGATGGATCTTCCACAGTCGTTTTTTTTTTATTTTGAAGTGTTTGATATCTTTACAAGTCTGTTGTTATAGATATTTGTACACATGTGTTTGGAAATGGATAATATTTATGAACAATTTCAATAAATGAAAAAATCAAGTACGAGGTAGAAAACTGAAGTAAAGTAATTTATGAATCCTAATTGTATGATGAGTAAACGTAAATGAAATATATGGAAGACACGCAATCATTGATATGGAGTCAAATCTTTGTGACGTCATCGCTTAAGTTCAGTATGATAGACTTTTGTCCCTGAGGGTATCACCAGCTCAGTAGTCAGCATTTCGGTGTTGACATGGATATTAGTTATACGGTCATTTTAATAAATTTCCTGTTACAAACTTTGAATTTTTGAAAAAGGACTTTCTTAACTCGGGACTAGAATACCTTAAGTGTATTTGGCAACATTTTATGCAATTTTGGGTCATCAAGGCTCTTCAACTTTGTATTTGTTTGGCATTATAACTTTTTTGATTTGAGCGTCACTGATGAGTCTTTTGTAGACGAAACGCGCGTCTGGCGTATTAAATTGTAATCCTGGCACCTTTGATAAAGATATGCAATACTTACAAATCCATCAGATATATCAGCCGTGACACAACTTATTGTGTACATTTTGCTATGAAAAGAAATCTTACTCAGTCGACATCCTATAATAGATACATTTAAAAGAAATCAATAACATTTATCCGTACGATAAGGTCACATTTTAGTTCCCGTTTACCAAAAAATGAAATCTTTTTTTGTTTTGTTGATTTGTTAACTCATGATGATGAGCTCATATGTAGTTATATATTTCTTAGTTAGCTCTGTAAAACAAAACAAACATACTTAAAACTTCAAGTGAAATAAAAAAGTCTATTATCAAATTGCAAAATCATAAAGCTCAAACACAGCTAGCACATGGAAAACAATTGTCACATTCCCTGACCTGGTACACTCACTTCCTCATGCAGAAAACTGTGGATAATTTTTGTTTACATCATGTGCCTCGCTTTGTATGTCAGCAAAGAAAAACAGACAAAATAGCTAAAATGTAAAAACGTTTCGGTACAGCAGTTAACTTTGTTATGTAATCTATTAGTTAAGCAGCTTACCACAAAAATCATGCAAATGGTGATACAAGCATGAAACTTTGTAAGAACATGCCTTTAGGTGTATGTAATCATATTAGGGGGATAGGCACAAAAAAAATCATCCGATCATGGCGGCCATCTTGGATTTTCGAAATGACGTCTTCACAGGAAAAAGACATCATATGTATTGCCCGTTTTGCTTGTATTGTATCCAATATATTACAAAATGGAGTAAATCATTGTTATATAAGATCAAGTATCACTTTCGGTCAAATATCGGTCGATAACCCACTCCTGATTTTTTTATATTCCACAAATCTTCGACTAAATTTCGATTGCTACATTAGGTTCGATAGATTATATGCCAATAGAGGGCTCAATTTTATTCTAGTTAATCTTTTTGAGAGTGTGTGTTCTCATTGTTATTAGACGTGGCTCGGTACTTGTCTTTCCACCGTTCATATTTTTAGTTACGAAGTTTTATTTGCAATTCTGATCAGATATTGATTTGAAGGAATTCTATCCCTTTTACTAACACAATTTTATAATAATAATGTTGTTAATACATCAAATTACATAATAAGAAAAGTAATCTTGAATTTTATACAATTTCTAGAATTTTACCTATGACGTTTCTCTATGTTGGGTAAATGTATTCAAGTTACAAACACACACTCTTCGTGTACTTTTTAAATAGTTGATTAGTTTCACTTGGTTCTTCTTTGCTGTTGCATTTATTTATTGGTCAGATAAGATTTGCGTTATTGTTCTTTAAGTTCATTGTTGATTAATTTTGTTTATATAATAGTTACTTAGGTTTTGAAATGGCGAAAAGAATTCGCTTATCAGCTTCTTCAGCAAATAGTTGGGAAACTGATTGACAACATGTTGTTTGTGTCAGGAGGTCACAACAGACCTACTAACATCGTCAGAAGGATATACAATGTAAGGCAAACATATCCCTCTTATTCGTGAATTTAATGCCCTCCCTATCCCTCTTGATATTGGGCAATTAAACCACGGAGAGGGTATTGAAATTACAATGAAAAAAGAAAGTGCCAAGTACCATAATGTGTGTAGGATAAAGTTCAATAATACTTAACTTGAGAGAGCCCAGAAATGCAATATGTCACCGATACCATCTGGAAGTTCAAGTGATTGTACGTCTCCTAAACTGTTTAGGTGTACTCCTCGTTCTAAAGATCAGCAACAAAATCCAGTTGAAAATGTGCATAAATGTTTCATTTGTGATAAAGAGTCACCATTATCTTTCTTAAGAGAGGCAATGACAATGAAACTAAACCAACGACTATTGCATTGTACAACAGCTCATCAGAATAAACAACTGTTGGCAAAGCTGAGTAGTGGTGATGTTAAAGCACAAGAGATGGAGTATCACTTGTCTTGTCTCGCAGCTGTATATAACAGAGAGAGATAAAAACAAAAAAAAAAGAGACAAAAAGAGATCGAAACCAGTTGCACACAGGAGGAAATTATAATAAGAGAAACTGCATTAGCCGAGCTGGTCACATACATTTTTGAAACTCAAAGGAACTCTGAAGAGTCGGTTGTGTTTCGATTAGGAGACCTGGCACATCAGTACGAGGAAAGATTGGCACTGCTTGGTTCTTCTCCTGCACAGGTACATTCTACTTGATTCAAGGACAAGATATCGCAAAAGATACCAGAATTAGAAGCACACACAAAGGGTAGACATCTACTTTTAATGTTTGAAAATATATAGCGTTTGCTTGCGATTATAATTATTATTTCAAAATGGTTTATGTACTTCTTACGATCGGTTACTGGGAATATCAATTTAACTAGGTGAAGTTGTTGTTAAATCTTATTTAAATGAAGGTGTGGTCTGCCCGCCTCCAATAATAATAATAATAATAATAATAATAATAATAATTATAATAATAATAATAATAATAATAATAATAATAATAATAATAATAATAACAATAATAATAATAATAATAATATAGGGTTATTGCATTAATATTGGTGGATATTGCCCGAGCAGTATATCATATTGCACGAGTTTACGAGTGCAATATGATATACTGCGAGGGCAATATCCACCAATATTAATGCAATAACCCTTTTATTATATAGTAATAAATATTTTACACACAAAATTTCTGTTTTATCCAGTCAATATACAAGTTTTTAAAGAAAAATATATCTTATTGCACTAATGCGAATAAATGTTGTTTGCACTAGTGCAATAATATTTTCGATTTTTTTTTTTTTTTTGAAGTTGTAATTTTTTCTAAAACTTTTACTAAGAGTAAATTTGATCATTGTGATGAGACTCGTAACAGTCATTTGTTCCTGTTGACGGATGACAGACAGACAATGGACACCAATAAATTGAATAAGAAATTAACTTAGTAACAGAATATACTCAATGCAGGTGGACAAGTGGCGACAATATGGAAAACAGACAGCCTGACAATTGACGACAATAAACTGAACCAAAATTTTTCTGACCGGATGACAGTTGGTATATTTTGCCGATTTCCAATATTAAGGAAAGAGGTATTGTGCAAGTATATTTCCTGTGTTGTCAGCTCAGGATTTATATTTTTTGTGTTACATTTAGTGAGTTGGTGATGCCTTTGTGACATTGTCCCATATCTGTTCTTTTTCATATTGGTAGCATTCCTATAAAAGAATGAAAGTTTGTGCAAATATATTTTGTAGCGTTCCAATATCATAAAAAGGACAAAATATATATTGTGTACAGTTCCAATAACTCAAGTCAACACTATTGCCAAGGGCGATATTAATATGGTATTTCTTTAAAGGCGATGAAAGACAAAGGACACCAAGTGACGACAATAAATTGAATGATGAATACAGATTTGTGTTGTTGTTGCGATCCTGCCAATTGTTTGACAAAAATGTACTTTTAAAATGTACATGTAATCTATTATTGCATTGATGTCTTTTTTGTATTTGTTTAGAAAATAAATCAGTTTTCAACAATTTAATAAGTAATATAAATTCAACAATTTAATAAGTGATATAAATTCAACAATAAAAAAGTGTCCTTAAATTCCACAAAGGTTTTGAATAGTCTCTGGCTAGAATTCTTGGGATTCGTCTGAAGATTCCAACGGAAGAATTCGCTTGAATGTTTTCCTTGGTGGTTCATAACAGTAATTTTGCCTAGAATGTCTCTGACCTTCTCCATTAGACTGTTCCATGTTAAAGTTAATATTAAAAGTACAGTTATTCAGAACAGTGCCTTTACTGAACATGTTAGATAATGCCTCTGACGCACCTTTAGAAGATTGTTCATGAATATCATTAGGCGCAGCAGTATAAGAACAGACAGACTGTGAAGATGTGGCCATCGGCGGGCTCATTTGGTGTGAAGCAGTAGAACGGTCAATCTTCTGTAAAGCCACATTGTTACATGTATTGTCACTTTCATATGCAGTCACTGATTGTCCAAGTGACGATTTAACACCAGTTAATACATCTGAATATTCCCTTTGCTCATTATCGGAGAGATCATCATCGTAAGCCTCAATTGAACTTGTACTTTTGTGACCAGATATATGTTTAATTTTGTCTCTAGGTACACCTGCCTTGCGAAGCGTTTTTATTGTTGTTTTACGCACACTGTGGTTTGTTTTACGGTCCATCCCAGCTTCTTTTGCGGCCATTGGCATCAAGTTTGCCAGCGTATTTTCTCCCATAGGCCTTGCGTAATACCATATCATGGATTCAACTCTTTCCATTGGAATACATGTCAAATAAAACGGTGACTCTGGTTCCATTACATTTTCCGGACGTCGAAGAAGATATGCTTTAAAAAGTCGTATTGGACAGCGGTCAGATTTATTTTCATACATTCTCGGTTTAACTTTACGATTCTCTTTTCCCTTGGTTCCATCACGAGTTTTGGTAAGTCTCTCAGAAAATTCTAAATACTGTCGGTTATCCACAGGGTCCTTCTTCATTAGAATATCTCCCAATTGTAATTGCCGATGTTCATTTCTACCATGTAGTCCGAAACATTTTGTAAAATAGTACCAGAGAGAAAATATAAGTATTCTAGGTGTACCATCACCAAGCTGCCCCTGTTCCCACAACAAATCTTCTTCGTCCTTACTTACTGCCTTTGAAGCATTCGGCTTATGTCCTTTTCCTAGTTTTTTTCAACTGGACCTTTTTTGCAGAAAGAGCTCTTGTTGACAAATTAAATTCCTTGTCACGTAATGAATGTGAGTACTCTTTTTCCTTAAATACCTCTCGATACTGGCACGAATACCGTCAAACGTCCCCGGTTCATATTCCTGTCCATTTTCTTTCTTTAAGGTTATGTAAAATTCAGACAAGAAAGCATCAAGTTCATTGTGAGGGATGTCCTCGATTGACCTCAACTCCCCCTTTCCAACCAGCCATTTGTATAATAATTTCAAGTCACGCTTCGTGCAGTTAACTGTTGATTTTTTCTTTTGATCGTCAATAAAACTCATCACCATTTGCTTATCAATCATAGACTCTGTCAAATTATCTGTATGACCGACGTCCGCCATCTTGCTTTTCCAAACGACAACAAGGGTGCAATAATATATATGCCGATTTCGGAACGCCTCAGCTTTTTTCCGGAAATGCGTGCAAATACAGAGATTTATTGCACGGGTGTTTTTATTTAAATAAACAAACAAATATTTATTACTATATAATAATAATAATAATAATAATAATAATAATAATAATAATAATAATAATAATAATAATAATAATAATAATAATAAATATAAATCAATTGCTTTTAAAAAGCAATTGTAAACGGTCTTTCCCCCCTTAGAACCATGATTGTGTGTGTGTATGTGTGTTTGTTTGTTTGTTTGTTTGTTTGTTTGTTTGTTTGTTTGTTTGTTTGTGTGTGTGTGTGTGTGTGTGTGTGTTTGTTTGTTTGTTTCTGTAAGGGGTCTATATTAGTCCGGGGAAGTTTCATGTTTAGTTCGGAAAGTTTTTATTTTATTTCAGGCCAGCGCGCGCGCCAGATTGGGGAGACGTCACGTGACGCGGGTTTATAATAACGAAAACTTAGTCTTTTTATTTCTCTTTAGGTCGGGATGTTGAACAGACAACATGTATAGAGACGGAATGTACACAATGTAATTTCTTTTGTCATTGTAGGAAATTGACATTTTGATCACAGTTCACCAGCAGTGCATGTTTTGGATTTAATTGAACCGGTGGAACTTTAATACACATTTAACGATTATTTTCTTAAAATGTACATTTTTCAGCACCAGTTTGTAACACAGATTAGTATTTTAATCTAGGAGCGGACATTTTATTGTAGCATTTCACTGAGATTTACGGACCTAGCAAGCAATTTATACGGCATTGCAATTTTGTTTCTCTAGGAAAAGTCTTGAGAGATATCTGCACCACGTTGTTTTATGAACCTTAAGTACATGTATGCCCTGCTGACTGCAAATTTTGGGGTCGATTGGACTTGTAGTGTCCGAGTTTAACTGATAACAAGGATGTGGATTTTTTTTTTCAGAAGAGATGTAAGAACAATATTAAAAACCAATTGTTCAGAGAACAATTGAAGGTCTTTCCACCAGTAAATATCTATTTTGATATAAAAATATTAAAGATCAGTCTAAAATGTCAGTTCATATGGCTTTATGATGTACAGATATGAATTTTAAGCAAAGGTCATAATCTAGAACGTCAAATTTACGTATGACCTTTACCTCAATTTCAAGGTCACGAACTGAGGATCTCAAATCAAAAGACCCTAGGTCTCTAATATGAATGGTTAATAAGTTATATCACTTTGCGCATAATTTTAGATATGATAGGGGCTTAAACTCCTGTTTATTGACTACGCACCCTTTCAACCAAAATTATTAAGTAATGACATGTCACAACTAACAATTTAGTAAAAATAATTTGTTGATATCTTATAAGGTAAATGAAAATAAGTGAAAATAAGCCAAAATCAAAAATTTTGAATATGACCTTGACCTTTGACCTTGACCTAATTTTCAATATTTTGGACCAAGGATCTCAAATCAAAAGACCCTAGGTCTCTAATATGTATGGTTAATAAGTTATATCACTTTACGCATAGTTTTAGATGTGATAGGGGCTAAAACTCCCATTTATTGTCTACGTACCCTTTCAACAAAATTATTATGTTACGACATGTCGCAACTAACAATTTAGTAAAAATAATTTGTCGATATCTTATAAGGTTGATGAAAATGAGTGAAAATAAGCCAAAATCAAAATTTAGAATATGACCTTGACCTTTGACCTTGACCTAATTTTCATTTTTTTGGACCAAGGACCTCAAATCAAAAGACCCTAGGTCTCTATCACTTATGGTTTACCAGTTAGAAATGCAAATTCTTATATCAAACATAAAAGGGGGGATAACTGTCATATGGAATCTATATACGGCTTCGGTGAAAATAAAACAGAACATCCTGAGGATATAACGAGCAATTTGGAAAAATAAATTTGTCGGTTTCTTATACGGTTGCGAAGCCTTAGAGATAACAAGAAAAACAGTGTTCGGGGAGATAACTCTTATTTGGGAAAGTATTCGGTTAAAACGAGTTGGTTTCAAAAGCATATAAACTGTTCGATATCATATTCCAAAAATCTAAGCGACATCTTGCGAAACAAAAAAACAGCGAAGGAAAAAAATTAGGCGGAAGAAAAAAAAAAAAATAATAATCAGAAGAAATCCAATAGGTCTTTCCACGGAAAAGTGGAAAGACCTAATAATAATAATAATAATAATAATAATAATAATATTTATAAATCAATTTTCCACAGAACAAATGGTGGTATTTCAACCAGATACGATAGATTCTGATCCGATTTATATTTAAATTTGGTAACAAATATCATGTCCAGTGCCATATGATGGCTTAATGTAGACTTTTTTAAAATAAGAAACATAATGTGTTCTCCCGGGTTTGAAAAAAATCCTCTCTGGTAACATATGATAGATTACTTGACAATATTTTCAAAAAATGTATGTGTTTAACCACTCAGTAAGCGAGTGTGCTATTCCATAATAATGTAAAATATTTGGCCTAAATTGATATAATTGTTGGAAATTTTGATATCACATAACTTTGCCCTGGTCATCTTACAAATCTTGCACTGCCCAAATTCCCGCATTTGCCTAGTTTTTTTAGTAGACTCTTGAACAACCAATTTTAAAGTTTTCTTCTTCCCATAAAGAATACGATAGAATTTCATCAATACATCTTGGTTTTCTAATTTGATTAAGGGTTTTCCAAGCATCAAAAACCTCTTGCCAAGATTTATTTGATGACCTTTTAGTAGGCCCAATATGACTTATTTCAATAAAATTTACTTGCTCCACAATAGAGACTAATCTCACCAGCTCTGAATTCGAATTATACAAACGTCTCACCCATGTAAGTTTTAGTATCTGTATAAATGCTTTTAAATTTAGCATTTTTAATCCACCCTTATAATAATTTTGATATAAAAGATCTCGCTTGACCTTATCTGGTTTATTATCCCAGATAAAAGTATACATTTTATTTGTTAAATTAAATAACATATTCTCATCTGGACTAGGGATATATAGTAACAGATGATACATCCTTGATATTAGATGGCTCGCCAGAATCGCTCGATGCATCTCTTCGTGTTCTCTAATTGTATGGTGAAATCTCGGAACTTAAGATTGATATGAAAAAAAAACAAGTGTTATTTGGATAGGTAGCAAAAAACATAGTCAGGATCAAATTTGTGTAAAGTGGGGATTGAAATGGGGCTCCGGTACATTTAAACTACTTGGAATTACGTTTTCAGTCGACCTAGATAGAATGTCACTTATATCAAATGCATCAATTGAATTAACTCTAACTTAAAATCTCTATACAGCTTTTGTAAAAAAAAATCAAAACATCCTTCGGATATCAGAGGCAATTTGGTAAATACATTTTTTGGATTCTTTGCAAAGTCTTAGAACAATCAGTGTTCAGGGAAATAACTCTGATATGAAAAGTATTCAAGTAAGCGATGTTTGTTTCAAAAGCGTATTAACTGTTCGATTTCATATACCAAATAATTAGACGACAGCTTCCAGCGGAGGAAAAATATTTTGTGGGAAGAAAAAATATAAATTTCAGAAAAGAAAACAATCGCTGGTTCTACTTTAACGTTTTATTGATTAAAATCCAATTATTGAAAGAACAATTGAAGGTCTTTCCACCCGAAACGATATATTGATGTGAAAAATGATAAAATCTAGTTAAAGGTATTATATATGGATAGATGTATACTGATTTAAAAACAAATAAATGATGTGGTTTCTACATTTTGTATAATTTTCTGTTTGAAAAAGGAGAGATAATTCGTCATTTCCCGCTTGCTTCTTCATACTTTAACATTAAAGACGTGCAAACAAATCTATACTGCCGGATTACACCTTATTTGGAGGTTATTGAGCAAGGTCTTAAAATGAAATGACACTTAGTCTCTACTGTATGCGGGGAATTGAGTGTTATTCCAAGATACACAATTTACTAGAAGTTGTACTAGAAGGTAATTTCCTTTAAATGCCAATACACGTTTGTATGTAAGATATTTTACGACGTGTCGCTTAGTATCAGTTTAGTAAAATTATTTTGTCGATATCTAATAAGATTGATGACAAGATTTCAGAATCATAAGCATAACAAATTCGAGAGATATCTACCAAACCTCTTTACACCTAAGAAAAAAAAACGAGGCAAAAGAAGAAATAAAATAGATATAATTGTTGAGAAACAATTGAAGGTCTTAACACATCATTTTCTAAATGATTGACGAGAAGTTACTTTAGTTTACTCAAAGTTACTTTTGGTGTCCTAGCATAGGGTTTTCCATAATGATTCAATAAATATACGGGATATATATATACATATATCTTTCTCTGAATTCAGGATTTAATTTGTTACTTCCGGTTTAAAAAATATGACTTCCAGTATCATATCAAATCATTAATCACAAAGATTCCAAATATTTATGGTTTCCTTATACTTCATTACATTGTTTCTTATTACATTTTTTATAAAAGGAATGGACAAGACTTCAACCTGTCAATTCAATGTCTTTTCCGGTTGATATAGTCAGGGTCGTATGCCACTTTAAAATTGCATAACACCATATTGCTTTACTACGAACCAACTTGTAGAATAATTAGCCTTGAATTAAACCAATTTAAGGACTTGTTCTCCTATAAGATGCTGTTTAATTGAAATATATCAGATGTTCGTCATAATGAGGTAAACATTTTGCTCTAAACATTTAGGTTATATCTGCTTAGTTCTAGAGTAGATAAAAAAACAGGGAAAAATCAAAATATGGTATATTACCTTGACCTCTGACCTTAACTTCAATTTCAAATTAGTGAACAAAGGACTTCAACCTACCAATCATTGTATACAGTTATAGATAACTAATGTAAATAAACTCATCATAGATACCAGGACTAAATTTAGTATATACTCCAGACGCGCGTTTCCTAAATTCTAAATAATTATAAATTTTATAACAGTAAATTTATATACAGTATATACAGATATCAATGACAATTCATGTCAGCATACAAAGTGCTGACTACTGGGCTTGCGATGCCATCGGGAAAATAAATCTCCTCAAGCAGTGACATCGACGCAGTGGTTGTAAAAAATCTCATCATAAATACCAGGACTACATTTCGTATATACGCCAGACGCGCGTTTCGTCTACATAAGGCTCATCAGTGACGCTCGAATCCAAAAAAGTTTTTAAAAAAAGGGCCAAATAAAATACGAAGTTGAAGAGCATTGAGGCCCAAAATTCCTAACATTTTTGCCAAATACAGCTGTGGTAATCTATGTCTAAGGTAGAAAAGCCTTAGTATTTCAAATAATTCTAAATTTTATAACAGTGAATTTGAAAATATGACCATATCAATGACAATTCATGTCAGCACAAAAAGTGCTGACTACTGGGCTTGTGATATCCTCGGGGAAATAAATCTCCACCAGCAGTGGCATCGACCCAGCAGTTGTAAATAAACTCATGATAGATACCAGAACTAAATTTAGTTTATACGCCAGACGCGTCTACATAAAACTCATCAGTGACGTTCTAATCCAAAAAGATTAAAGGGCCAAATAAAGTGCGAGGTTGTAGAGCATTGAGGACCAAAATTCCTAAAAGATTTGCCAAATACAGCTAAGGTAATCTATGCCTGAGGTAGATTAAAATACAGAGGAGGTAATAACTCTCATATTGACACTTTCGTAAAATCTTTTTTCGATTTCTTTTACCATATTTACTTTTACAGAGAACATAAACGAACAATAAAAACAGTGTTCGATAACAATAAGAAGTATTCAACTTCACAAGGTCGGTCTACAAACGCAAAACTTTTCAATATCATACTTATGCAAAAAAATCTATATAAAAGCACCGTCTTGCAAAACCGCTATATACTGCATGAAACAAATTTGTTAGAAGAAACAAAAATCAGAAGAAATACAACAAGTATTTCTACAGATATGTGGAAAGTTCTTATAATCAGAACGAAATATAGAAGGTCTTTCCAGAGAAATTTCGGAAATCCTAAATAAAAACAACATTTAGTCAGAGAACAGGAGAAGTTTTTTCCACTCGAGATGATGTAGTTTGATATCGAATTCCTAATATCTCCTTTAGATAGTCGTTGAATTTATAGCTTATTGTACCCAACGGTTTCATTACATTTTGTGCGGTAAATGCATGCAGTTCGTTACTCCGGGTTGAAAAATGTCAATGTCGGTAATTTTTAATACTAGTATAGTATATGATATTGATTTCTAATTGAAGGTTCTGTTTAGTTTTACACTAGATAAATACCCACCAAAAGATTCTTCCGGTTCACACAGGGTCACTTCTGATTTATTTTTTCATTGTCATATGGCTTACAAACTTAGGCATATGGTTTAATGTCGTATTCATGTACAGTTGGGTGCATACATAAATATAACGTAAAGGAAATACACTTTAATGTTACGTAGACATATAGAATATAGTAAATTTACTTCAATTTTGAGCTTTTCCTAGTCAACGAGCGTTTGCTCTTAAATGTCCACTTGCTGTCTTATTCATGTTCACCGATTTAACTCAAATCTCATATTAGATTTATAACAATGCGTAACATTTATCAAAATTAAAAAAAAAGAGCCTAAAATAATAGATTTACAGGGCATGGCAAAATTATATGTAGTATCGTCTCGCGTGTGTTTTAGTCTAGAAGCAATCTTATTAACCACCGAATTGACCTGCGATGACTTCTGATGATGATAACAGCAAATTAACGGGTGTGTTCTAGTCTTTTTTTTTAAATGATCGGCTTTGATTTTCAAATTTTTCAGCGACAACGCTCATATAAACCTACAAGTGTGATAAATTCTGTCAAGCACTGTACACGTGAGATAGCTAAACAAATCCTGTCAGACAAACGGACAGACGGAAGAGGTCGTTTGTGTCTCCAACAACGCGTCGTGCGGGGCACAATCCAACAAGATCTTAAAATCATTTCGAATTTAGATTCATATTAATTTGCCATTTGGTTTTCAGAGATTGGTCTGTTTTTGGTGTTTTGAGTTGTACATGATACTCATCGTGAGTCGACAAAAACGAACTCGAAAGTTACAGTGGGTATCGTATTACTGGGAGCCTTTAGATAGCAATACCAAGGACATACTCACCATAACATCTGGCCTTTTTTTGCTATGTATGAATTTTAATTTATGTTTCTAGTGTATAATTCGGAGTTGATTATGACGTCCATTATCACTGAACTAGTATATATTTGTTAAGGGGCCAACTGAAGGACCCCTCAGGGTGCGGCAGTTTTTCGCTGCATTAAAAACCTATTGGTGACCTTTTGTAAGTGTCTGTTCTATGGTCGGGTTGTTGTCTCATTGACACATTCCCCGCTTCAATTTTTAATTTTAGTAATCATCATTCGGACTTCATCAATAGGTAAACCGGCCACTCATTCTAAATCTGACAATTAGGAGATTTTTTTAATACCAATGTACACATGAGCTACGCAAACGGATGCTTATATAATGAGAAATCAATTTAGCATAGTGTATTATTATGAATTGCATTAAAAGATATCTTTGGTATGCATCTCATATTGAGAATAAATAATGATCACTAATTTGTTAACGTTTGATTTCATCGCAGGGGAAGCTTATTCTATTTACGTAGGAGGCATGGTTCATTTGACTCATCTTGCAATTCCCTTGTTTTTTGTCGGACGCAAATTTGTTCTACCATTTAATTTCTATAATTCACCTTTTCATGAAAACGTCCGATTTTAATCTTTTCTACATACTTTTAATAAAAAAAAATAACCAACTTAAAACAACTTGTAATATGATACTGGAAGCAATTCTATCTTCTTTTTTTATTTAACCAGAGGATTATTTTTGTGTTCTTGCATTAAAATCATCCTTTCAATTTAGTGTACCGTCATTTAGATGCTCAGCTCAATACACATGTTAATCATATTGATTTTCACAGTGGAAAAAATAAAGGTGAGTTGATAACAAACCAATATAAATTCAAACACAAGTTTAAAGATAAGTATACACATGGAAAAAAGTATTGCAACACCTTGATTTGAAAAATCAGTCTTTTATTTTGGATGGAATATGATAAAATATTTGTAAAATAATATTGAAACGTAGTTAATGATAACATTGGCTTTAAAACGAACAAAAAATGTATGAAAAAAAAGGTTTTATCGAACCAAAATTTTTATAACAAAATGAAGTGTTTTTTGTACAAAAAAATGCATTTTACAAGTTTTACTGCAGTCGAACTTTACAATGTCAGACATTTCAACATTAATCTTTAGATGATTATTCACATCATGTTTGGTCGATATACGCCAAATAATTAGTACTTTGTGCGCAGCTTCCATTCAAACGTATAACCGCATCCTAATGTCTTCTGATTCCTGCCATAAGTCGACTCATTTGTTGCGAAGCTAGCAGCAACCATTCTTGACAAAGGATATTGATTATTTCATGACCTGTTTGAACTGGGGTGTCCTTTCGTGCACTTTACGCCCAACAATGTCCCATATATGCTCGATATGGTTCAAATCGATAGGGCCAAGGAAGATAAACCAAATTCCATTGGAACAATGGATCTTCCTCCACGACGTTAATTTCCAACTTTGGCGAGCTCTGCACAATATTGGATACGGGCATCTGTGTTCCTGTTCGTAGGCAAAGGTCGCCGAAATGGTATTATCGCAAGATAACCAGTAGCGATGAGCCGATCTTGAACAGTTCTTGCTTAAAGGCTCATGTATGGTCATTATTCTCTTTTTATGATTGTATTGTTTGCAATAGGTTTCCTTCTGACCAACCTTCATTATGCTTAATTTTCCCTAGCACATGCTATAGGGGGTCTTCTTGACCTCGGACGGTCTTTAACATCGTTTCTTGCCTGATTTGTATTCTCAAAAAGACTTAAAGTGGAATGGAGATGACCAACAATACGTGCAATTATCACAGCGGCATACCTGTTTCCCTCATGCTGGATATCTGCCATCTTGCTGCAGTGATGAGTTGTGGATGACCAATTACAAGGTGTCAATAACATAAATTTATAAACTTGGTTATTTTAAGTGTTGAAAACAATGAGGATTAAAACATCTGTTTTAGTGTTAACGAGTACAGTAGCTGCATGTGCAGATAAGAACTGATAGAGTCGATATTTATTGATTAAACTCAGTTTATATTTAAATAATGTTAAACTAGTTCTATTTCAACAAATTATTTAACAAAAAAATAAAAGTATTTTTTTAATTTGAATTTGAATTTGGTGTTGCAATACTTTTTTCCAGGTGTATATATAGAATTATGGTATTTAACCTTTTTGTATAGAATAAGCGTACTAATGCTCATGCACATAGCTGTTCTTTACGTCTACATTGAGAAACAGAAGGTTACATACTAAAAATACTAAACTCCTAGAAAAAGAAAAATCCATTTTAAAAAGACAAAATCAAAGGTTCCAACACATTAAACGAATGGTAAACAAATGTTGTGTTCAAGACTTGGTACAGGCTGTTCCTGACTGAGAATCGAATTATGTAACTGTTTATGACGTTTGTTGAAACATTGTGACCTCTGAAATATGTGTTCCACTAGAAACACCCTTATGAATCTTTGCTTATATGACTTTATGTCTTTGATATCCTGTTTCATCTCTTCCAAGAAATTTTGAAGTTTTCGAACCTCCTTTGTCACTTTTTCGACTTGCTCGTGTAAGCTTTGTTCTGCGTAATGAGAATAACTGTAAAGTACATGGAATAATCTACTTACTAGTATTATTTTTTGCCAGTAGAGATTCATAGTATTCAGACATTCCCGGCTTTTAATTTACACGAGTCTTGGACGTTTCTGATGAATGCATGC
Organism: Mytilus edulis; assembly: GCF_963676685.1. NCBI lineage: Eukaryota > Metazoa > Mollusca > Bivalvia > Mytilida > Mytilidae > Mytilus > Mytilus edulis. The sequence goes on from NC_092357.1 coordinate 15,107,395, forward strand.
GCATTATACACATTTTACCTTTACCTAGTGTTAATTCATTTTCAAACGGCTTGACCTATACCGCGTCAGGGAGGTTATTATTAGTCATGAGGTCATTGTTCCGCACATTGGCAATATTAGAGAATTACCTTTTTTCCGTTCATAAATTATAACATGTTATAAATAAAATATGATAAAGTTCCCTTTGGCAAAGCTGACAAAAAATGTTTTTGACATCGTTGTCCCATTGTCGAAATATGTATCAAATGAATACATATCCAGCTTGAGATTTGTGATTACGAAAGTTCTCAAAAAATAATAATGAAATAACACATGGTGTCCTCGAGTATATCGAATACACAGTACATAAAATATTAAGATTAAGAATCTTGTTCAATACGATTGGTACCGCTTATAATATTACAGCCAATGGTTTGTATTTTAAGATATATTTCATCTTGAGATCCATGAAAACAATACTGTAAACCAACTTGTTTTCGCGAGAGATTTATTAGAAAATATAGCGAATATAAATCGTCGCGAATATGTATAACTTGGATCTTTACTTATCAAACTACATCAATAGATAAGAAAACCGCGAAATTAAATAGCTGCGAAGTGGACTGCATAGTGTAAAACGCGAAATAAAGTATCTGCGAAAATAAGTTGATTTACAGTACTTCAGTTCGATAATAATCGGTTTCGTGTGTCCGATTGGATTTCACATACAAAAGTCACGTGATAACGTCGAAAGTTTATGCAATGTTTTCCACAATACAACGCCATTTGTATTTTATATTGTATTACTGAACAAACTCTATTACAAAATTTCTCGCTACAACAGTATACATACTTTCAACCATGCTCTAAATTCCCTCGATTTCGCGGGTGTGTTTTACATGTTCTAGTGTCTTAAAAAAAAATCGTCTTTGATTTTCAAATTTGTCAGCGACAACACTCACATTAACCTACAAGTGTGATAAAAATATGTCAAACATTGTACACGTGAGAGAGTTGATAAGACCTGTCAGATAAACATACGGACGGAATAGGGTTTTATTTGTATCCCACAACGCGTCGTTCGGGGCACAACCTAACAAGATCTTCAAATCATTTCGAATTTAGATACATTATAAATTGCACTTTAGTTTTCAGAGATTGGTCTCTTTTTTGGTGTTTTGAGTTGTACACGATACTCATCGTGAGTCGACAAACACACATTCGAATATAACAGTGGGTATCGTATTACTAAAAGCCTTTAGATAGAATACCAAGAACAAAGTCACCATAACCTCTGGCCTTTTATTAATTTTGATTTACGGTTCTTGTGTATAATTCGGAGTTTAGTATGACGTCCATTATCACTGAACTAGTATACATTTGTTAAGGGGCCAGCTGAAGGACACCTATGGGTGCGGGAGTTTCGCGCTGCATTGAAGACCAATTGATGACATTCTGCTGTAGTTTGCTCTATGGTCGGGTTATTGTCCCTTTTACACATTACCTGTTTCCATTTTCAATTTCAGTAATCATCTTTCGAACTTCATCCATATGTTAATCGGCCACTCATACTAAATCTGACAATGAGGAAACTTGTTTAATACCTATGTTCACATTACCTTTACATTTAATAATAATATTACTAACTCAAGGGCAGCAACTCAACAACGGTTTATATAATGCTTGATAAAATTTCAGGACAGATAAAACTTGACTCGATAAACAGGATGAACATTTTCACCAGTCAGATTTGTTCACATTTACGAAAACGGATGCTTTTTTTTTTATGAAAAACCAATTTAGTATAGTGTATTATTATGAATTGCATTATAAGATATTTTTGGCATGCATCTCATATTGAGAATAATTAATGATCACTAATTTTTTAACCTTTGATTTCATAGCAGGGGAAGCTTATCCTAGCTTTTTTCCGTAGGGGGCATGGTTCATTTGATAACTCTTGCAATTTCCTTGGTTTTTGTTTATTATCTTATTATCTCTACTTGATCGTTTGATTCAGTTCAAGCATCAGTAAACGTCTATTGCTTTAAATTATGCTCATCATATATTCATCATATATGTGTTGTTTTGCTGTGGATGTACTAATTGGTTTCATAAATGAATACCCCGTATTTTTTTGTTTTTCTAATACATTGTCGGATGAAATGTGTTCTTCCATCTAATTTCTAAGATTAATATTTTCATAAAAACGTCCGATTTTAATCTTTTCTAAATACTTTTATTAAAAAAAATAACCAATTTAAAACAATTTGTATCATAATACTGCAAGCAATTTTATCTTTTTTTTTATTTAACCAGAGGATTGTAATTATGTTCTTGCATTAAAAATAATACCCATTAAATTTATTGAACTGTCATTTAAATTGCTAAGCTCAATACATGTTTTAAGCAAATTGATTTTTACAGTAGAAACATAAAAGTTAGCTGATAAAAAACCAATTTCAATCCAAACACAAACTTATACTGTGGATTCATTAATATTCGTTGGATATTTTCGTGGATTTCGTGGGTACATGATTACCACGAATTTAAATGTTCAACGAAACGTAGATTGTTTATATACTTTGTATGCAGATATTGGCATAACCACAAAATCAAATATCCACGTGAATGCAGTTTTACGTCAATCCATGAAAATTGATACCCACGAAAATAAATGAATCCACAGTAGATGAGTAAATAAAATTATTGTTATCAACCATTTTGTATAGAATAAGCGGAGTAAAACCAACGCACATTGCTATTGTTTACGTCTACATTGAGTACATTTTTGTAACAGAGGGTTAAATACCAAAAATACAGAACTCCCAGAAAAATTCAAAAATAAAACTCTATTTACAAAAGACAAACTCAAAGGTTAAAACACATTAAACGACTGCTGTATTCCAGATTTGGTACAGGCTGTTCCTGACTGAGAATAAAATTATGTAATTGTTTATGACGTTTGTTGAAACATTGGGACCTCCTCCGGAACATGTGTTCCACTAGGAATACCCTTAGGAAGTTCAACTAGTAATACTCTCTGCTTATATGACTTTATGTCTTTGATATCCTGTTTCATCTCTTCCAAGAAATTTTGAAGTTTTCCAACCTCCTTTGTCACTTTTTCGACTTGATCATGTAAGCTATGTTCTGCGTCATGAGAATAACTGTAAAGTCAAGAACATGGAATAATCTATATTTACAACATAGATACAATTGTAAAATAAACACTGACGCTATTTTTTGCCAGTATACATTCATAGTATTCATACACCCCCGGCTTTCAATATACACTGTTCTTGGACGTTTCTGATTAATGTATGCGCTGTAGACAAATATTAAATTTATAGTATAACTAATCAGCGTATTTGAATATCAAAAATAAGACAACGCGTGACCGAACGACGCATGGATTAAACGAGTGCGCAGCACGAGTTTAATCCATAGCGGCGTTCGGTCACAAGTTGTCTTATTTTTTATATTTAAATACGCCGATTAGGAATACTTTTTATTACATTTGCTAATGGCTTTTTTTTGATGAAATTAATGTAAAAAATGTAAGGAACCATATGTTTTCCTACGCATTCACAATTTGTTTTGATCCGACGTTATCGACGTCTTGACAACGCCTATTGTTTTATGCCGTCAGAGAGTGAAATAACCACATTTATTTCACATGGGAACTTATCGGTTTTTATCTAACTGGGAAATCAATGTAATTCATTGCAACCAATATAATAATTAGTGTTAATTCAATTTGAAACGGTTTGAACATTATCGTGTCAGGGAGCAATATTAAAGAATTGCCTTTATCCGTTCATAAATTATAACATGTGATAAATAAAAAAACAATAAAGTTCCCTTTCTCAAAGTTGACAAAAAGAATTTCGACATTGTTGTCCCATTGTACAAATATTTATAAAATGAGTACATCTCCAGCTTGAGCTCGCGATTTTTGATTTCGAAAGTTATCAAAACATAACAATGAAACAATACATGGTGTTCTCGGGTAAATCGAATTCTGTACATTAAATATTTAGAATAAGAATCTTGTTCAATACGATTGGTACCGCTTATAATATTAAAGCCAATTGTTTGTATTCTAAGATAAATTTTATCTTGAGATACATGAAAACAATACTGTAAACGAACTTATTTATTAGAAAATAACTCAAATATAAATCGTCGCGAATATGTATAACTTGAATCTTTACTTATCAAACTACTTCAAAAAGATACAAAAAAAATCGCGAAATTAAATCGCTGCGAAGTGGACTACATACTGTTAAACACGAAATAAAGTATCCGCGAAAATAAGTTCATTTACAGTTCCTAAGTTCGATAATAATCAGCTTCCAGTGTCCGGTTTGATTTATCAAACAAAAGTCACGTGATAACGTCGAAGGTTTATGCAATGATTTCCACAATACAACGCCATTTGTATCGAATTGTATAAACAATTCCACTTTACGGTATATTTTTATCTAGTTTAAGAGGATATAGGAGAAATGGCTGAAATTGATCTATCTAAAAATAAAACAAATGCATGGCAAAATGTATTGTAATAGGAGTTTTTCAACATAAATTCAAAACAATATCTAAACCAGAATCATCATGTTTGTCACTATTTTGTATATGACTTGAATTTATAAACAATGATTTAACATTGAAATGAGTATTAACTTCATTTTATGTATACTGTCCCATTGTTTAATATAATATTTTTTTAAGTCACAAAATTGTCAAAGCATTCAAAATATGAAATTGTTTGAAAAGTGCACCGAGATAGTTTGTTTACAAACTTTGTATACTGGGCTTTAAAACCTTGTGAAAGAAGTTACTGTAATTAAATTATTTTCTCAGCTATCTTATTACGAGCGTACATTGTAACTGCACGGTCGTATTTAAACATGTGTGTCTGGTGGACAACAGCATACTATACTGGACCATGAGTCGGTTTTACAAAAGTACTGCCGACTAAGTTTGATCGAAATTGAACAATTCAGTATACTTACGATCAATCTTAATTGTGTAACAATACATAAACCTCATAAAGAGATAAGGTAGATAAAGATTAAGATACCAAACTGAGGGGGAAAGCAAGAAAGTAGTGCGCACCAGTTCAAAAGTCATTCAAGCTGGAGCGCAACTAATTAAATCTCCGGCAAACAAAAATATTTATATTTACATGGCACCTAAAGGGCTCAGTAAAGATTTAACCACAAAAGTTAACAAAGATAAAAAGATAAAAAGATCAAACCTTTGATATTTAGTTTAATTTCTAACTGATATGACTACCCTGCACTAAAGTCAGTTGAGTATTTTGGTTCACAGTCTTATCTGACAATAGAGAGGTATGATACGAGCAATTTTTTGAACCCTGAAACTGCAAAAAACAAAGAGTTCAATTATTCAAGCCTATCAATATTATGAGAAATTTATTGATAAATCAACATGCTATTGGACAATAAATGATTTAGTCTAGTTTTATTTGGCCCAGTTGTTTAGAGGAGAAGATTTATGTAAAAGATTACAAAATTTACGAAAATTGTGAAAAAAATACTTTAAAAGGCCAATAACTCCTAATGGGGCACTTGAGAATTTTGGTCATATGGACTTTTTTGTAGATACTACTTTGCATTAAATGAATTGCACCCTATGTTATATTTTTTGCAATGATTGCCATCTTGGTTGATGGGTTGGATGGAGTCATCGGATAGACTTTTTAAACTAGACACCCTAAGGATGACTAAGGCCGAAATTGCGGTTTATTTTGGTCTAGTAGTTGCGGCGAGGAAGATTTATGTAAAAGATAATAAAATCTTACGAAAAATGGTGTAAAATCGACTTTGAAACGCTAAAACTCCTCATGCGGTCAATTGACAATTTGTGTCCTGTTGACTTATTTGTAAACCTTACTTTTATCATAACTTTTTAGTTTTGGAATGCAGAGAGTCGAAAATTATCATAAATACCCTCTCTTTTAGTATTGAAAATCTAATTGTGTTTAAAACTTGGACTTAGGTTCAGTCACAACTTTCCACAAGAGCCTATGCAATGAGCCGCTTATTGCTGTTTCAAAAAAAGATTGAATGAATGGTGTCATCCAACAAAGTTGATTCCATCACTGCAACAAGTGTGTTACGATATATATATCCACTGTAGACAGTGGAATTTCAATATTTAAAGCTTGAGGTCTACCGAGCTTTTTCAATAATCAAAGCTTAACTTTTGAGAGGTAAGAAATATTGAAATACACGAGTTATGGTGGTTGAATCCGTTTCTTTTATGATTGTTATTCTCGATTTTTTAAAATTTGCAGAAAGTTGTGTATTTCATATGTAACGTTATCAGACATGGTAGATTTTTTTTTAATGGACTACAGTATACCTTACGGCACCATGAGTCGGTTTTACAAAAGTACTGCCGACTAATTGTGATCGAAATTTAACAATTCAGTATACTGACGATCAATCTTAGTTGTGTACCAATACACAAACCTGTCAAATAAATAAGGTAGATTAACATCAAGATATCAAACAAAAACTGAGGGGGAAACTGAACGGGGCCTAGCGTGTCAACTGGGTAACCGTTTCCTGTTATGCATAATAAACCGTCATATGAATCCACGCTCAGTCTAAATGTCACATACGGGAATAAAACTTAAAAGCAATTGACTCTGCCAGTATTGAAAGACAAAGATATATCGTGTCGGTTAAACAGTTGGAGACTGTAGCCTCTAAACTCATGTATTGTCGATTTCATTCGTTTTTCATGCCCCCCCCCCCCCCCCCCCCGTGTATATATGTTGGATTTTTGTTTTGTTAAAACAAAAACCTGGCATACACAGTCTAAATTGTTTGAATCTCCACGAGAGTAAACTTTTAAATAGTCATGTACAGTAGTTGTCGTTTGTTTATGTAATATATACGTGTTTCTCGTTTCTCGTTCTGTTTATATAGATTAGACCGTTGGTTTTCCCGTTTGAATGGGTTTACACTAGTAATTTTGGGGCCCTTTATAGCTTGTTGTTCGATGTGAGCCAAGGCTCCGTGTTGAAGGCCTTACTTTAACCTATAATGATTTACTTTTTAAATTACTGGGATGGAGAGTTGTCTCATTGGCACTCGCACCACATCTTCCTATAACTTATAACGTTAATTTCTGTGTAATTTAGGTCTCTTGTGGACGTTTGTCTCATTAGCAATCATACCACATCTTCTTTTTATATATGATATGGGAAGAAATGTACATAACTACTGCCAAGTATCCTCAGGATGATTACAATTGGATAGTTGAAATCATCAAACTTGTAATAGGGTAAAGTCTGAATTCGTCCATTATTGTCAATGTCGGAGAACAGATCACGATATGAAGCAGATCTTCTATTTTTGGAAGTATCTTAATAATATGTTTGAAAGATGGTTTCATTGATGAGCATAATGACGTTGAAAGTCATATACATCAATCAAGTTCCGATTTGAAATGAGATATGAAATCAATCAGAACCTGCCGTAGTGAAATTGTTTTAACGTACATGTAAAACAAAAGGTAGAAAGGGGAAATATTGCATTTCCTTATTCGCTTACCTCCCGTCGTCACTAGATATAGCTCTCGCCCTGTATTTTCGTAATGAAACTGATGCATTTGAATAACTGTTTACTGCATCTTTCTCCAACAAGTCGATTCTTTTCTTTTCTTTAAGTTTCATGTCTATTCCTTGCAAAAAATAGAAAGCAGAAATTCATTATATGTAACATCTCACATATTTAAACTTCACGGTCATGTATTACGTTTATCTTAAATGTGCGTTCATTTTTTCTACCCTACCACATTTTAAAAGTGTTCTACCTTTTATGCTTTTTGTTTTTTGCTATCATATGTATCAGCTGTATTAGTATTTTCGTTTTAGCATAAATCAGGCCTTTTAATTTCTGTTTTAATCTGTTTTTACATTTTGTCTGTCACGGAGCCTTTGTTTATTTACTGTATGTATAGGTTTTGTTCATTGTTCGAAAACAGTGCTACAGTAGTTTAAATTGTTTTGGTCTCTGGTGGATTGTTGTGAGTTGAATTATTGGCAATCATATGTTTTTTTGGTTATGTTTGTAGACAGATATGGATTTCTTTCTTTGTTAACGGCCATACGACAACTTATGGCCGTTCGTTTCTTGTTAATTTGCATGTACTAAGTCAGGAATATGACATTTTTTTCTCTTCCTATGAAGTTTTTGAGCTTTTTATTTTGCCTTTTGATGAAAGGAATTTCATTTTGAAATTACTTTAGATTCGGTATTTTAGTTTTTTTAGTTTTTGGTCTATGGATAGTTGTATCCTCATCTCGTTAGTAATCATGAACGATAATATGCAGATACAATCTTTACGATTTTGTACAATCATTGTGTCGATTTTGCTCAATAATGACGAGAAATATACTTCAAAAAACATATTTTATATGGTACCAGCTGACAAAGCAGCTTACAGTGATTATTAACAAACTAAGGTTTCAACTCCCTCAGGCAAAGTTGACTTCAAATGAATTTCGCTCGGATACCAAATATTTGGCTTTGAGCGTTTCTGATGAGGGTAAATCCAGAAAAGCGCTTCGGACGCATTGAAATTATTAAACATGTTGTTTTCAATTTTGTACACCACTGGGTCGATACCTCTGCTGGTGGACTATCAATCCCCGAGGGTATCATCAGCTCAGTAGTCAGTACTTTTGTACTGACATGATTTAACAAACTTTTCTAAAATTGTCCGTTTTTAAATTTTTAAATTATTAAGAAACTAAGGTTTCCACTCCCTCAGGCAAAGTTGACTTTAGATGAATTTGGCTATAAATTTTAGGTATTTTTTTCATATAGCTCTTCAACGGTTTCGGTACTTATACATCCTCGATTTTCAAATGTTTGGTTTTGGTCTATATTCTGTAATCCTTTAATTTAAAGGTCCCATGCTGCTAAAATATAATAATTGTGGTGCTTGTACTTACTGAAAACATTTACTTGCTTTGTGTTGCTGACATGGCAACATTTATCTAAGATAAAAAAGAAAGCTCTCTTCATGTGACTAAGTATTATCAGCGGTGGTATCAAAAGACACCTGTCATAATACTCTTGGACAAGCGAAAATCGATGAAACTTCCAAACCAGTTCATTGTTGTCTTGAGACCTTGTAAATGTATGCCTGACAAAATAAAACATTAGAAAAATTAAACCGTTACGTAAACTAGTACGGTGACCAATAGTCGTTAATGTCTGTGTCATTTTGGTCTCTTACGGACAGTTGTTTCATTGGCAATCATACCACATCTTCTTTTTTTTTATATTGATGTTGTGTAAAACATTTTCGTTTTGGTCCAAATATTAGAATATCTTTGTAGACAGAAGTGTGGGGTACCTACAAAAACAATTTTTTCACATGCAGTTATCAAAAAAAGTATGAATCAAAATACCCTGCAAGTTTTGCACTTCCAAAATTTCAACCTTATGTGTGCAAAAGAAAAACAACATTACACATGCAATAGCTATATTTACAATGGATAGAAAGGCCTCCAAACCGATGTCCAAATACGCAGGTAAATTAAAATTTGTAAATCAACACAATCGACAATTAACATTACAGGAGAAGTAAATATGATGATAATATAATCGTTCAGGCTGCTTTCTATTCCGGAACACTAGAGATCACCCCAGTTTGATAGAGATTTTGAGGTAGGTGTTGATTTCAGAAAGTCGATATAGCTTCTCACTCTGTTGTTACGATATCTCAATTCTGGATTTGACCGCTTATAAAATAAAATGTCAATAAACAATCGCAAATAATTGCGTGTAGAATAATAAAAATTGAACACATTTTTAAAGAGAGTATTTATGTGTGTTGCTGATTCACAAACTTTACTTAACATGCAGTCTGTCGGCTGTTTTTCAGCTTGTGAGTTAACCATCCTCAATTAACATTTCACAAACCTGCTGAGTTTAAGTTTCGACTCCATGCTACTATCTTTTTTTTAAAGTTTAGGACAGTTAACCCCATGACATCATATGCTTTCAAATAAGAGAATAAAAATATTGGAACCTATCCAATGTCTAATTAAATTGTTTTTATAAATTAATCACATATTGGGCATTGATCTTGTAAGTTCATTCTTAATGATAGTTTCCTCTGTTAATAAACCAAAACACACATAAATACTTAATGTGTATGTCTATCAAATACTTACGAAAACATTGCTATGAGAAAATTGACGAGAATGATATGCGTCAAAACCGTATAAACAGCTAATAACATATAATTTATTTCACTGACTTCTGGGCATCTTGTCATTGTTCCATTCTTATACAGTTCCGGATCTTTGGTACAGTCTGTTTCTGTCCCTGTCCATCATGAAACAAAATGGTATATATAAAGGCAACAGTAGTATACCGCTGTTCAAAATTCATAAATCGATAGAGAAAAAACAAATCCGGGTTACAAACAAAAACCGAGGGAAACGTATCAAATATAAGAGAATTACGACACAACAGAGACATAACACCGAAATGTAACACACATAGAAACGAACTATAATGTAACAATAGCCATTTTCCCGACTTGGTACAGGGCATTTTATGAAAAAATGGTGGGTTGAATCTGTTTTTTTGGCATGCCAAACCTACCTCTAGCTTTAATGGCAGTGTTAATTATAACGATATTGTAAAGAAAGATACCAGAGGGATATTTAAACTCTTTAATCGAAAGCAAACTGATAATTCCACGCCTAAAAAAACGATTTGACGACTGAGCATCACGATCAAACCAACTAAACGGGGGTTGTGAACTCATTAAAGGAAAGAAGATCCGGTTTCCATTAACATTCGAAGAAAAAACATATGTTATTAGTAACTTACAAATATCTTGCAAAAACTTTCAAGTATGCTTATACTACTTGTTTCTAGAAATGTTCTTGTTAAAAAAAAAGACTCCATAATGGCGAAGAACAGCTTCCAAAAAGAAGCTTCTTCGCAATTTATACTGAGTAAGACTATTTAATCGGAGGATAATTATAATTCAGATCACTGGGCAAATTATCTATTAGCACAGCAATTTTCCAGGTCAATCAATTCTTTTTTTATTATTATCGTTATTAACATTTTACATGTGGCATTAAGCATTAAAAAAAATTGTCCAGTTTGAATTTTCTCTCATATTATTTGTATTTAATAACTGACAATGTTTCATCATCGGTATTGATACTATTGCATATCTACAAAATGTATAATAAAAACGAGGTACATACTTTGGGTTTTTAAATTTCAAAAATAGGAAGTAGACATTTTGAAAGTGGCAATCACAATGTTTGTAATGGAATCTAATTTGAATCTGTCCATCTGTGTCAATATCACGAAAAACAGACGAAGAAATGAAAAAGACATGTTTTTTTTTGTTGTGTCATTAATACCATAACATGCATTTAGTAAAGACCAGACCGCCACTCTGATTTTTTGCATTTCCAAACATTTGGTTAGTACTGTCACAGTGTTAATACTACTAACCTTAAACTCGGATTTTTCACGTTTTTTAAGGCCTTACACTGATATATTATTTTTCATTTTTTTCCTGTAGTCTTTAATGTCTTTGGTTGATATTTAACTCATTCGGCGAGCATATCATATTTTCTACGTGTTATATGTAGACAAGATATCAATCTAATCTATCATACTTGAGAATAATTATTCATGTGTGTTCAGATTTGAGCAGCCTTGCAAAAAGTCATCTGCATACGGTTTGAAAAGTCTATGAACGCATGAATCTGCACAGATTTTAGACCGCCAAACATGTTACTTATTATCTAAATTTTTGGACAAATTAAACCTACAGTACGAGAACAAAGACTCATAACGTTAAAGTATTACCTTGAAATGTATCTAAAAACAGTTCTCCATATAACTGCCAGTATGGAATGTAAATAATTTCTTTAAAGAGTAAATATCCTGGTTCTGAGTTCGGGTACATTATCGCATGGTAAATGATGCCAAACCCAAAAACAAACACGGCAAATATCAACACAAAGAAAATTATGTCAAAAATCTGAAACCAAAACATATATTGTTTTTCATATCAAAAAGGATGAACTATGAAAAACATCTGTCAAACTATTCACAATTAAATTACACTGTGATATAAAACACACTTAATGTTTTTGATACTTGTCGTTGTCTAGACAAGTTTTATGTTTACATACATCAACAACTAAGCTTAATGTTTAATCCGTTAATCGAAGATTTTGCTAATTCTGCGACTGTTGCCAGCAAACTGGAAAATGTAAATAGATAAAATAGTAATGGTCAATTTTGGGGCCATTTTCAAGGTTCGCATTTAAAACCATATCTACTTCATAAGAAAAGAAAAATGCTTTAGGGTAAAACAAAACTATATGTTAAATTATAAATTGAAAATTGCTGGATAAAAAACAATAATGGTACATTTTATTAACAGCCTGGCTTTTCTTACTCAGTCTGTCTATGTTATATTAATAAATTCTATATGGTCCTCCAATGTTCGATAACTGTACTGAAATAAAAAACTTTCATACAAGTTGTTACTGGTGATATATGTTACGTTATTAATGCCGATTCTTTTTTTAGGGGAAGGGTTTACCTTTGAGAGAACAAATATGTAGTGCAATGTGCACTTTCAAGTTTTGAACGCTGATTACTATAATCAGCAGGAAATCATACATCTTTCTCCTTTTTATATATAAAATTGTGATAATATTATTAACGGTACACATTTTAATGCACTTGTATAATCAAATTTGGAATTTAAGAAATGTAAGTGTATAAAATGATAAGTTTGTTGTTTTTGTTGAAATAACCGTCCGTTATGTGTTTCATTGACGATATCTCACTGCATCTCATTTCATTTACAAAGAGATTCAAAAGGATTTCATTTTCATTTTCAAGATAATCCATCACGTTTGATTATTACCTATCCAATATATGTATATCTTGCTGTGTGTATTGTCTAATACAACGAATTGTGTACCTCCCACTATCATGACGTCACATTACATTGTTTTATCTAAGCCGTCGTCGGTTTATTGTAATATTTGTTAAATTTGTTAATTACTAAATAATATGTAATGAATAGATACCAGGCTTAATATTTTGTTCGCCAGGCGCGTGTTTTCTGTTTAAAACAGTCATAAGTGATGAAAAAAACATAACATTTGAAAAAGCTAGATAAAGTACAAAGTTGAATACCCCACATATTGATAGTTTTTTTTTTTTTTTTATCTAAGCCTTACTAATAAGTCTTATGAATACAAAACGCGCGTCTGGCGTATCAAATTATAAGCCTGATATCTCTGATAACTATTTGTAGATAAACACATATTTATACGTAAAAGGATCTCATATATTATTTATGTGTGAGAATTTTAAAGATATTTAAAACAACACGAAAGAAACAAAATACTATAAAACAAATACTAAACTACTCACCAATCTTCCAATCATAATCACTTTAGGACCAATGGCCGTTGAAACGATAAAGAACTGCATACTGTTCAGTATAAATGTTCCAAGTGTAATTGCATACATTGCACGTGCGTAAAAAAAATCGTCACCTGATAAGGTCAATCGAAGAAGAACAGATGTGTAAAAAAGAGAGTACATGAATACCTCAAAAATTGTCCAAAACTTGAACCATGTGATATACTTCAAGAGGGCAGTATTCAAAACAAACGCCTACAAAGTAAATATACATATGTTAATCAAGAACAGAATAAAGATCATTAAGCTAGTTTGCAACCATATGCTATCTTTTGTGTTTAGTTTATGTTTTTGAGGGTGAGGACGGGAAGGGTGGCGGTTCATGAAACTCAGTTATCAGCTTTTTTATTGTTCTTCTGTTTTGTTATTTCGTCTTTTTAATTTTTAGGCTTGGTGTCTTTAGTGTGCTCATGTTGTTTCCACAGGTTGTGTATGTGTCTATTGTGATTCAATCTTTTTTATTGTCGCTGATAATCTTTTTGGTTAAAAAAATGAATCTGAGAAGTATATCTGATCTTGTGAAATGTGTGCAAAGGTAAACAACATCCAATCTGTTACTTTGAACAACTTAGAAATAGATTGATGGAATGAGGTATTGTTCAACTGACTTTATTCTGGTGATCAGTTTTTTATTGGTGGTGCAACCTAGTAGTTCCCATTGAGCAATTAACAACTTTCGCTGGAAAACTGACAATTCTAGTCATTTAAAATGAGTGTCTAGTTTCGATTTGCGCTCTATGATAACGACAGTTAAGACAAAACAGATGATATCAGCTTCCGAATTGTGAACTTGTCATTTCAAGTAGGATTATTCAAACAACGCCTGCACACGGGATATATATCACTAAGTTGATACGACTTTCCAGGGCTTGTACATCCTATCATGATTTCTTTGATAAAGGGGTTGTTGCTAACTGCAGCTTTTCAACCAAAAGTTTTAAGTGGTAAAGATGAAATCAATTGAACAAACAAGTCAGAAGTCTATTTTAAGGAACACCATAACAATTATATTTTATAAGACAGGCGAAGGGGGTGGATGACCTTAGGTGCTACAGAGAGGATACTAGATCCTGCTTCCCATGTCACACCCGTTTTGTTGCTAATGGAAGTACAAACCCGGTAATAAGTCACATTCAGGAAAAAGAGTGGGATCGTTAGAACGACGTAAGGAACATATCCACTATCATCTTTCAAACGGATCTGGATATTTTATAACGATCAACCGACTGCTGATGGCGTCCGTAAAATCTGCGAAGGAATGTGACTTATTACCGGGTTTGTACTTCCATTAGCAATAAAACGGGTGTGACATGGGAAGCAGGATCTAGTATCCTCTCTGTAGCACCTAAGGTCATCCACCCCCTTCGCCTGTCTTATAAAATATAATTGTTATGGTGTTCCTTAAAATAGACTTCTGACTTGTTTGCTCAATTGATATCAACAAAAAATATTTGCAACAAAAAGTGAAAGTGAAACCGCAAGAAAAGATGACGTCAACATAAAAAACCACTGTATGTTTAGTGGATTGTTGTTACATTGATGATCATATCATATCTTAGTTTGTTTAATATAATTCTAAAAGGTATCTTAATTTTTCCAACTAAGGAATACACCTAGTTTGATACGTATCACAAAAAAAAAAGCACTTAAGCCATTTCGTGCGTCTGAACTGCTTTTCTGGATTTACGTTCACCAAGTAATTCTCAGCCTTAAATCGGGAAGCCAATGGTGTATTTGACCTACAGAAGGTTCCATATTATTACCTGTCTCAGTTCTTCTGTCATCATAGATGTTGCCCATCCGAATATTATATATTCTTTATAAGATATTCCTCCCTCAGACACCGGGTGTAAATCTGTTAGCACAAACAAGGAAAAAACCACAAGGAATGCAATATATGCCAGCTGAAAAAATAATGTATAAACAATTAAATGTCATGTACGTAAAGGGTATTGGTTCGATCAAATGATTTTATCTGTTTCTTGCAATATTTGTGCATTGCCTGTTGTCTATTGTTAAACATGTTGTACTTAGTACCATGAATTAAATAACGCATAATTAGATGATAACAATTTTTACGTCAGTTGTTTTCAAAACAAAATTTTAAAATATAATTGCACCACGTATTTTTAGTTCAATTGACCTAAATGAAAATAAACAAGATAGAACACTAATAAGTTTAAAAACTTACAATCTGTAAAAATAATTTTGATATATGTTACGAATTAAGGTATAATATTATATTTAGGGAATTTTGCATTAAAACATCAGGGACTGGTAATGAGGTGAAATGGCAAGACTATTTCTGCGTCATAATAATTATTTCTTTTACATTTTGAATATGTTTAAATTAAAATCTATAGAAATTTTTTATAATTTGTCAAAAATGTAATTTATAACATGCTAAAGAAAGCTGGCTTGTCATGTCCTAGATGTTTTATCCATTTGAATGCCTTGAAAAAATTTGCCGGGTGAACCCCATTTTCCTTTTTGTAAATCTTTTATATGTATAATTATAAACCATCGGTAAAAGTCTTACAAAATTTTAATTACTTTTTAACAGTTTTTAAGAACTTCAACATGTCATTGATAAAGCAATGAAACGTAAAAAGAGAATATTCTCCCGCCAAAACTTCAATGGCTAATATCTCAAAAACAAGCACGGCGACCTATATATTTTTTTTGGCTTTTTGGATTGCTTTATTAATCCCCTATCTATACAAACTAGTGTTTTGAAAAGTTAATTACTTTGAAACTGAAAAGCGAACTCCCTTAATAAAAAGTTTAGGTGTTTCACGCTACAGATTGTGCACAATTGTCAGATTTTGTATAGATAATGCATGATACATTTTAACCTCAATTTTTTGTGATAAAAGAAAAGTACCCCATATAATTTCAAAAGATAAAATATAAGATAGCTTACAACTTTTGGACTATTTTAAATCTATTTCTGAAATTAATTCTTACATACTTGTGATTTTTTAACCCTGTATATGTGAAATTTTGAAATTGTTTGTATATACATTAAACGACAAATATATGTAACGTTTAACATTTTCGGACGTCAGACACGCGAATCAATGAATGTGTTTGTAGAAAGATTTTTTTGTGTTCTGTTAAGTTGTTCCTTTTAATATTGTAACACGATAATGACTGCTGTACCCATGTTTAGACTATTTTGTTTCTTATGTCTGTTTAGTTCACGCATCATTGTAAATATAGCGGAATTTGATCAGGCTGTCATCAAAGTGAGAGGGTTGGCGCTATAAAACCAGGTTTAATCTATCATTTTCTACATTTGAAAATGCCTGTACCAAGTCAGGAATATGACAGCTCTTGTCCATTCGTTTTTTATGTGTTTTGTTATTTGATTTTGCCATGTGATTATGGACTTTCCGATTAGATTTTCCTATAAGTTCAGTATTTTTGTGAAATTACTTTTCAGTCTTGAGATAATAAAAAAATAGGGAAAAAAATTGTTTGATTGTAAAATGATAACATAATTATGTAAATTCACAACACATTCTAATGTAAAAGTTGCTTTATTTGAGATATCTCTCCATGTGTGACAAAGTTGAAAAAAAAATAATTAAACAACAAATATTCAGTATTTGTCAAATACAGCCGTAAATATGATAAATCACATAAATTGCTATATTAACTAAACAAAAGTGTAAACAAATGAAATACATGTACATATTACTCTCGAAATTTGCATATTTCATGAAAAATCAAGATCAGTTTTTATCTGCTATTTCGAAATCCAAGATTGAGGAAGACATCATAGCCACCTTAATAAACCGTGGGAGGTCTTAATAGCCATCAAGGTCGTTAAAAACCCATCAGCATCATCTGTCACCTTAATCGGATACCAGTGGTTTTTTTTTGTGTGAGTAATTTTGCGTGGTATTGAACCGGTATTACGTCAGTTTAATAAAAATTTTGGCTGTTTCCTGACCATTTATCGTATGATCGATATCAACATTTATTTTATTTTTTGCTTCATTGACGGTAGATGACTGGTCTCGTGACCATGTTACAAGTATTTATCAACATCCCTTCATTATAGGCTGCTTGGTATCACTTCACAAAAAATCTATTTCAACTTTGATGAGTTTACGGTATGTGAAAAATAACATAATACTTGACGCAGTTTATCATGTTGAATTTCGGCAATCATGAAAATAAAAGAGGTAATGCGTTATCAAAGAGTCAACGCTAATAAACTAGTTAATACAGTAACTTAAATTGATATTCACATTTTTTTGTATTCTTCAAATTGTACGTGTTTTTCTAAGAAAAATTAATACTTACCAAACTAAAAATAAATTTTGTAACAGGTGAGTTGTAAAAGTAATAAATATTTTTTATTCTTTGATGAAACTCAATTTCATTCCATTGTTCTGCTAAGCCTGTTTGATTTTGCATTTTAGTAGACTCAATTCCAAATTTTGATGACCATACTGATTTAACATTTGGAAAGTCTCTCTGCTCGTGTGAAATATATCGGTTGTTTGCTATTTGAGGTGTATATTCTCCTTTTCTGTCTTGAATCATTATGCTTTGTATCATAAATGGTACAAAAGCAGCAACAATAACCTAAACAATTAAATGTATGCAAATAAATTAATACTTAAAGATGACAATATATATTTACAGTTTTCTCTTTTGTCAACAGTGAGTTAAATGAGTAATGGATATGGACTATATCAACATTCAAAACAAAATTGGCTCATAAAAAAAGAAAAGATTCACAAAACATCTTAAAAAGTTTCGTAACAATTTAAGAATTTTTTTCAGTAGAAAAACAAGGTGCACAACTTTACTGTAGAAGAATATATCTTTACTAGTTTTATTGCCTATAATAGTCTAATTGTCCTGATGCCTTTTTGCTACAATAGTTGAAAATATTTTGAGTGTTTTGGATACTTTTTGGAACTTGGTATGATTCCCAAATAGTTTACAAAGCACCTTTTTGGTCCTATATGTACTCAACTGATTTGGTTCTTCTTAATTTTTAACTTTCAAATATTCGGCTTCAAGCGTTTCTGATGAATGTAAAGCCAGAATTTGATTTGTACATGTATCTTCAATGGGGAATAATGAGACTTGACAACCTGTAGTAAACTACTGTTACCTCTAAATAATAACATATGTTAATTTAGAAATGGATAATGGTCCACAAATAGACACGTTTTGTGTTGGTCAATAAAGTATGACTATAAATAAAACGCCGCCTTTATTTCATGATATTTCAACCAAAACAAAATAAGTGCTCATATTTTTTTTCTTTCAAATTTGCATATCAACTTGAAAACGACAGTTACGATAGTTATGTATCGTGTAGAACTAGTTGTATCCTCTTAGGGCATAAATCCACTACAATCCTAGCATTTTACATTTATTCTACATAGAACCAAAGACCTACAAAGCATGTCTTAATTTAAAATTTCCATAAAGGAGTTTTAAAAATACCTTGGCGTGGGAAGTATAAGGTAGAATATTCCCCTTCCAAATGATATTCAATTTAGTTTGACATGCAGTGTGTTCAACAAACTTCATTAGGTGATTATGTTGGGACAGTTCGAAAAGTGTTGTATTTCCATATCTCTGAACTTTCTGAACTAAAAGTTGTCTGGCTTTGTGTTTATCTTTGATATAAAGTTCTGTCATCACATCGTAGGCAAGTTGCTCATAATATCTGAAAACAATATTTAAAAAAACTTTCAGCATATTATTTTGTTTTGTTTTTTATTTAAGCTATGTATACTTTTGACAAAAATACAAGCTATTCATTTATGTTAATACCTGAACATTTTGCTGGAGAAAATAGTACTTCGATATGTTTATCGTTCTTCATTTAAGAGTATCTACATGTAAGCAGCGAAACATATATTTATTGCTGTGAAACAGGTTTATACATACTCGTTTTTAAAGTTTTTGTCTATATCAAACAAACATACATACATAAACTATGATAACGGTTTCACCTTTATTACTAAACTAACCTTGATAGTTTTGATACTTTGATACCATCACGAGTTGATTAACCGTTATGGATTAACCGTTTCACAAATGATATCGGATATGTTCCTTACGCCGTAACTACAATCCCCTTCCTTTTTATGAATGTGACCATCCGAATTAGACTATTTACTGGATTTGTTATCACATAAGGTAGCAAAACACAGTTAGAAGTTTAGTTTCGCATTATGGCCCCTGTGAATTTTTTAAATATGAAGGTTTTTGTACAATAAAATTTATTTTTAGATAATTGAAGGATAATCTTAGTTGGTTTATATGAACATTTATATTGATTTTAACATGTTTTATATGCCATTTCTATGATTGAGAGTCCGTATTTTCCTATCCGTACCGTTCATAGGTCCATAAATTATTGTGGTGTTTATCAACAAAGATTTTGCGCTCGATCTTTTCAATTCAATTTTCTTGAAAAACGAGCAGGAAAGCATATGATTTTGTTGGACCACTTGATAGATATAAACCTATGGATTCAGGAAAGGTATCACTGTACTTCATTGAAATTTTCTTTTAGACAAAATTTTGGAGACTTTTGTGACATGTTCACCCCCTTTTTTGCAACCTTTGATATCTAAGAAATGCAGATTGTTGCCATGGTGACACCCAAAAGGGATTATATTTCACCCTTATGACCATGAGAAATCAAATATATGGAGGATTTTCTTTCTACAAGTATATACATGCATAACACGCATATAAAGCCTTCTTTTTTTAGACAGGAGGGGAAAGAGGGTGTTTAAAAATTATGAGTGTCAATTTCAAGTTGTTTTCCTAACTGTGTATTGCTACCTAAGCAACACGACGGGTGCCACATGTGGAGCAGGATCTGCTTACGCTTCCGGAGCACCTGAGATCATCCCTAGTTTTTGGTGGGGTTCGTGTTGTTTATTCTTTAGTTTTCTATGTTGTGTCATGTGTACTATTGTTTGTCTGTTTGTTTTTTTCATTTTTAGCCATGGCGTTGTCAGTTTGTTTTAGATTGATGAGTTTGACTGTCCCTTTGGTATCTTTCGTCCATCGTTTTTAAACCTGAATTTATTATGACACATATGCACAAAAAACTTCCAAGCAATATACTAAAAGACCAGAAATAAACCAATTGAGTACTCATTCGTATATTTTAAATGGACTTTACCACTTTCCCATACTATGAACAACAACTGTTACTAAAACGTTTTTTATCCACCAGCAGCTCTCACAGCTATTATAAACTATACTCACCTGGAATCATCTGCGAAATATTTTGTAAGTTCCATATATCCTTCTGAACTAGCAGTCTTTTCAAGTTTTTTAGCCAGTGAACTTGCATACAGTGCAGCGCCTATTATATATGTAATTGAGATATCATCAATTTACTCAATTTTTATTCTAGAGTTAGATTTTAAGATACACATATTTTATGACTTGAAACAAGTTAACAAGAACATTGTATGAAAGAGCCTTGTTTATGAACACATAACTCGAAAGAAACCTAAAACGTTGAGTAAATATTTCCCAGCAGAGAAAACTTAATCATGACAGTAGAGGAACTACCCCTAAACATTATTCAAGGTTAAGACCCATAACAGGTTGGCTGGTTTTGAACCATTTATACATGTTATACGTAAGTTCGCTTTTCGAACCCGAGAAAAGGCCCATTTGACGTTTCTAATATCAAAGGAGAGGTTTTGGTTAGAGCCACCTATAGCCCCGACTATAAAGTTCAATGTTTCTAGACAAAATATGTTTTAGGTTGATATCAAGAATGTGTCCAAAGTACACGGATGCCCCACTCGTCCTATCCGTTTGCATGTTCCATGGACCGTGAAATTGGGTAATAATCTAATTTGGCATTAAAATTAGAAAGATTATACTATAGGGAACATACGTACTAAGTTTCAAGTTGATTGGACTTCAATATCATCAAAAACTACCTTGACCAAAAATTTTAACCTGAACGGACGCACAGACGGACGCACAGACGGACGCACAGACGAACGCACAGACGAACGAACGGAGCCACAGACCAGAAAACATAATGCCCCTCTACTATCGTAGGTTGGGCATAAAAAGACATGTGAGGAGGTAAGATAGAAGTAATTTTGTCAGAGTTTTTTTTCTGAGAGGTTGATTTTTTACATTCCAGATCGTTGTAAATTTTGACAAAATCGTACTGATCTAAACCAAATGAATGAATAGGAAATATCCAGCGTAGATGTTGATAAACTAGATATTTGTGTCAGATATGTAAAATGTAATTACATCATAAAAAGGAAGATGTGGTATGATTGCCAATGAGACAACTATCCACAAAAGACCAAAATGACACAAACATTAACAACTATAGGTCACCGTACGGCCTTGTACAATGAGCAAAGCCCATACCGCAAAGTCATTTATAAAAGGCTCGATAAGACAATGTAAAACAATTCAGACGAGAAAACTAACACAAAAGATTATGCGAACAGATTTAAACAAAAAAAGTAGATAATGTGAAAGCTGTAAATGTATAAATCGAACATGTCTTTACGCAATCGACATTTTTTGTGAAAAAGAGAAGTGAAATATTTCAAAGGGGTATTCAATCTCACCATACTAATTAACTTACAAATAAAATCCCTGTCCTTCTTCCAAAATAGCTTGGCCATCTCCTTGCGATTCATAAGCACTGCCCACATGAATAGTTCCTTGAAAGGATCTTTACTTGTAAATGGTCTGTGTTCTACAAGTTAATAGGACAATGATTCGTAAGTTCCACATGCTGTACCACTTTTGATACACATCGCCTCAATTGTATTTTGTTTTTGTTTTATATTTTGAAAATTGGTATATAAATATTTTGATATGAACGTCACTGGTGAGTCTTATGTAGACGAAACGCGCGTCTGGCGTACTAAATTATAATCCTGGTACCTTTGATAATTATTGATGATAGGAAGCTCGCTTGTCAAGTTTTGGATTTTTGACAGATTTTCGGAATTCTCTGGTTTTATCCGTTTGAATAACCCTCATTTATCTTTTTGTAAATCATGTTCATTTATAATGATAAGCCATCTGTAAAAGTCTTATGAAATTTCAATTGCTTTTAGTTAGTTTTTGAGAACTTAGAATTGTCAATGAAGAGCTATGAAAAGTCAAGGGATAATATTTTCCCGCCAAAATTTCAATGTCTCGAAAACAATCACGATGACTTATACACATTGTGTTTGCTCTTTGGATTCCTTTAATAATCCGATATATATATAAACTAGTGTTTTGAAAAGTTGATTACTTTGAAACTAAGAAGCGAACCTCCTTAATTTGCAACTGTTTACCAATTTGTGTTTTAGTTACCTGTTCCTTATTTAGACGATTATTTTATGTGGTTTGTTGCTTGGAGATAAACTTTCGCAGAAAACCATTTCAATGGAACATAAATATCCGTTCAGTTGGAATACATCAAAGCAAGTTTAAGCATGCAATTATTCCTATTCCACCTCTACTGAAGAACAAACGACAAATGTATTGTCGAAATACGCATCTTGAGCAATATGATTGATAGTATTACAATATTTTAAGAAATTAACCTCATATTCGCGTCTGTCAAATTTAATTCAACTTCTTAGAAAGATGTTCTTTAGATTGTACAGTTTCAAGATAAGTTGATCTCTCTTATTACACCAATACATTTATGTCTTTTTATATGAATAAATTACCTTCCTTTGCGATAGCCTTCAATTTGTTATTACCAAGAAGATGCATAACAGCTTTATTGATTATGTCTAGATTTTCAGAGTCGCTTGTATTGATTTTGTTATCACCTCTTTTCCAAATCCTTTGCTATAAAACAACAAGTTTTATAATTTGCAGAAATCAAGTCATCATAATTAAAAGTTCAGTTTCGTATATATACATATCAAAATCAGTGATCATACCAGACAAATGGCTGTGAGTGTTGACTGTCCCTTTGGTATCTTTCGTCCCTCTTTTATTGTTCTGAACATTGTTAACAAAAGAATTTACTACGATCGAAGATAAAAATATGATTTCAAGAACTTCTACGGATGACACAATATATTTTACATTCTTCCGCTTTTGGAATCTTTTATGCAATTTCCGGAGATTTCTAATTTGGTGTGTTCCATTCCGTATCAAATCCTATCAGTATCAATAAAAATAATACGGGTGCTTCAAAGGAAAATAAGCAAGACAGAGGAACTTCTTTTCTCTTATTTATTATTATCATTAAAACCACTTTGACTACATAATAGTAATGAAAATGGACTGTTTAGCTTAATATGTAACAATAAAACCTTTGATGACTGTATATATTCTTCCAATAATTGCCCAGCACGACAGCTACCACCTGGATCCATACACTACAAGAGTACAGTATTCTTACAAACGTATGATGATCAATAATCTGTTTTATTTAAACATGTTAAAATCTGATTAGCTGTTAAACCAAGTATGTTTCCTTTATTAACGGAATTAGAGTATGGCGTACTGAACTATAACTCCGGTACCTTTGAAAAGGGTTTACTAACAATGATTCGTTGTCAACGCGCCCTTGTCTCCGAATATTGTTTTTTGTTCAGGTGAAGATGAGCTTTATTGGTAGATTTAATATAAATAGATAAATATTATCAAAAAAAAAAGCAATGAATGAGGTTATTTAATTTGATGTTTGTCTTTTTGTGCTCCTAAGTTAAATTTAAAGTGATTAAATTTATAACACAATTTGACTGCTGTACCCCTATTTCTGACATTTTTACCTATTGTGTCTGTTTGTTTTGGTCACGTATCGTTGTCAATATAAAGGAATTGATGCGACTGTGAAACAAGTGAGAGGTTTAGCTAGCTATAAAACCAGATTCAATCCACCATTTTCTAACAAAATGCCTGTACCAAGTCAAGAACATGGCAATTGTTATCCATTCGTTTGATGTGTTTGAGCTTTTGATTTTGTCATTTAATTGGGGATTTTCCTTTTTGAATTTTTCTCGGAGTTGGATTTGTTTTTTACTTTACTTCTCACCACCGTTTTGTTGTGGACTTTTCAACTGAATAATTACTATATCAGTAAATTTGAATTGTTAAAACCTTTGTCGTACAATATGTTATGCCTGTTATCTTGGTGAACATTTTAATCATATTTGACAAAATACATGATATTTCCAATGATTAATTGTTTTCGCATATTAACATAATTACAATAATACTTGATTATTCAAATAATGCAACTAGTACGACCATCATACGATAGCAAAAATAGCAAAAAGGAAACCGAGTGAAAAACATAACTTCAAAGATAATAAGATTACACGATAAAAACGATTAATTTGAAATAAGAAAATGTACAATTATAAAATGTATAAAACAATTGTAACGTCTGTCGTTATAACAAATAACATGAGAGTTTTACGAACGAATTTGTTTGTAAGAAATTAATCTACATCTGTTAGAATATACCATTCAAAATACTTAAGTATACTGTGAAAACTTTAAAAACATGCCGTCTAAGCTACCACTTCGGTAATAATTCAATATTACATGATATCGATTTGAATTATATACATCGTCGGAACTAAACACATTTATTCTAAAAACAGTTGTTGGCATGACACGGGTTATGTTCTTCTCATATATGTTATGATGGTATGATACTAAACCCCTAACGGGAAGGATTGTGCCTGATGTTAATATGATGAAATCATAATCTTTCAGTCAGTTTAATTGAAATCTGGAGCTGGCATGTCAGTTAACTGCTAGTAGTCTGTTGTTATTTATGTATTATTGTCATTTTGTTTATTTTCTTCGGTTACATCTTCTGACATCAGACTCGGACTTTTCTTGAACTGAATTTTAATGTGCGTATTGTTATGCGTTTACTTTTCTACATTGGTTAGAGGTATAGGGGGAGGTTTGAGATCTCACAAACATGTTTAACCCCGCCGCATTTTTGCGCCTGTCCCAAGCCAGGAGCCTCTGGCCTTTGTTAGTCTTGTATTATTTTAATTCTAGTTTCTTGTGTACAATTTGGAAATTAGTATGGCGTTCATTATCACTGAACTAGTATGTATTTGTTTATATTAGAGGCCAGCTGAAAGACACCTCCGGGTGCGGGAATTTCTAGCTACATTGAAGACCTGTTGGTGACCTTCTGCTGTTTTTTTTTATTTGGTCGGGTTGTTGTCTCTTTGACACATTCCCCATTTCCATTCTCAATTTTATATCATATTAGTTAATGCACTTTTAAATGTTTAAATGCGCACTTCGTCATTCATACTCGATATGGAATCAGAAAAAAATCAAATGTCAAGAACAAAAAAAACATGGATAACAAATTTTGCACAACATACCTCACTATAAAGCAATGAGAGGTTTTCTGTGACAAATTGTTGATAACATTTCGTCTCTAGGATATATTTGAGCACAAGAGTCACAAAATCTTTTCTGTTGTCAACAAGAGATTTTCTGAACAGATTAGATACTGCACTGTCTTTATTTTTTAATGAATCCTAAAACAAAAAAAATGTTGTTTAAATTCAAATTAGCTTATTAAGAGTACACCTTACATAACATTTCAATTATATCACCCGCTTTCATGAACATTGCATAACACACTCCTTATTTACTTTCACATTCTATTTATATTTAACATTGTCTTATCTAACAGCACGTATATAAGCTTCTGATTAATGCATCCCCATTCAAACCAGTTCTAATGGTTCAAAGGAAATAGAAAAATTATCACATTCGTTTTTCTTCCGGTCGACAGTAAAAACTAGTGTCAAACTGTGGCGTCCTGTTGGTTGGTACTGGATGTATGAATATGCAGTGCGCAACGTCTGGTCAGTATAGGAACGTTTAATTCACAGCCTATCGTAAAGGGAATCAGATACTGTCTGAGCGCAAACAACCCTAGCACTAACTATTTAAGAAGTCCTTAAGGTGGTACATAACACTACAGGGAGATAACTCTGAAAAGTCAGCTAAACGTTTGAATTATGTTGTGTTGTAAAAGGAATATTAAGCTTCTCAATGATCAAAATAGACGTTTGTCAAACTTCTATATAACCAGTGTAATTTTTCTGACAAAACATAAAAACAAAGATGTGGTATGATTGCCAATGAGACAATTATCCACAAAAGACCAAAATGACACAAACATTAACAACTATAGGTCACCGTACAGCCTTCAACAATGAGCAAAGCCCATACCGCATAGTCAGCTATGAAAGGCCCCGATAAGACAATGTAAAACAATTCAAACGAGAAATCTAACGGCCTTATTTAAGTAAACTAGGGGCTCTAAAGAGCCTGTGTCGCTCACCTTGGTATATGTGAATTAAACAAAGGAAGCAGACAGTTCATGACAAAATTGTGTTTAGGTGATTGTGATGTGTTTGTACATTTTACTTTACTGAACATTCTTGCTGCTTACAATTATCTCTATCTATAATGAACTTGTCCGTGTAGTTTCAGTGGAAAATTTTAGTAAAAAAAAATTACAAATTTTATGAAAATTGTAAAAAATTGATTATAAATGACAATAACTTCTAAGGGGGTCAATTGACCATTTTAGTCATTTTGACTTATTTTTGAGTCTTAAATTGCTGTACATTATTGCTGTTTACAGTTTATCTCTATCTATAATAATATTCAAGATAATAACCCAAAAAGGCAAAATTTCCTTAAAATTACCAATTTTGGGGCAGCAAACTAACAACGAGTTGTCTATCTGATTCATCTAAAAATATCAGGGCAGAAAGATCTTGACCAGATAAACAATTTTACTCCTTGTCAGATTTGCTCTAAATGCTTTGGTTTTTGAGTTATAAACCAAGAACTGCATTTTACCCCTATGTTCTATTTTTAGCGGTAGCGGCCATCTTGGTTGGTTTGCCCGGTCACACAACACAATTTTTAAACTAGATAGCCTAATAATGATTCTGGCTCTGTTTGGTAAAATTTGGCCCAGTAGTTTCAGAGGAGAATATTTTTGTAAAAGATAACTAAGATTTACGAAAAATGGTTAAAAATTGACTATAAAGGGCAATGACTCCTTAAGGGGTCAACTGAACACTTTGGTCATTTTGACTTATTTGTATATCTTACTTTGCTGAACATTATTGCTGTTTACAGTTTATCTTTATCTATAATAATATTCAAGATAATAACCAAAAACAGTAAAATTTCCTTAAAATTACCAATTTAGGGGCAGCAACCCAACAATGGGTTGTCTGATTCATCTGAAAATTTCAGGGCAGATAGATCTTGACCTGATAAACAATTTAACCCCGTGTCAGATTTGCTCTAAATGGTTTGGTTTTTGAGTTACAAGCCAAAAACTGCATTTTACCCCTATGTTCTATTTTCAGCCATGGCGGCCATTTTGCTTGGCTGGCTCGGTCACAAAACACAAATTTTAAGCTACATACATCAATGATGATTGTGGTCAAGTTTGGTTTAATTTGGCCCAGTTGTTTCAGAGTAGAAGATTTTTGTAAAAGTTAACGACGCCGGACGACGGACGCCAAGTGATGAGAAAAGCTCACTTGGCCTTTTAGGCCAGGTGATTTAAAAATGAACGAACAACAAATATGTAACACATAAACAAACGACAACCACTGAATTACAGGATCCTGACGTGGGACAGGCACAGACTTAAATAATGTGGCGTGTTTAAACATGTTAGCGGGATCCTAACCCTCCCCCTAATGGCTTGTTCAAAGTTTTTATTTTTTATATTTTTGATAAAGGGTCAAAGTTAATATTTTGACAAAATTTTATGAAAATTAAACGAGACAATTGTTACCCGTATTTTCTCAATATCCTGTCTCTTTTCCATGTTGAAAATCTCTTTTTCCGCTATATCAGGTCTATTCCATCGATTAACCAATTTAATTTTCTTTTCCGTACCCATCTTATTATCTAGTATAGAATATATAATTTACATAATAAAGGGATTAACCATATTGTTTTATAACGAAATATTCAACTGAAAGACACTTCTCAAATCTATCATATTCAATTGTACATTTAGTAGTATTGCCTTCCAATACTAATAAAGTTGTGATTAGCCTCAACATTTAGACAATAAAACACACCATATTGAAAATCCTCAAGTAACAAGGACACCGACCTTTTTTTCGTTTTTTTGTGCTCTTTTAGTTCCATTATTGATAAACTATTTAACTATCAATTTATAACAGTTTGATAAAATAAAAATTGATAGATGTATTTCTAATTGTATCCATCTGATGAGCTAAGCCTTCTTCAACTGATTTCTATAGTTTGTTCTTATGTCACTCTGCCACATCATGCACATTCTGTATGTCCCTAATTAGGAGCCTAAAATTTAGTGGTTGTTGTTTGTTTCTGTGTAACATATTTGTTTTTGTTAATTTTTTTGCACATAAGAAAAGGCCGTTAGTTTTCTTGTTTGAATTGTTTTACATGTTTCATTTCGAGATATTTAATTGCTGACTATGTTTTATTGGTTTTACTCATTGTTGAACATGTTGAAGGCCGTACGGGGACTAATAAAACTGTCTGTTGTAGAAAGTTAATCTTTTTATTTTTATATTTTAAAAACACCCCTTGTGAATGGTCATATAAATAAGATTTAAGTCGAGGTTTAGTTTACGCGTTACATGGAAATCTGATAGTGCGAACTCATGGTGTCTTATGTACACATCACTTTGCTATTTTTGGCACAATTAAAGAGACAAAAAGAAACAAAAAGAAACACTACGATTTCTAAAGATATCATAATTAGCCCTTGAATATATTGGCACACAACATACACACAAATCTTTTGCATTGCACATCAGTTCAGTGTCATCATGATAGTAAAAAGGTTTACCATAATTAGAGACCGAAATAACAAAACAAGCGTGGAAATAAAACCTCGGAAGCATATTTCGTCTTTGAAGTCTGGAAATTTCATTTAAAAATACTTTACTGAATGATGGCAAGATTCGATAATAAATAAAATTGAGAATGGAAATGGGGAATGTGTCAAAGAGACCAATTCGACCAAAGAGCAGACAACAGCCGAAGGCCACCAATGGGTCTTCAATGCGGCGGGAGTTTCCCGCACCCGGAAGCGTGCTTCAGCTGAAATGTATACTAGTTCAGTGGTAATTGACGTCATGCTAAACTCCAGAATATACACAAGAAACTAAAATTAAAAATTATACAAGTCTTAAATAACTAGTATACCTTTATTTCTAATCTTGAAAATTATATTTTGAATCATCCTGTCCAATGTTTCATTTGTATCGTCTAAGGAGAAGACGTTGATCTATGAGAAAAATAAAAATCAGCATTGACTTAATCTCTAAATAAAATTGACATTGGGTAGGTGTTGCTCGGTGTTTGGTTTTCTGTGTTTTGTGTACTATTTTACAATGACAATGTAACCGAATTTTGAATATCTCTTTGTTATCTCCTGTCTCGATTTTGGAATATTTGACGCAATGTTAATTCATTAATGTATATTAAAAATAATTTTATCTTAAAACTGGAAACATAAAGATGCATGAAGGCTAGAGAAGACATATAATTAAAAAGGCAAACAAAAAAGTATAATTCGCATTATAAGATTATTTGTTTACGAAGAGTTCATATAGTACTATTAGTTACATAGTGTGCTAGTGACCTAATATGGTATATATGGGGTCAGTAAATTCCATATGGGGTGAGAGCAAAGCTCGAATCCCCATATGGAATTTACTGACCCCATATATACCGTATTACGTCACTATCTCACTATGTAACGAATTTATCTTACCGACTATCTTAACGGGCGAAATTAAGACTAGTGATTCTCAAAATGAGCAAGTCTTCAATACTGTTAGCATTAAGAAAATATTTCCATTGATCCTACAAAAACAGATGCCAACAATAACGACTTGTATGGTTTAAATGTGTTTTATGAATTTATTTCAATCTTAATCATCAATTTCTTCGTCTGTTGGAACTTTTAAGTTTTTTTCTCCGTAACGTTTTGTTTTTATAAAGGGACATAACACCATTACTAACCGTGTATGAAATAAGCCCCGCCCCCTTCCTACCTAATATGGAATATAAAGGGACGTAACTCCACTACTAACCGTGTATGAGATAAGCCCCGCCTCCCTACTAACCGAATATCAAATATACACGGTTTGCACGCGGACGCTTTTAACCAATCATATTTCTAGAAATTTATAGGAGGTAAGATAATATGTATTACATGGTTTAAGTTTTACTTTATATCTGCATTTAACATCCTTCGTTTTCAGGATAGGTTATACTTGAGCCAACATTAGTGCAATATTAACCCCTACAGCACATTTGATTCAATATTAGTTTATTTCCATATTTTTGAGATATTTAAATATTAAAGGCTCGCCATATCACAATATCAAGTCCAATATTTACAAGCAAAACACACAGCTATTATAGCATAAGGAACTACTGCTTGAATGAATATGTCACAAAATAAATTGACAGTCACAAAAGTAGAACATGGATTTTATACCATTTTTCTTTTCTGCAAACACTCCTTCAGTTGTTCAACGAGCTTGATTGGATCAACGTTCGTATCTGTTGTAATTCTTTTAGCTAATGGCAACATTTCTGAGGTGAATGTTTCAGTAAAAATGCTGCTTTCGTCACTGTGTACAAATATAAATTTATCATCTTCAAATAAGCAACAAAAAGGGAGAAGACCCCAAACATACTGTGGATTCATTTGTTATTGTGGATGTCAACTCTCGTGTGATATATTTGTCTTCATAGTTTTGTGTACAGACCAATACAAAATGCACTTCGTTGAACATTTATAGTCGTATGTATCCTATATATACATACGAATGAAACTGCAGTGGTTAAAAATTAAACATGAGATGAATGTGACGGATACGATTTACTGATAACATTATTTTTTTTAAATCTCAAAACAAACGTTAACATCTTGCAACTATCTGCATAAAAAAAGGTACTATTTTTGTTGGCTTTGTTTCCTGTTTTATTAATTTTGGTTTTAAGCTCCTGGTGTGATAATCAATCGCTAGTATTTACCATGCAGCTGAAGTTACCTTAGTTCCTGATAAAGATAGCGTTCTGGCAACGCTTTCTTAATTTTGTGTCTTAAGATGATGTTTTTTTTCTTATCAAACTTGGGAGATTCTGGTGTTTGATGAACTGTGGAGATGGTTATTTTATTGTGGATTTTTGTTTATGATATATGGTCGAAATAGATAAAGGCTGAACTAGTCAAACCACGCCAAATTTGTGAAACATGTGATTTTTTTTTTTATTTACATGCATAGCAGAAGACGCCAATACCCTTTCAAAAAAGTAGATATTGACGAGATGAGATGAGCAGCCTAACGACACAAAAATAATTAGTACCCAGCAGCAAATCCTGTGTAAAAATACTTCACAGACATACAACCTAATTGACTAAAAAATTTAACAAAAAAATAGATAAATCTAACAAAGACTCCGACAAAAAAGTATTCTGTAGTTAATATTGCACACAGTATATAGTATACAATTTCTAGATAAAGTTCAAATTGAGTAAAATATAAATACAAGGATTAAACAATATGAAAACAAAACTATACAAATCTATTGCGTTCTATTCGATCATCTGAACCCACTTGCACTAGTAACGTCTAAAGCAATCCCTATATAGCTGCATGCACAAATACCGAGGCACGCCATTAATAATATGACAAGAAGACAAATGAAGGCAGCAAACTGTAATATGTGTAAAAAAATTAAACTTCAGCACATAAAAACTATAACTTCACGCTCAATTAATTGGAATTCCCTCGATTTCTGTCTCTTTGAACAGTGGTAAGCTACCAATTACTCTTATTCATGAATACCATATCAAATGACTAAGGATTGTCTATTATATTTGATTGTTTTTAAGTTTGTTGGTGCATTACGCTTTTTCAGTAACCTTGACTACATAAAAGTAGTTAGTAGTTATTTGTGGAGGGAGTCGGAATACCTGAAAAGAACAGGACCACTGGCCTAGGACAGAAAAAGAACCAATAATATTTATCATTTAGATAAAATATATATTAAAATTAAAGAAAAGCTGCAATTGTGTGACGCAAAATAATAGAAATTATTATTATCTTATATTCCTAGAATACTATTCAACACAAACCTGGTTTTGTTTTCACTCAATTTATAACCTTTAGATATGAAGTCTGCCGCTTTGCCAGACCCTTCTATTATCAGAACAGGCATACCACGTTTAACCGACAGTAACACTCTTTCAAATGTTTTATATCCACCTTCTACAATCAACAGTATAACCGGAATCTGTTTTTCTAAAAACAACAAAAACAGCAAAAATTCCAATTGATTTGCAAGGTTTGGGAAAGTTCAAATTACTAATTATAAAAGATGTTCCTTTATGCAATGGTACGCTCACAGTTGAATGCTTCCTTAAACATGTTAAATGACCAGACCTTTGTCTCTAAATATTCATGATGAAAATTTGTCCGAAAGTGATAATCGAAGGTAGTCATCAGAGCCCTTTTACAACCAATAGGGTGATATAAAGTAAATTTTTCAATAACAAAATACATATTTCTCAAATTCTTGTTACCATTTTCTCACAATGAAATTCAACATATAAAAATATTGAAATAAGTTTTACTCATCAAGTGATGTCTATCAAATATGATTTACTTCGACATTCTTAACCTTTTGTCCAAAATATCCAATCACAGTCATTTTTATTTTGTAATATACAAGTCTTCACTATACTTCTAGTCCCAATTAACAATTAAAGCATCTGCCTTTCAATTATAGATATCAGTTTCTAATTTCGGGTCATCAATGATTTTATGAAAAACAAGGTGCATCAAATATGCGGTAAAATTACTGTAATTAACACTACATTAGTCCGACGGTCACAATCACGTATTGGTTTCCTGAAACGATTTGTTTGTGTCACAGAGACAGAAAAAGCGTCTCGCAAACTTCTATCAATTTTAAGATACTTTAATTTTTTTTTTTATTTACATGATAAATAAAGTGTTAAATCATAATTATTTTTTAGCCAAAATTAAGTTTTCGTATGGTATAATCTCTTTAGATACGAAATTTTACCTTGAGAATATTGTGGTTATATTTTTTTATTTCATGTATTATTATTGTGCGTCCAAAATGCACTAATATCGTACATTATTTGGCCTTCATGTTTATTTTAGTCTCGCTGATGAATCATTGGTAGACAAAACATGCGTCTAGCGTACAAAATGTTAAGCGTGGTATCTATGATGAGTCATAATGGTATACTATGTCACCATGTAAAAGATATGACAATTTATACTAAAAGTATCGATCGTACCTTCAAAAAATAAAATCTGAGTTCTGTTCTCAACTCCGATGCCTTGTCCTTACTACCATCTACCATGACGAAGTGTGTATGATTTGGCTCTATGTTCTTCAAATCCTGAATAAAAGTACATATATACGTTAAATGGTAATTTCAAAATTCTCTCTCTCTCTCTCTCTCTCTCTCTCTCTCTCTCTCTCTCTCTCTCTCTCTTTCTCTCTCGATCGTTATTTATGTAGTGTCTATAAAACGGCTTTACAACCAGAGACAATTGTACTGCGATTTCTTAATGAGCGTTAAGCCTTAGCAGCTCTATATTTATAAAGTTTTATTTGTCATTATATAATATGTTCTTAAATAAAAACGTTGTTTTAATGAAGGTGGTGCTTCATATATTTATTCATCTTAATCAATTTATAAAGTTGGTCTTGCTTAATTTGGTACATTGGTTCATGATCTTCTTAGATAAGTGAAAAAAGGCAATACCAGATATAACTTCAACAGAAATTAAAAGCTGAAATAAAACTATCTTAGTCCTTTGTTCAAACCGGTATCAAAGATATCCTCTTGTTTCGTCAATCACTGCTTAAAAATCAAGAAATTTAAAAATGTATAGGAAATCATCGTCATCTTATATTTGCATTCGTTGTTGTTGTATAACTTACCTTGAACCAAGGTAAAAATCCAAATGCCATGATATGGTCATTTTTGTCGTGTTTCTCCTTGTATTCCCGAACTGCTTCACCTACAGAAGTGGTAATTCCGTAGTTTGTTCCTCCCGTAAAAATCCACAAGCCTGAAAGATAATATTTTTTTCACTTTGACAACATAACAGAACAACATTCCTGTTATGACCACAACAAATACTTAAGTTATGTAATGTAACCTGTAGATGTCTCTTGTTATTGTTTGTCGTGTTATTGTTGAAATTTACGATACATGTCCCTTTATTTGTACATAATATCACTATATGCGTATGCTTATTGGCTTAAAGTAATCGCGAGGCATTCCGATATCAATATTTCTATATATAAATCAAACTGACATTTAAAAGATGTTGATAGTTTCCGGATATTTGTAAGTGAGTCGACAAGGCGTCTTTGCAATTAAACAATGGTTGGAACGTAATTTTAGTGTTGATGGTTAATAACGCCAATGTTATAGTTTGGTAAGTTTTTCTCAGTCTATAGTTTACAGAAAATTGGTACCGTTAATTGTATTACTACCACTGGGTCGATGCCTCTGCTGGTGGACTATTAGTCCCCGAGGGTATCACCAGCCCAGTAGCCAGTACTTCGGTACTGGCATGAACATACGGATTTTTTGCGTTATTAAAATTTGCTGTTACAAAATATTAGAAATTTTTATAAATTAAGGAATGTATCTCCCTCATGCAAAGCTCTGATTCCTTTCACGGATTTGGCTATACTTTTTGGACCTTTTGGATTATAGCTCTTCATCTTTTATATAAGCTTTGGATTTCAAATATTTTGGCCACGAGCATCACTGAAGAGACATGTATTGTCGAAATGCGCATCTGGTGCAAGAAATTGGTACCGTTAATTGTATTACTACCACTGGGTCGATGCCTCTGCTGGTGGACTATTAGTCCCCGAGGGTATCACCAGCCCAGTAACCAGTACTTCGGTACTGGCATGAACATACGGATTTTTTGTGTTATTAAAATTTGCTGTTACAAAATATTAGAAATTTTTATAAATTAAGGAATGTATCTCCCTCATGCAAAGCTCTGATTCCTTTCACGGATTTGGCTATACTTTTTGGACCTTTTGGATTATAGCTCTTCATCTTTTATATAAGCTTTGGATTTCAAATATTTTGGCCACGAGCATCACTGAAGAGACATGTATTGTCGAAATGCGCATCTGGTGCAAGAAATTGGTACCGTTAATTGTATTACTACCACTGGGTCGATGCCTCTGCTGGTGGACTATTAGTCCCCGAGGGTATCACCAGCCCAGTAACCAGTACTTCGGTACTGGCATGAACATACGGATTTTTTGTGTTATTAAAATTTGCTGTTACAAAATATTAGAAATTTTTATAAATTAAGGAATGTATCTCCCTCATGCAAAGCTCTGATTCCTTTCACGGATTTGGCTATACTTTTTGGACCTTTTGGATTATAGCTCTTCATCTTTTATATAAGCTTTGGATTTCAAATATTTTGGCCACGAGCATCACTGAAGAGACATGTATTGTCGAAATGCGCATCTGGTGCAAGAAATTGGTACCGTTAATTGTATTACAATGTGGTGTTTTGTTGAATGTCGTCTGTCGTGTCGTCTATTTACATTTTTGGTCATTTTGTTTTTATTTTCTCTTCTACCTATGAATTTAAATAGTCCCTTTGTTATCTTCTTCCTCTTTTATATATAAGTTTACTTTAACACCATCTTATATTCATAATATTATTATAAATAGTGTGTACATTTTGTTAATGATTGACGAATTTCAGTTGGACGTTTCTCTTAACTTTAAACGATAGAATTAAGTAATGATTAGTCAAAATGTTCCTTCCAATACTATTTGTTATCTGCATTACGACAGACACTATGAAATAAAAAATGTCCATTTACCTACATGTTACCAGTACTAAAGACTATTTAGGTGATTGAATCGTATGGATATGAAATGCTGGCTTAGATATTCATGTTTCATTTTGGCTTACTTGTGGTGGTTATAAGATTGAGTAAACCACTTTTCAATCGACTAACAAGTGTTTCATTATTTAAGAAATGTGTCGATCCTCCTGTCAGAGAAAGTACTGCCTTTGGTGGTTTGGCATCCGGAGTCCACTTTAGCAACTCCTCATATACATCTTCATGATCTATGTCCTGGGGCACTCGAATACACTGAAAAATAAAACGACATGTTTAAATTGCATGCATCCGACACGTTCATTGATAAAACAGTAATTAAAAGTAAAACATAGAATACAAATTTAAAGGCAGACCTGCATTCGTTAATTAATTCTTAGGTTTTGTAAAATGTTTTTGTATATATCAACATTTTGACAATTTATATCCCTTTGTATAAATCTTCTGAAGATTTCTGCCGACCGTGCAATATCCTCAAGGGTAATGAAGGTCGTCCAAATTTCCTTCGTCTGAAGATTTCCTGGCTCGTGTGTTTTTGCCGACTATTTCTATCGTTTTGTATATTTTTTCAAGCGATTTCTATCCCTTGTGGAAATTTTCTGGCAATTACTATCCTTTTTTGAATGTTTTAACTATGTCTATTCTTATATTTCAGTTTCTTAAAGGTGCACTAGCTACGAGATATATAAAAATTTAAAACACAATTTCCTTTTTTGTTCAATCTTTTTGTTCAATCATTGATGAAAATGAAATAGTGAAATAATAATTCGCATGTAGCGACCGATATGGTAAAATTTTGTCAAAATAAGCTAAGATACATTGATGATGAATTATTCACTTGCAAGTGAATAATTCGAGCTCACTGAATCCGTATGCATGTGAACTTCATGTCTACCCCTTAGCTAGAGATGGATAACACGTGCATTATGCGTGTTGAATTATTTAAAGGAAAATAATGTCAACATTGAAAGTTAAACAAAGCTTAATCATTTGAATGCATAATTCGATCCACAAAACAGCATTCTTCTACAGGTAAAACCAATGATTAAGAAATATTTTCAACTTATAATATTAGATTAAACAGACCTAGACAAATTGCACGAGATTACTTTTTATTTATATCTATATTTATATTTAAATCGCTCATATGACCATCGGAAGTATTCGAAGGTCAACGCGATAGTTAACTAGGTGACGTCAAGACTAAAATACACACGAACCGAGCTTACATATTCTCGAGGCCATGCCCTGCAAATTTGTATTTTATACTCTTTATACTTTGGACAAGTGTTTCACATTGTTATAAATCAAATATGAGAATTTGAGTCAAATCGATGTACACGAATTTGACAGGCAGTGCCCCTTTAAAGTTTAAATATACTTATAATAAATCATGCAAAGTTAATTAATGTATTTATATCGAACAGTAGCGAGTAGAAGCTTAAGCATTTAAAAAATCAAAAAAATCTGAAATCTTAACAACACATTATTTTTGTAAAGAATTTCGCTTAAGCAGGTGCTAGAGACCGTAACTTTGAGATGAAAACACAACAAAAGCACTGTTCCTTTGCTTTTTGTATGAACTAGTTAGAAAATGTATATGCCATATGCAGGTGAAGTTGGTATATTGCTGCTAAGATGGGGGAAATTGATAATTTCAAAATTAATATCGTCTCGTTCTAGTACTGAGGTGACCGTGTATATCAAATTCGAGGTATAAGTCTAGAAATGAGGCGGAGGAAGCCGTTTCGGGTGATTCCTCAATTTCTGGTTCTGGGGGATGCATATAAATTGAACCCAATCCGAAAAGTCTGGATTGTTATTAGAAAGAAAGTCATCAATATCTCTGAATTAAAACATTTGTGTAAAAGACATGACTTTTTCGATCTTCTTGGTATTGACAAGTGTCCGATTCATATGTAAATAACACGAGTCGGCAAGGAGAGGCACACAGTTCGTTCCCATAAAAATGCCGACAATTTGTTGAAAAAATCTACCTTCAAATTCAACAAATATGTTGCCAATAAAAAAAACTCCAGCAAACTGATCAAAGCATGCTAAAAACAGGTCATTTTTTTTTTATCTGACTGTTTATGACGACTTTATACTAAATCCATTGATTGTTCGATATGTACTGATTAATAATTTAGTCTTAGATGCATGATTTTGTATCAGTTATTAGTAGCCTTGAACTAGCTGTCTTTAACTGTGAGTACTCTCAGATCAGTAATTATTGTCTTTTTGTTGTTGGGATATACAAGTAACTGGTCACGTCCACTCTGTGGTTTTGTTAGAAGTATTTCTGTTAGTATCCATCTGATGAGTAAAGCCTTTTTCAATTGATTTTTATAGTTCGTTCTTATGATGTACTTTTACACCACAGTCCCAGGTTTGGGGAGGGTTGGGATACCGCTAACATGTTTAACCCCGCCCCATTCTATATATATGTTCCTTTCTCAAGTCGGGAGCCTGTAATTCAGTGATTGCCGTTTGCTGATGTGTTACATATTTGTTTTTCGTTTATTTTTTCCAACTTTTCCAGCTGAAAGAGTTCAAACTTTTGTTCAAAAATAAAGTTTTAATCTGTGAAACAAAGAATTTAATAAAGATTTGTAATTAAGTAAGTCAGTACCTAAGCGCTCAATTCTGAGCTGGTACAAATGGTGTTTAACACAAAGTTACAAATTATTATTCTTGATCTATATATTATAATTATAATGAGCCTAATTTCGGCATGTAGTCATTTTGAACAACAACCAAAACTGTAGCTTTGATCTGTCACCAATGCGTTACAAAACAGTAAAGGTTAACTTCAAATTATCTTTAAAAAAATGCTTTCGATTATGTTTATTACATGTAACGTGGGCTTTATGGAACGATATTTGGTTGCATTAAATATTCATGTGTTAATAAATACGCATTGTAAACAATGCTGATTTTTCAATAGGAATACATAAAAAAAATGAACATACAGGAACTTTTTGTATCTCCCCTGTGTCATCTCGCTTAGATACGATCATCCCCTGTATAATTTTGTTCGGTTTCTCAAATCCACTGCTAACAAACGTTTGTGTCTTTTTCTATAAAAAAAAAGTATAGAACTTAAGTAACTACGCAAAATAATGTAAAATAATGTAATCGAATATTTACCAATGACACAGAATGACTCCGGTATTGGAAACAATTTCGTCCGTATGTTATGGTAAGTACATCCATAGTAAATCAGCTAACAAAGTGTGGAATGATTGGGTCAGGTTCACATTTATACATGTGTATGTGTATCTATTAGAAGCTCTTTGTTTTAGTTTAACAGATTGGGAACGAACCCTCTATATGGAGTTTATACCTGTATAGAGGGTTTATCACTCTATAGAGGGATATATTTGTTTAGACTGGATTTAAAGAAGGAGAATGGCAAATTGACATTTTCTGGTAATATTGACTATAATCTTTAGCATTTTATGTATCAATTATTGCACTTTACTACA
Organism: Mytilus edulis; assembly: GCF_963676685.1. Lineage (NCBI taxonomy): Eukaryota > Metazoa > Mollusca > Bivalvia > Mytilida > Mytilidae > Mytilus > Mytilus edulis. The sequence continues at coordinate 15,147,386 of NC_092357.1, forward strand.
AATATAGATACCCAGTTTTCTGCTTAAGTGACAGAACATGCAATCTATCTACCTATCTGAAAACCTGATCACCAACAATAGGGACAGTTGGCCTTTAAATTTTATGTTAAATCTAACAATAGAAATCAGTTCATTCAGGCATAGCTGAGTGAAATTTACGTGATCATCACAGTTTTCAATTAAGATGAACAATAGATTGTATATTTAGTCAGATTAGCAGAAAATTGGACATGTGCATATTAGATTAAGTACATCAATCGGTTCATCATATGTTGCAAGTTACTGCCATCATAAGTAGTAAATGCGCATTTTTCAAGTTCTGCTTTAAATCATGTCTAAACAAATATGATCCTCTATCATGTCTATAGAGGGATAATTTTATCCCTCTATAGAAGGATAATCCCTCTATAAAGATATTAACACCATATATATAGAGTTTGTTCTCAACCTGTGTAACTGAGAAGTAACAAACAAATGATTTGCAATTAAAGAAAAAAATTACTCTTTTAAATGGAATTTGTACATTTTGAATTTATTGTTGGTTATATTAACTCTCTGTATGTGTGTGTGTGTCTGTGTTTTTTTTTGTTTTTTTTTGTTTCATTTTGTTCTACTCTGCTGTGTTGTTTTTTCCTTGATTTAAGAGTTTTATTTTTGCTTGTTGTTGTTTTGTTTTATTTCTTGTAATACTTTTGACTGAGAATTTTAAATATTAAACCGGCTACTAGATACCGATTATACATTTGATCATATAATGTCAAAAAAAAAAAGTAAAATCACAAAAATACTGAACTAAGGGGAAAATCTAATCGGAAAGTCCATAATCACATGGCAAAACCAAATAAAAAAACACATCAAAAACGAATGGACAAGACTGTCATATTCCTGACTTGGTACAGGCATTTTAAAATGTAGAAAATGTAGAAAATGGAGGATTGAACCTGGATGTCGAATGACGAATACCGAAACAACTGCTAACTTCACATGCATTTGCCAAACCTCTAATTATGCACAAATAATTTATAGAATAATAATGATTAAAAATGCGTTTATTCTAGCCTCTAACTAAACGTTTCGAAATTCATTAGTAAATTAATCCCAAAAACAGACCTGGTGTCATCATATTTTAAGCAAATGAACTCTCACAATCATATTTTATCTTTAAAAAAATAGAGGTACATAAGAGAGCGGAAAGCTACCAAAGGAACATCTAAATTTATAGGTCTAAAAGGAGCTGATAACGGCATGGAAAAAAAAAACAACGAAAAACGACCAGTTGTGTTACTCATGTAATTCCAAACCCGTTTCGTTAAGGTCATATAAGATTCGTTAAAGAGCAATGATTTTTCCTGATAGAAACTGATAAACTTATAAGTTGTCCTTGAATTGATATGTTAATCCAATGTTAATTTTTTAAGAACAATACAAAATTTATAAGTTATTTGAAAAAGACTTCCGCTACATATAAAAAAAAGAATACCTGTTGCTTTTCCTTTATGTCATTTTGATTTAAAGATTTGTTTAACCATATATCGACGCTGGCATTGTCCTTCCTTACTCTCTTGCATGTTGATTTTATCTTCTGATCAGCGTCCATCTTTCAAAACATCATCTACTTTTAAATTTGAAAAAAATCATCACTAAAGACTGTTCTTTGCTCACTTAAGATTAGCTGAAATATAATATTTATAATGATCACCTAGCCATTTAACGTGACGGTACCCAAATTGCACCTATTTTGATAGTTTTTTTCACCTACGTCTTTTAATGATCCAGACAAAAACTTCCATTCTGTGTTTATTTTGTAGATGTATCCTTGTTTACTATATAGTTACACCAATTTAATTTTGAATCCATAATCCAAAAAATGGGTCCGAACAGACCTCCAAACGACCCAGGATTCCATAATGAGGAGTACCCAAATTGCATCCATACTTAAATTCACATCCTTCAAAATTGTATAACAGTTGTTTTGTTCCATTTCTCCAAATATTTACAACAATATGACATTAGTCCATGCCTACTATCCCTTTTATAAGAAATGGGTGCTTGTAACATATTTAATTTGCTCATTTTTAAAAGATGACATTTTGAGAACGTCGCATGACGACGTTTCAGCAGATATACTTTTTCGAGTGAATGCTTTATCTGTTGATATTTACTGTAAATATTTTGTGTATATTTAAATATATTCAGCTATGTTGAAAGACGTGTATAATGTCAAATCATAAAAATACCAAGTGTTTAGTCTAAAAAAAAACATGTAAGATTTCCACAGCTATTTTTGTTAGATATGTGCAGTTTGGGTACTCGGTGGAATTTGGGTACTGTGACGTTACAAGTCAGTATATTGCACAAGAGAGACCTTCAAAATCTGGTTACCTACTAGGCCGTCAATGGTCATATGTTGTCATTAGAGAGGCCTCAAAATCTGGTCACCTACTAGGTCGTCAATGGTAATATGGTGGCATTAGAGAGGCCTTCAAAATCTGATCACCTACTAGGTCGTCAATGGTAATATGGTGGCATAAGAGAGGCCTTCAAAATGTGGTTACCTACTAGGTCGTCAATGGTCATATGTTGTCATTAGAGAGGCCTTCAAAATCTGGTCACCTACTAGGTCGTCAATGGTAATATGGTGGCATGATAGAGACCTTCAAAATAGGGTTACCTACTAGGTCATCAATATATATATGTTGGCATTAGAGAGGCCTTCAAAATCAGGTCACCTACTAGGTCATCAATGTTCATATACTTATGTTGGCATTAGAGAGGCCTTCAAAATTTGGTCACTTACTAGGTCGTCAATGGTCATATGTTGGCATTAGAGAGGCCTTCAAAATCTGGTCACTTACTAGGTCGTCAATGGTCATATGGTGGCATGAGGAGAGAGGCCTTCAAAATCTGGTCACCTACTAGGTCGTCAATGGTAATATGGTGGCATTAGAGAGGCCTTCAAATCGGGTCACCTACTAGGTCGTCAATGGTCATATGTTGGCATTAGGGAGGCCTTCAAAATCTGGTCACTTGCTAGGTAGTCAATGGACATATGTTGGCATTAGAGAGGCCTTCAAATCCGAGTTACCTACAAGTACTTTGTGAGTTATTTTGGTAGCCATTAGAGAAAGTCTTTTCGAATACTGATTACTTGCAAGGTTTTCGCGAGTTATTTGAAGGCATTAGAGAAGACTTAGAACCCTAGTTACTTGCAAGGTCTCCACCAGTTATTCACAAAAGTCTTCGAATCCAGACCTCGACTCGTATAAAAACATGGTCCACTCAAACTATTTTATGCGTCGTTTTTTGTGTGTGTGTGGAAAATATAGCTTCCAAGTGAATTTTGATATAAGTAAAGAGATCTGAACTTTGACTGACAAGACCAGTATCTTCTTACCTCTCTAACACATTTTAAAATATCATTCGCTGTCTTAATTTTTTTTACAAATCTCGCTAACAATTTTATTAGAAATCTCATTTCATTGTGAAAATAATATGTGTTATATATTTTAAACAAAAATATGCTGATTATTGATATAACCTTTATGTTCTAAATTGTTATTTCGAACAAATTTTCACATCACGAATTAAATTGTTATTCCAAAAACACTAAGTGTGTTTTTTTTTCTCACAAATTCATTTCTAATTTTCATTATCATTATATTATTTAATTATTTTAATGACTATAACCAATGAACCATGATAACGGAAAGAAAATAATTCTGCATTGAGAGAAACAAATATTTGAACAGTGATTTTATATAACCAGTCAATTACGGACAATATGTTGATTGATTGATAGATTGTTTTTGCTTAACGTCTTACATCCAGTAGAGGACGTTAACAAACCAACTAACATACAGGTTTGCTCAAAATACCAAAGAATGCTATTAAAATTCAATTTGAAGTATACAGAAAAACTTTCAGGAAAGAAAAATTTACATTACACCTTTCTTTTTTTTTTTAAATATATTTGTCTCCTGCAAGAACTAACACCTTTCCAGTAGCACAGGTTTGTCTGATGTGGAAATAAATTTTGGAGTGAAAACACTTATACAGGATAAATTTAACATTAAAAAAACTAAACTTTATCAAAATCACCGTCAAAATAATAATAAAGGACAACAACAAACCATAAGCATGCTTTATTTTGTCTTCATAATTTGATATGTATTTATTCTAGTCCGATTCTAAATGCATACTTAAAATACTGTTTAACCCGATGTTAATGGAGTACTCACTTCAAATTTCAATATTTTAGACCCTGATTACAGGAATACTCACTGCTTGTTTCCATTCAGTCTATATCCCACTAGGACAACAAATGAAAGAACAATTCAATACATGATTCCAAGAAACATGTTGGGAACCTTTCCAATAACATTCCACGAAAGATGTTCTTGATATTGTCTTTTATCTAATTCACAGTAATCAAATAACTTGGAATCGATATGTAATAACCACTTCGTATATTTGTTCGTAAAGAATTTAATTATCATCAAAATTATGAAATGCACACTATGCACTGCTTTGTTACGATGTACGTTAAAGAGAACAACACACGTTGTGGGCATTTAATGAACTTTATTTCAACAGACAAATATAATTTGTAGCCAATTTTAGTATAAATTAATTTTGAAAGACAATAAGTATTATATACTGAACAACAAAAGAGACTTAACACTATTTTTTTAAATATTTTAATAACAGATACGTATCAAAGGTAGTATTGATCGGAAATAAATAAATAACCGCATATTGCAGTATACCAACATCCTCAGTGATTGATATAATCTTGCATCCAGTTCATGTTTAGTTATGGGCATAGAAAACTCTAGAGGAGAGAACCGAATACAAGATAATGTCTTTACGTTTCAGAAACCAAAATGTGGACAACTATGCACAAGAGCTCACTTGATAATAGCACTGAGATGTTGACAACATAACTAGTCTGGAGATACAAAAATGACGCATAATAATCAACAATATTATCATCCGAGATCTGTAATCTTATTTGTACCATTTCACTAAGCACAAATATACAAATCCTCATTGACCTTTCCCGTGAACATCGCCTCATCAGTCGCTAAAGTGAAGGTGTGTTCCGTCAACATTTTATTACATCGTATTTTTTTGTGTATTTCTAATGTTGTCTCTTGCTCATCAACCAAAAATGCATACATGTAATACAAATATCACAATCTACATATGAAAATCTTTCTTCATTTTGGTACTAATGGGTGGGAGAGGGAGGAAGATATCAAAGACCTCATCAACCCAAACAGTCAATATGTATTGCCTGACCAAATATATCCCTTTAACCAACCACTTGAGTATTGCAAGAATAAGGATGTATCACATGTACTTCCGCCAAAGATATCAACCAATGAGGTTATACCCATATCCCACAGCGATTGATATAATCTTGCATCCAGTTCATGTTTAGTTATGGGCATATACAACTCTGTTGCCCATACAGCATATGTGCATGCCAATCCCAAATAACACCACTAGCAAGGCTTTCTCTTAAGGAATAGTATTCCCAAAACTCAAAACAAAAATGTCTTCAACACTTTTATTCAATATTATTCTTTTATTTCTTTACAATGCTACTAACCATTTCAAGATACGTGTATAACCAATGTTATTTAAACTGATCGGGCGGAGCTTATGTTTTAATTTGCATAAGGACAGTTTATTTGAAGATGTGTGTGATAAGGATGATTGCCGTTATAATTATTATTGAATTGTAATCATCTATCAGTGTCACCAAACGCATATTCAAATCAACTGAGTGTATGATATGGAACGAAAAACTGGATACTTCGTTGATGAGTTTATCCCAAAACACCTGTCTATAGATGGACTGGTCTTAAATAAACGAACTTTTTAAACCCCTCCTTGTCAAGTGAAATAAAATCTAGTAGTACACAGTTCTTTATAAATAGTTTCATCATTCAATAAGTTTTCATTAATTCAACCACCTACAAACTTAAAAAGTCGCGTTAAGGCAATGAACTCATATCAAAATGAACATTATTTGAATCACATCTTCGGCATGATGAAAGCTTGTTGTAAGCAAAGGAACTTCACCTCCAAGTGTCAACTATGCTGGCTTGTCGCTTACTTTACTGTTGTTGGATCAAACTCACTCTTTACTTCCCAAACAGGAACATTGACATTGTATTTTTATTTGACTCTTCTGTGCTCTGCTGAAAATATATTAACTAATAATAATTTGCTTATTTGTATTTTAGTACAGCATTAGTCACACTTCGGGAAAATCCCTTCGCCTACAATCCACGTGGAAAACCACTAGGGAATCAGTGTCCCTCGAACTGTACACAAAGAAATATAAATTAAAAAATTTCGCCATACATAAAATTTTAGCATACATTGGTATATAAAATAAAAAAAATAAAAAATATTGCAACAATTAGTCTTCAGACAAACAGATTTTTGTGACATCTTTAAACACACCAATGAAATCATATACACATCCACTAGTAAACATCTCAAAATTACGGACATTTTTTTAGAATTACTTCTAAATAGGTTCAGTTAAACATAAAGCTGTTCCATCAGGTTTTTTTTTAATTCAAATATCATGCCATACTTGCATCCAATTCTTCTGCCTTTCTCTTCAATATAGACAAATATAATTTAGTGTTATATCTTTATCTACACTATTTCTTTTTATTATTATTATAGTTTCTGAAATCAAATCATAACTTAAACATGTTGTACTCGCCAGATTCTGATGAGAAAAATACTGTCATTGAAGGTTGATCCTCATTGACATGAATTATCGTGCTATGTCATATTGCTTCTCCTTCATACACCAGCTTGTCGGTTACACCCATTATCTGAAGACAAAAACATTCTATTCATATTCAATGTTCATTCAAAAAGACCGCTGAACGCGGACCTCGAGGAAGACCTTATAATTCAGTACTAATATATATAGGAAGATGTGGTATGAGTGTCAAGACACATCATTCCAGCCAACAAATCTAATACCAAGTGACATGTAATTTCACACTAAATGCTTTCAATTTCTAAATCCTACTATTAGTTTTGTTTAAACATATTTATTTATAGTGGATTGGGAAACAAGTTTTGCAACTTATATTAATCCCTTTCCACTTTTCGCGTGCGAGTGCTCCCTTGTAGCGGCATTAGCCTACTCTTTTTGAAATCTATAAGGGTGTCTTTAACGTGCTAGAGATATGGCTCTCTCTTAACACGGGTCAGCCATTTATATCCCCTTTCGACGGACTATCATCGTTTCCTCAAGACATTACTCGCAGATGGTGTCAAGGGAGTCGAGAGCCGAAAATTGAGTTCCTGAAATTTTCATCCCACACGGGAAGCGAACCAGGAACCTTTGTATTAGTAGTACGATGCACTAACAACTACACCACGGCTCTCATCCTACTATTCTTTTCTTACAAAGTCTTATACGGGCATTTAATTTTCTACCAGTACCTAGAAAGATATGAAATAAAAATACATAAAACTCAAACGTTACAAAATTTATCCTATAGATACACTGGTTTCAAAAAACATGTTTGGGAACCTTTCAAATAACATTCCATGAAAGATGTTCTTGATATTGTCTCTTTATCTTAACTACAGTGATCAAATAACTGGGAATAGATATATATATAGAGTGCATTTCTTTCTAACAAAAACGATGCAAACGGCTAAGCGCGCACATGTTTTGGTCATATCTTTCAAACATGTCATGATTTCCTCGACAGAAGGTTGCTAGCCTACTCACAAGGAAGTATTAAACCAAGAGTTTCAGATGCTGTTGGTGAAATCGTCGCTACGTAAATTGTACGGACGCCATCACGAGTTGCTTGACCGTTATTGAATAACCGTTTAACAGAAGATATCTAATATGTTTCTAACGTCGTAACTACAATCCACTTCCCTTTTTACCACGAATGTGACTACCGAATTAGTCTTTTTACCAGGTTTGTAATAACATGAGCAACACGTGGAGCAGGATCTGTTTGCCCTTCTGGAGCACATGAGATCCACCCCAGTTTTTGGTGGGGTTCGTATTACTTAGTCCGTATAGTTTTCTATGGTGTGACTTTCGTACTATTTGTCTGTTTGTCTTTTATTGTATAGCCATGGCGTTGTATGTTTATTTTCAATCTATGATAGAATGGTAGATTTGATAAGTCAGAAATAAAATAAAAACCGCATATATAATAGTACTATATTTCATGTCACATTTGTTTTATCGAGTATTAAAACTGGTGTCACAAAGCATCTCGAAGACCACAACGTATCCTCATTTCAAGTCAGTATTTGGTTTGGACATCCCTACTAGCATAACAAGTGTCACTATATGCAACGACGGTGAATGGATAAACTGGTGTTCTGGATTTATGGATTTAGTTTATGGCATATTGTTACATGTCTATATCACGGCCAATAAATATCGTAAATCATTATAAATAATAAGTGATCGATAACAATCAAACATGAGGTCCATACAGACCATACTCACCGCATATACGTGTTGGAAGAGTGTCATATCCTGAAATAGCGATGGCCGTGGTATAACACGAATGTTAGCATTGTTTAAAAAAGGCTGCACAGATTCTAGGAGTATGCGGAGATTTAGATAGAATGGCGGACCAGTTTAGCTGTCGTCAAGAAAAACACTGTTTTAGAGAGGGAGAAAGACCAGTTAATGACGAAACAGTTAATCATTTTTTTTCGATAGATATTGTAAAATATCTGCCAGTCGATACAATGAGAATTTTAAGCGCCGACTTGTATGGATACATGAGCAATGTGCAGAAAACCCGATAATTCATACGTACGGTACGCGGTTATGATTTATATGAAAAAATGCCAAGAAGAACATTACAACAGTCAAATGGAAATAAATGTGTATCACCATTCATATACAATTAAGTACGATATCACATAACTTTGGTGATATAGGAACCTGCCATTTTGTGAACTTTTCTCCCATTTAAAATTCATAGGTACTTCAGAACCTGTATAATCCAGTCGTTGTATTTTACACACCACGATCACTACATTAACAATATTTGGGCCAAGTTTTGTTATAATCAGCTTAAAAGTTTGAGAGAAATTAAGTATAAATTAATATAAAATCTACAGAGATTTGTAAAAAAAATTGTCCAAAAAATGGAATCACGCTGCATCATGAAAGAATATAGTGTAAAGCAATAAATGGTATGAGATGACTAACACCACTCATGTCACGTGACCTTTTTGTTTGTATTAAAAGATACCTTTGGAACAATCCCAACTCAACAGAGGTTTCAAAAACGCCTAACGTAAAACTTATGTTAAGACAGCGTTCAACTGAGAGTAACTCTTAGTAAATAAAGTGTGTTGCTGTTTCAAAAAGTTTACTTTTTATGTACATTCTGTGCAGAGTTGCTTAGGATTAAGCTTTCTTTAATAGCGTAGGAAATTAGAAAAAAAAAGTTGCGGAGAAAACTTCCCAAAGCACTGGTTTGTCCACCTTTTTTTTTTACTTTCGTGGAAGAGTCCTATTTCAAGGCGAAATATGGCTTTGAACTGAGAATATATCATGTTTGCAATATTTACGTGAAATAACTTATCGTCGCTGGGCTTCTAAAATGTTGTAAATTAATACAAATTTTTCAAGGAAAATATATCTCACAAACAGGCTTTGAAAATTTTGGCAAAATGCATGCTTGCAAAATGTCGTATGTGAACTTGAACATTTTTGTAAATAGCAGTGAAATAAAAACTTTGACATTTCTATATTATCCAAGAACTTAAATTATTTTCACAGCAATAAAGAAATGTACAATTTTTTTTTCCCAAAGCCATTCTACAACAATTTTCAAGTTTTCATGCAACATTTGGAAGCAAACTTTACAAATATTACTGACATTGGCAATTTTGTAATATGTCTTATTTCACACATTTTGATTGGTCTAACTGTATGCTATTTTGTAATACCAAAGATTTCCTCCAGCCCAGACCATTGACCAGTGTCAAAAAGTATTTTTAGCCAAAAAAGTCATATACGACATTTTAGAAGCACATGCAGCGACGATATGTGTTTCGCATGTTAAAATTTTGGCAAGTTTAATATCGAAGGGGGTTCACATTTTTTAATTGTTTTTAGGGGGATGAAATGAAAATAGATAAATTTTATGGGGGGGTCAACAAAATTTTGTATGTTTGATTTCAAAATGATCACCCCCCCCCCCCCCCCTTTTCCCCAGGTAAGTCCCTTAATTTTCAAATGATATTTAACTGCTCAAGGATGAGACACAAGAGAACAAGCTAATGATACAGCAGTTCAATATTTCAGAAATCATGCAATATACAGTAACTGTAAATTCGGAAGTTTTTTTTCGGAAAATTGAAAAATATACAAATTCCTCATTAGGATCTGCATTAATTAATGTCATAAGCACAAAATTCTCCAAATAACCAAAAACATTATATTATGAAATACAAGATCATAAATCAACTACAGAAAGTTGAAATGTGTTTATTTTTATTCTTATATATTGATATTTTATAATTATTAATTATATTCTTTTAATTTAAAAAAGTGATATGATCTTATAAAATTTATTTTTATTAATACTTTTTTTTTATCAATTTATTCTTTCGTTGTTTATTTATATAATATATTATGTATTGAATTTAATCTTATTATGACATTTTATTATGAAATACAAGATCATAAATCAGCTTCTGAAAGTTGAAATGTGTTTATTTTTATTCTTATATATTGATATTTTATAATAATATACAATTACTGTCTTTTGATGAGGTAAATATGCGGTTTTATTGACTTTTGAAAAAATGATATTCACTGAGGCCGACGGCCGAAGTGAATATCAGTTTTTCAAAAGTCAATTAAACCCCATATTTATCGAAACAAAAGACAGTAATTGTTTTATTCCTTATTCCGAGAGAAGAAAATGCATTTAATGACAAACATATACCAAAACAAATTTTACATGAAACATTTTACCATAACGTTGCATGTAAAAGCGCGTGACGTTTAGCACGGTGAATAACACTTTCTCAGGTGAATATGCTTTTTTTATTCAAAATCCAATTTATATACAGAAACCTACTAAAATAATACCAATATGGAATAATTAATTATATTCTTTTAATTTAAAAAGTGATATCTTAATTATAAAATTTATTTTTATTGATACTTTTTTTATCAATTTATTCGTTCGTTGTTTATTATATTTTATGTATTGAATTTAATCTTATTATGACATTTTGTTTCTTTATTTTTTATATTTTTATCTATTTTTATGTTATATAAGTTATTTAATTTTAATTTTAGTATATACATGTCTTTGTAAGTTTACGTGGCGTTTATGCTAGGGGCGTTTTGTTCTCTTTTATCTGTATCAGATAAACGCTTCCTTGTGACCTGCATGTGAAAATATCTATTTAAACATTAAAATCACCTGGACCTTTTGATTGTAACTTCCGCTTACGTCACATTTGCACACTTTCTATCGTTTACTGTACACGTCAACAACATGGTAAGTTGGACACAAATTTAAAGTTACAGAAAATATACAAATTTTTAGCAAGAAGAAATAAATAAATCTGATGCTGTGTATAACAAACAGAGTGCGCATATGATAACCTTTGAAATTTAAGCGTGAAATGACAAATCTGTAAGAATTTTTTGGACAGCAGTTACACCGGTGACCATAAATTTTTACTACTGTGCAAACAAAATAAATTGTTACAGATTTTTTGGGATGAAGACTTCACATAATTGATTTAAAGTAGCTTGTGGTCAGCAGCTTGTATGGATACATGAATATGATGGATCCAAGTCAAATCGGCATATTGTCGATTTTTACCAGGTGACGAAATGACTACAATTCTACCCCCTAATGATTGTTAAAGGCCAATGTACACATGTAGCAGTGGAAATATTTGTTTAAATATTGAAGGACTTACAGCTTCAGTTCCACAGCTAGGGCCAAAGTAGTCAGATTACTCTGACGTCCAATGGCTGTTTTTTGCCAGACAAGCGTCCCATATATCAAAAAGTGGATATTTGCCCACCCAAAATGGATGCACTGCTTCTGGTTCCAACGGACGGCCTTAGAATTGTATAAATAGGGCATCAATCTGTTCAGCATGTTCAGTTTTCATTTATCTCTTCATTTATTTTAAGTTTCACCTACCTGCCACACTTTACACAAATTTTCAAAAATTACAAGGCAAAAGTTTTGAGTGGGTATGACTTTCAACATTTACATTGTGCAGTGATCTGGACGTTTTTTTTTCACTACGGGCCAAGGGCACCTCAAAAATAAATTCAATGGGCCATTTTTAGAAATAATGGGCCATGTTGTCAAATGAGGGCCATTTGAATTGACTTCTGTAAAAAAAAAAAAAAATCAATATACTTTTGCAAAGAGGTGTTGGTACTTACCTTTATGATTTTAGAAAAAATTATGGATATTGTTCCTGTGATTTTGTAATTTCAATTTCAATGAATATACAATAACCCCAACAATATTCAAGTTAACCTTTATTTACAATGTTTAAACTGGCACTGTTGCCATGTTCATGTTTTTTCTTGTACATTAAATTTGGGTCTTCGTCGACAGCTGTAACCATACTTTATTCCAGACATTCCGTATCAGAGGACATTTCAGGCATTTCTTCTGCACTTTTTGTATTATTATAACTTCATCATCGTGACAAGAATAACAGTATATAGAACCATTAATTCATAGAACAAAAGAACAAATCGCTGAAGTCATGTTTACAAAATGTCAAAACGAGCCAAAGACCAAAAAATGACAAGGACAGTGAGTTGAGCGTCTTGTATGGAGACAAAAACTATGTTCCTAAAAAGTCTTTGTGGTTCTTTAATCGAAATAATAGCAAGCTAAACTAAATGGGATTATTATTAGAGTTCAATCTCGCCTGTACTAGCCAAATTTCACAAATTTAAAGTTGTTTATAAAAAAAATATCATTAATGATGGTTAATTACGTTTTTCTGGTTATCAGTTAATTAGACCGCATGGTTCTATTATTACAATAGGAAAACACCCGAGACGTTAAATCACATGGTTCTATTATCATAGGGAAACACCTGAGACGTCCCAAAAATATATAGGTGCTCCTTTTATTGGAGGAACATCACACAGTTGTGTACACTTACATGGCGGCACGGAACATGATCGGAAATTCATTTGACGATATCTAAACGTTTCGAAACGAAGTGAAAAATATTGTGCGCCATGTGGGGCGCTTACATTTGTCACTGTATGCACCATTTCTTGTCAATATGCGCTATAGGCGCAGAGCGTACGTCCTTCCCGGTCACTGATTGTGTACACACGTTGTATATTGTATGTGATGCTCTAAGTTACTGTACATGTATCATTATTTATTTATATATTTATAGCCAGCCCCAGCAAGTTCAACATCAGTAGGAGCAGGACGTAGTCCTTCATCAAAAACAGTATCACCAAGAGCAGGTGGTGGTGGATCTACTACACGACAGAGGTAACATGCTCGCTATGTCATGTACAATGTGCATGTATTTCAAGGTTCTCACTACAAATAAATTTTTGAGAGTCCAGACTCCTGATTATTGCTTAAAACTTTACACACTTCTTAGTTATATTAATCTTAATATCTATACTTTTTGGTGATGATTCAAAATTTCATTTTTGAGTTATTGAGTATTTTGTAAAAAAGGGGGAGGTTTTTTTACATATCGCCAGGGTTCTCACTAGGAATTTTTCATGGTGAGTCCTGGGACTCATCACTTTTAGAAATGGTGAGTCCCAAAAGATTTTTATGAGTCCAGGATGCATGTATTTTTTTGTGTCATAATATAATGAAATATGACGAAATACAACTGAAACGATGCGTGTTGGGTTGGTAGTTTTTATTAAATTAATAAAAATTATGCCCTCTTAATAGTTATTGCTCAAAATATATACATGTAACAGACTTCTTTCTGGGTCTATCATATTCTTGATGTTCATGATGTTGGGCCACATTGAAAAAAATGTTGGTTTGTGAAAGCCAGAGTTCCATAAAAAAGATCAGGGTGATAGGTAGGGTTTTAGTTTTTTTTTTTTAATATGAATGGACTATTTCATAATAAACTCAGTTAAAGAACTTGTCTGGTCATTTTTAGTTACCAAATTTTATTAAAAATAAAAAAAAAAAATAACTTTACAAATTAACCCCTTCCCCTCTACACCCTTTTCCCAATTAAATAAGTGTAGATTGAATTATATACACCAAGTTTAACTACTTTCATGGCACTACCATATCAGCTGTTTATTTTAAATGTCTATAAATATCCAGACAGAGTTGTCTGTTACTTAGCTATAGGTGTTTCCCCAAGTATTTTTCCCGCCTAAAATGATCATGTGACATGTTTGTCAACAAAAGAAAACATTTGGTGAACATGGTGAAGGAATTCGTTTAATTTCTGGATTTTTCTGGACACATTCTTGTTTAAATTATAAATCTATCAGCTGTCAAAAATATTGATCTACGCATCACATCGATGTTTTGACATCGACTTCCGGTTTAGTTTCTTGTCAAAACAACGGCTCAAAACAATGTCATATCATAAATCTTCTACATGTTCTAGGCAAAATGATGTTTCTGAGACTCAGGGGATACAATCAGGAGGCGTCCCAGGGACTCACGGGTTTAAAAAATGACGCGTCCAGCTCCATTCCCATGCCTCCAGGACGCGTATACTCGTCTTAACGAGAACCCTGCATATTGCGCTGTATCTCAAAAACAATTTATGATTATTGCTTAAAACTATACACGCTTCTTTGTTCTATTAATCTAAAGATCTGTATACTTTTTGGTGATGACTCAAAATTTTATTTTTGAGTTATTGAGTATTTTGTAAAAAAGGGGATGGTTTTTTTTACATGTCTCGCTGTATCTCAAAAACAATTTATGATTATTGCTTGAAACTGTACACACTTCTTTGTTATATTAATCTAAAGATCTGTATACTTTTTGGTTTGATTCAAAATTTTATTTTAGTGATATTTAGTTTTTGGTAAAAAAAAAACAGGGTGGGGGGGGGGGGGGTGTTTTACATGTCCCGCCGTGTCTCAAAAACAATAAATGGTCATTGCTTAAAACTTTCTCAGAAACTATTGATGATTATTGCATAAAACTTCAACACAAGACGTCGGGCGTATCATGCGCTCATGGCGCAGCTGTTTATTAAACTTTTGTTATAAAATGATGTTAGAGGATATGAAGAGACTCCACCCACAATCAACATACTTTCTTAAGAGTTATTTCAATTTGCATATATATTAATTAGATATACATGTATAAAAAACCAAGACTGATATAAAAAAATAATTTCCTTCCTACATTGCACCCATCCAGCATTTATTACCAAATTTCTCACACATATCATATGAAAGATTTACTAAAATACTTAGGGTAAAATACTTAAATAACCACAATTGTCAAGGATTTTGTCACTTCTCAATGATACATGAAAAGCTTAAGTCTGCTTACAATTACTGTAACAATAGTCATGATAGTGTTGAATCTGCTGATAAAGAAATCATGTTTTCGCATATTTAGATATGAGACTTTTGTCTGTTTTGAGTGTTGGCAGATTTATAAGAATCTTGAAGGGATGTAGACCAAAGAAGTACATGTATTTAAACTGATAATTTTGTTTCCACAGGAAGACCACAAGTTCCTCAGGTAATGCACGCAAATCTGTAGCTGGAGGTGGCAGCAGTAGTGCTGGTATGTGGAGATTCTATACTGAAGATTCACCAGGAATTAAAGTGTAAGTATACAGGAGGGGTTGTACATGTAGGTTAAAGGGGCCTGGTATGTGGAGATTCTATACTGAAAATTCACCAGGAATAAAAGTGTAAGCATATAGGAGGGAATGTACATGTAGGTTAAAGGGGCAATATGATATCTTCTTTTACTGTTGGACTCGCCTTCAAAAATCCTTAATGTGCACCATGGGATAGAAAACAACATTTTCTTATAAATTAGATCAGGATAACTGATAATAGATGTACATGTATATAGTCAGTCAGAGCTCAGACATAAACAAGTCTATTTCTGTTTATGACTTAAAGAAGTCAAAACATGTATTCTTTATAAAAATGTGTTTTCAATTTTAGACTTATCTAAGTCACAAAATGACAGACTTGTTTAGGTCTATTTATGTTGATGAAAAAACTTAACTTGACTTGGTGGCCAAACTACACCACCTTTGACAGTAAAAACCTGTCTGAGAGTTCAGGGCTATTCCAGTAAAATTTACCTAGGAGGGGCGGAACGCCGACGATATTTTTTTCCATAGGTGGGGGGTTATCAACATAATTGTATTCTGGAGGGTGGTGGTCCCGATTTAAATTCATTTCTGTTGGTGGGGGGTTTCTGAATGATAGGTTAAACATATTGTTCCCCCTGTTATGAAGGAAGATTCTCCTGAAAAGGTCATCCGACTGCAAATAAAGTTGGCAGACCACTAAATTTTTTTAAGCGTCCGTTTGTGTTCTTGTCAAACCAGTGATCGGGAAGGACGTGCCCCCTGCGCCTATTGCGCATATTGACAAGAAATGGCGCATACAGTGACAAATGTAAGCGCCCACGTGGCGCACGATACTTTTCACTTCGTTTCGAAACGTTTAGATATCGTCAAATGAATTTCCGATCGTGTTCCATGCCGCCATGTGTGTGTACACAACTGTGTAATGTTCCTCCAATAATAGGAGCACCTATATATTTTTGGGACGTCTCGGATGTTTACCTATGATAATAGAACCATGCGATTTCACGTCTCGGGTGTTTTCCTATTGTAATAATAAAACCATGCGGTCTAACTGATAACCCGAAAAACGTAATTAACCATCATTCATGATATATATTTTTTTTAATAAACAACTTTAAATTTGTTAAATTTGGCTAGTACAGACGAGATTTAGCCCTTATAATAATCTCATTTGGTTTAGCTTGCTATTATTTCGATTGAAGAACCCCAAAGACTTTTTAGGAATATAGTTTTTGTCTCCATAAAAGACGCTTAACTGTCCTTGTCATTTTTTGGTCTTTGGCTCATTTTGACAATTTGTAAACATGACTTCTTCAGCGATTTGTTGTTTTGTTCTATGAATTAATGGTACTCTATACTGTTATTCTTGTCACCGTGATGAAGATATAATGATACAAGAAGTGCAGAGGAATTGCCTGAAATGTCCTCTGATACGGAACGTCTGGAATAAGTATGGTATCGACGAAGACCCAAATTTAATGTAAAAAAAACCAACATGAACATGAACAAGGCAACAGTACCAGTTTAAACATTGTAAATAAAGGTTAACTTAAATATTGTTGCGGTTGGAAGAAGTTATTGTATATTCATTGAAATTGAAATGGCAGAATTTGCTGTACTTAAATCTCTTTCCTTGCAAAGAATATGTCCTTAATAAGGTGGACTGGCCAATTCTTTGCAATTTTTGTCCCAAATAATATTTTATTGCATACAGTTTATAACAACTTCAAGTACCCTCTCCCTTGTATACCGTCTCCCCACAAAAAAATATGTGTGGGTGACATCCAAACTATGCGGTCCATAAAAAAATATTTATATTTGGCACAGACAATTAGATTTTTATTGTGCATGTTGCGTGGGTGGTATTGAAGGAAAAAAATGGCCTAATTTTTGCAGAAAAATATGGCCTTGTTACACAGGAGAGTATGTACCGATTATCGTGCTATATTTGCGTGTTTCAGAAGTGTTTTCTTTGTTTTTCCAGCACACAAAAGATGACTTGATAAGTTCGGGTCAAAGTTATTAACGTCGGTTCAAACATTATGACGTCGCTGATATGTCCGGGTCAAAGTTATTAAGGCCGGGTCAACGTATTTGACGTCACAAAGACATGATACGGAATAATATTAAGAGCTGAACAGAGTGATATAGACAGTGGGACGACCGATAAATCATCTTCCTCAACATTTGCCTATTGAAAAAAAAATGTATACAAGAAATACAAAAAATAAAAAAAGAATTACATTGTGCCTACCAAAAATATTTTATGGCTCAAACTAAACTCTGAAACATCAAATGGTTGGTGCCAACCAGTTTCCCCACCTGAAGAATATGTCGTACCTGAAAATGTTATTGACAGTTTTAAAAATAAAATGGGCCATAATTAAAATTGCACCCCCTTTTTCGGTCACTGTGAGCTATTGCCGTCATGTTGCATCTGTCGTCTGCTGCTCCATAACATTGTTACATGTTTCATTTTATATTTTAATAGCAACATAGCTAGTATAAAAAAGAAGATGTGGTATGATTGCCATTGAGACCAGAGGCGGATTTAGGGGGGGCCAGAGGGCCCCCCTTTTTGGATGCACTGAAATAGATAAACCAACAAATTTTACATTTATTTGACAGGATGCAACATTTTTGTATACTTTAAAAAACTAGCTAACTTTTATTTTTTTTCTCTAGGTAGGGGGTCTTGGAAGAAAATACATGTTCTAGGTGGGGGTGTATTTTTTTAATCTTTTCCATAGGTGGGGGGTAAAAAAATAAGTGGCGTTCCACCCCCCCTGGATAATTTTTACTGGAATAGCCCTCACAAGGACTTGATCTATCTATATTTAATTATCTAATTGAACATCCTTACTAAACACAGATGTTTTACCTCATTAAGTGTGGATCCAGGTGGTTGCATTGTAAGGTTAATTAACATGATTCCCGATTTTTCAGACTCTCATTCATATTTTTCTTTAGAAGACAAGGCATTGGCTTTCAATGTTGTCATTATTTGATTTAGATGCATGACCTTTTTATAAGTATGCGTGGGTCTTGAAGTTGACCAATTTTGGTAACTTATCGACTTGTAGGAGTTGATATTTGCAACTTTTTGATTCTGGTCAATCATTTCTTGCTTAACAATATTTGACTTATTTAAGTCGTATTTTGTCTTGCATTAAAGGGAGACAAATCCTAAAACTTACAAATTTAGACATCTATAAGTCAAAAGCAGATTCAGACTTATTTATGTCTGAGCTCTGACTGATAGTACACAAATATATTGTAAATGGAATATATTGAGTTATCTCCCTTTTATTAATGTTTTTGCTTTTCTTTTCAGAGGACCAGTGCCAGTATTAGTGATGAGTTTGATCTTCATTGCTTCAGTCTTCATGTTACATATATGGGGAAAATACACACGAGTATAGACCAATCATAACACATGTTACATCATTATATAACAGGATACATCATTGGTGGAAAAACAGGATGTGAAAATTTGACCAAAGACAGTTTGTCTGTTCCATTATATTTATTGAATGCGAGAAAATACGTCTTGTTTTGGACATGACATTAAAAAAAGTAATGCAATATTAGAATTTTTAAAAAGCAGGAAATTAATTTTTATTTAACCTGTTTCAATATTGGTACTGTCATTGACTGTTGACCATAAAATTGTAAATAAAGATTGTTTGGTGTACTTAATTTTACATCATTATTTGTGAAAGTATATTTTATGACATTTTTTACTTGTATATCATAATTTTAATTTTACGAATAAGCAATTGAAAGATACCAGTCTACATGGTCTAGAAATATAAAAAGCAGCTCATTTATCTCTTGATAATACCACCTTCCATTCCATTTCATTCTGATGTTACCATTTCACTGTCTGTACCATAAGGCAACAGTAATAAGTCAATGAAATATGTGAAATAGTGTTTCAATTTAAAATTTGTTCAATAGTACTTTTGTATTTACAGGTTTGAAATCGGTAATCTCTTAACTTTCTAAGGGAGATAAATCTGATTTGATATTTTGTTATTTATTGAGTTATGTTGTGTATTTCCCTAGTCAAAAACATTTTTGACATTTAATAAAATATGTACAATAACACTGAAAAAAGAAACAATAAAATGAAGAAAACAGATTTTATTATTTTAATTATCAGCATTTATATATATAGTTTAACATGTAGACTTTGCTTCTATGAGCTGGTTTGTACTGTCTGTCTGTTTATCATTGTCTATTATATTGGGTATACTCTTTTTATACGACCCTAAAAAATTACAACCGCAAAAAAATTTTGCGGTCATATATTGGAATGTTGTCGTTGTCCGAAGACACATTGGGTTTTAGCACTATAACTTTAGTTTAAGAAAATAGAAATCTATGAAATTTAAACACCAGGTTTATGACCACAAAAGGAAGGTTGGGATTGATTTTGGGAGTTTTGGTCCCAACAGTTTAGGAATTAGGGGCCCAAAGGGTTCAAAAATTGAATAATTGGGGTTCTTTGATATTCTGAATCTAACTGTGTATGTAGATTCTTTATTTTTGGTCCCGTCTTCAAATTGGTCTACATTAAGGTCCAAAGGGTCCAAAATTAAACTTAGTTTGATTTTAACAAAAATTATATTTTTGGGGTTCTTTGATATGCTGAATCTAAACATGTACTTAGATTTTTGATTATGGGCCCCCGGCCCAGTTTTAAAGTTGGTCCAAATCCGGGTCCAAAATTAAACTTTGTTTGATTTCAACAAAAATTGAATTCTTGGGGTTCTTTGATATGCTTAATCTAACCATGTATTTAGATTTTGGATATTGGACCTCAATAGATAAATGTCCAATTTAAAATTTTAAAGTTTTTAAGTTTAAGTTCTTAGACCACATTCATTCTGTGTCAGAAACCTATGTTGTGTCAACTATTTAATCACAATCCAAATTCAGAGCTGTATCAAGCTTGAATGTTGTGTCCATACTTGCCCCAACTGTTTAGGGTTCGAACTCTGCGGAGCGTCTGGTTGTGTTTGATGATAACTAAATATTGAATGGAGCTAAATGTTAACCTCAATGAGACAACACCAGCACAACAACAAGAATGTGTCCCCAGTACACGGATGCCCCACTCACACTATCATTTTCTATGTTCAGTGGATCATGAAATTGGGATAAAAACTCTAATTTGGCATTAGATTAGAAAGATCATATCATAGGGAATGTGTACTAAGTTTGAAGTCGATTGGACTTCAACTTCATCAAAAACTACCTTGACCAAAAACTTTAACATGAAGCAGGACAGACAGATGAAGGGACACACAGACCAGAAAACATAATGCCCCCTTTACTATCGTAGGTGGGGTATGAAAATACTATAAAAGAAAGGAAAATGTTACAAATTATATTTTATGCATCAAGTATCATATAAGAATGTAGAGGTGAGGTTTGATCAGATGAACTATCCACCAGAGTCCAAATGACATTTTCAATGAAAGTTATCAAACGTTAGCCTACAGCCTTCAACAAGGAACAAAATTGATAATGTATTGTCTGTAATATAAGGTCTAGACTTGAAAAAATGTCAATTGATTGAAATAATGGGACTGATTTATGACAAAACAATTTTGTTGGACAGCAACCAGCAGCAACAGCCACTTAATAGCAGTTTCCTCCAAATTGAGGCATGTAGATACAGAAAAAGGTGCAGTTAAACATTTGAGCAAGCACTTGAAACGCCTCTAACCTAGAACAGTCGTGTAACTACAAACTAAAAATCATCTTCAAGTTCAAGTTATTTGCTGTCAGTATAGCATACTGGTTCCTTAGCTAGAGATATCATTTCAAACAACATTGCAGAATAGAAAATTAAATTATTAAGTTTTAATGTTATACAAAATGGTTTATGCCAATCATGCATAAAACCATCAAGCATATAAACAAACTACAAACATTTTGGATATTTGAGTGTGTAAAATTTCCCTTGTCAGGCAGTTGTTTTTATACGACCGCAAAAATTAAAAATTTTTTGGTCGTATATTGGTATGATGTTGGCGTCGTCGTCGTCGTCGTCGTCGTTGTCCGAATACTTTTAGTTTTCGCACTCTAACTTTAGTAAAAGTGAATAGAAATCTTTGAAATTTTAACACAAGGTATATGACCACAAAAGGAAGGTTGGGATTGATATTGGGAGTTTTGGTCCCAACATTTTAGGTATTAGGGGCCAAAAAGGGCCCAAATAAGCATTTTCTTGGTTTTCGCACTATAACTTTAGTTTAAGTGAATAGAAATCTATGAAATTTTGACACAAGGTTTATGACCACAAAAGGAAGGTTGGGATTGATTTTGGGAGTTTTGGTTCCAACAGTTTAGGAATTAGGGGCCAAAAAAGGGCCCAAATAAGCATTATTTTTGGTTTTCGCACAATAACTTTAGTACAAGTAAATAGAAATCAATGAAATGAAAACACAAGGTTTATGACCACAAAAAGAAGGTTGGGATTGATTTTGGGAGTTGAGGTCCCAACAGTGTAGGAATTAGGGGCCAAAAAGGGGCCCAAATAAGCATTATTCTTGGTTTTCGCACCATAACTTTAGTATAAGTAAATAGAAATCTATGAAATTTAAACACAAGGTTTCTGACCATAAAAGGAAGGGTTGGTTTGATTTTAGGAGTTTTGGTCCCAACAGTTCAGGAATAAGGGGCCCAAAGGGTCCAAAATTGAACTTTGTTTGATTTCATCAACAATTGAATAATTGGGGTTCTTTGATATGCCGAATCTAACTGTGTATGTAGATTCTTAATTTTTGGTCCCGTTTTCAAATTGGTCTACATTAAGGTCCAAAGGGTCCAAAATTAAACTAAGTTTGATTTTAACAAAAATTGAATACTTGGGGTTCTTTGATATGCTGAATCTAAAAATGTACTTAGATTTTTTATTATTGGCCCAGTTTTCAAGTTGGTCTAAATCGGGGTCCAAAATTAAACTTTGTTTGATTTCATCAAAAATTGAATAATTGGTGTTCTTTGATATGCCAAATCTAACTGTGTATGTAGATTCTTAATTTTTGGTCCCGTTTTCAAATTGGTCTACATTAAAGTCCAAAGAGTCCAAAATTAAACTAAGTTTGATTTTAACAAAAATTGAATTCTTGGGCTTTTTTGATATGCTGAATCCAAATATGTGATTTTTGATTATGGGCCCAGTTTCAAGTTGGTTCAAATCAGGATCCAAAATTATTATATTAAGTATTGTGCAATAACAAGAAATTTTCAATTGCACAGTATTCAGCAGTAGCAAGAAATCTTCAATTGCACAGTATTGTGCAATAGCAAGAAATTTTCAATTGCACAGTATTGCACAATAGCAAGAAATCTTCAATTGCACAGTATTGTGCAATAGCAAATATTTTCAATTGCACAGTATTGCGCAATAGCAAGAAATATCTAATTGCACAATAATTGGAGTTATCTTTCTTTGTCAAGAATAGTAGTTGAATCAACTTAAATCATTGTTTCATACAATATACAATGTATATTCACTTTTACTATCAACTGATAAATTAAAACAATCTTTACCATTCAGTGATAACAAGTGTTTATTTTACATTTTAATATTTTATGATGTCTTTAAATGAGTAGTTATTGTTGCAAACTCCATTAGAAATTTGAATTGAGATCAGTTTTGGAAAAAGGGAAAGGGAGGGGGGGGGGATTAAATTTTTCTCATTTCAGATTTCATAAATAAAAAGAAAATTTCTTCAAACATTTTTTTGAGAGGATTAATATTCAAAAGCATAGTGAATTGCTCGCAAAAAAAAATATTTTAAGTCTCATTAGACCACATTCATTCTGTGTCAGAAACCTATGCTGTGTCAACTATTTAATCACAATCCAAATTTAGAGCTGAATCCAGCTTGAATGTTGTGTCCATACTTGCCCCAACCGTTCAGGGTTCAACCTCTGCGGTCGTATAAAGCTGCGCCCTGTGGAGCATCTGGTTAAGCCTTTTCTTAAAAAAGAGATATTTTGGGGAAGCAGTGGTCTGTATCTAGTTGATTGGATGCTTCAAATCAACCTTACCTCTGTGCATCTTGTAATAAGCACTCTTTCCCTTTTCATAAAATATGTTCTGGATTTGGGAGTCGTCATTTGTATATTCTTTAATAAGGTTATTTTTTATGCCCCCACTGTAGTGGAGGATGCATTTAGTTTTACCCCTGTCCTCTGTCCGTATTAAGTCCCAAAAGTATAGTTTCCATTCTCTAATTTTTAGTTTGCCATAACCAAATGTAATGAAACTCATACACAATGCTTATTACCCAGGGGCGGATCCAGCCATTGTAGAAAGTGGGGAGGGTCCAACTATACGTCCCCATTCAAATGCATTGATCGTCCAAAAAAGGGGGGGTTCCAACCCCCCGGAACCCTCTGCCTGAATCCGCCACTGTTACCATAGAACAAACACGGATCTAATTTGAATTTTGGTGGCGTCATTTCCACTGTTCTAGAGTCATTTCCTTTTACAATTAGAAAAAAATGCTGATTTTTTTGTTTCCGTTCTCTTACTTTAGTACGTGTTATCAAACTTATATACATATTAATGCTTATTACAACAATCCCCACTCGAGCTCAGATCAAATACACATTTGGGAAGTGTCACTTATACCGTTCTTATAAGGTGGTACCCAACACTATTACTAAAATTAATTTGGCTCGTTTAATTTTGATAAAATTTTGACAAAATATTTACTTTGACTCTTTAACAAAAACGTAAAAATTTCAAAAATTTTGAACCAACCATTTTATCAGAAAAATTACACTGGTTATATAGCAGTTTGACAAACACCAATTTTGATCACCGAGAAGCTTAATATTCCCTTTACAACACAACGTAGTTAAAACGTTTAGCTGACTTTACAGAGTTATCTCCCTGTAGTGTTAGGTACCACCTTAAGTTATGTTCCTTTATAACTTAATATACAAATAGGGGCATGATCTGTGTCCCATGGATATTTCCCCATTTGTTACATATCATTCATATTTTAGCAGCAAATTTATATTCTCTATTATTTCTCTCTTTGATCATTTTCATGTGGCCTTGGTTGAAATAGCATAAACAATGTGGTCAACTATGGCAAGCCGTTCTCGTCAAAACTATGTTTAAACCCTTTTTTCGAAAAGAATACACACTGAGAATTAAAAACCTAAAATAACACACTGAGAAATCGAAATTACACACTGAGATTTAAAAAAATAAAAAACACACACTGAGAATTCAAAATTACACACTGAGATTTTAAAAAGACACACTGAGATGAAATAAATTGAAAAACACGCACTGAGAATTTTTAATTACACACTGAGATTTCAAAAATACACACTGACATTAATATGCAAATTACTAATGAATATTCATGAGATGAATAATTCAACAGATTAATATATCTTGATCTCAAGAACTCTTGTCATTATAATGAAATGCGATTCCTCAACCAACATTCGTAATAAATTTCAAGACTTAACATCGCTCATATTTATAAGTTTGTTGCCTATAATTCAGACCATTACTACCAGTAATTAAACATGTGTCCCTTTTCAAAAGTCTTCCAACTGTTTCCCTGATTTCGCTAGTTAATCTTTCATATTTTTGTTACGTTTATATGCTATAATAGACACTTGAGTAAAAATTTCACTGCATTCTTTAGCAGATTGTTCCAATGTTTTCTTATAATTTTAATAAAGTTTTTCACCATTTGGTTATATTTTGTAATAAGAGTAAGTGGGTATTTTTCTTGTTCTTGTATTTCTAAAGTTTTTTTTATTAATAATTTGGAACCAAATCGAAGGACTAACGAGTTCTGTCCCTTTGTTGTTTTAAGCTTGTAATAGATTCAGATTAAGTATGCTAATTAGATATGTGCGCACAAAAAGTGCGCACAAATCTCATTGTGTAATTTTAAATTCTCTGTGTGTAATTTTAAATTTTCAGTGTGTAATTTCAAATTCTCAGTGTGTGTTTTCAGTTTATTTATTCTCAGTGTGTCTTTTTGAAATCTCAGTGTGTAATTTTCAATTCTCAGTGTGTAATTTCCAATTCTCGGTGTGCGTTTTTCATTTTTGTAATCTCAGTGCGTCTTTATGAAATCTCAGTGTGTAATTTTTAATTCTCAGTGTGTAATTTTCAATTCTCAGTGTGTAATTTTCAGTTCTCAATGTGCGTTTTGAAGTTTTTAAATCTCAGTGTGCTTTGTTGTAATTCTCAGTGTGTAATTTTTTCGAAAAATGGTTAAAACATAGTTTTGACGAGAACGGCTTGCCATAGTCAACACTTTAAATAATACACTACAAAGGTTATTCAGTGTGCACCACACTTTTTATGTTATTTCATAGACAGAAAAAATATTACAGGGATTTCTTAAATAATTCACTATTAAAATACAATATATCTTGATTACATTACAATCAACAATTTCATTATTTAATTTGAATAATGAAAAATGAATAAGGGACGTACCTCAGCGCGTTGAGTTTACATGCGAAGTCAAGCTCCTGTAATATTGAGACCATACAGTTCTCTGTAACCACAACAATTGCGTATAAACAGCCTTGCAGGCATAATACTAAAGATGTCAACATGACAATATACAGTGATATAAATTGTCATCATTCCTTTCATACAGACAAATCTTTAAAAAAGTATAATTACCTTTTTCATTTGATCTGTAAGGTAATTCGATGGGAAACATTCTGCGTCTTCAAATAATTTTGTTTTACCTGCACTTTTCAAGTACGTGCATATATATTATAATTGGTAACCATATCAACAAAAAATGGGAACAGTATATCTGTTCCTGCAAGAACCAACAAAAACAAAGTTATTTAATGGTTCATAGATTATTCCTGCAATTTTTAACACAGTTTGCTGATATACCCTTACTGGCATGGTTTTTTATGTGGTTACAGAGAACTGTCCGACAACCTGTGATAATGATGCTGGCTAAAAACTACGTGTGATGAATTCGATAGCTTACACCAGATTTACTTACAGCAGTGAACACGCTAGTTCACACATTTCGAACTATCCTAGGCATCTTTATGTACCTACTTTGACACCAAACGCGCAAACTTAATCCCTTGGAACTCGTGGTAGTAAACATGATAGTTTTCAACTGTCGGACTACTTACGGTAAAACGCTTACTTACACCTGGCGAACTACCGGTAGTTAACACCTGCTGGACTACTGGCGGTAACAGTGCTAGATAAATCCAGTCAGAGTTCTAGCAGTGGTAAAAATGCTACCTTACTCCAGTCGGACTACTGGCGGTAAAACATTATCGAACACCAGCTGGACTCCTTACGGTAAACACCCTTACTTGAACCCGTCGAACTTATGACAGTAAACACGCTTTCTTGAACCCGTCGAACTCATGACTCCATTGTCGAACAACTTGTGGTAAACATGCTAGCTTACGCTGTCAGACTTCTGGCGGTCATAATGCTAGAATGTGGATGCTTTCTGGTTATTTTTCTTTTCGTCAGTAATTTTCTGGGATATTTTTGCATGTATTTCTTAGTCGATTTCTATTTTACTTATCAATATGGATTGTATTCGTATTTATTAATATATATTCTACCTTTTTTAATGTAGATATGTGTATTTTAGCAATTTCGATTGTTTAATTACTTTTTTTGTTTTTTCGTTCGCTAAATATCCATTGTGTAGAACTTGAAGTCTTTTAAGCAATACAAAAAATATATCAGAAAAACATAAACTACTACTACTCGTATGATATTGGGTTCTGTTATGGTACTAGTTTGTTCTTAATTATTATTGACAGGAACAGAGAAATATACACCAAACAAATTATGAACGATCAGTGCAGCGGAATTTAACGTTGGAACTATAATTTTTCATTAAATTTAATTGATTTTACGTATATCTTTTTAGTTCATAATAAGATATCATATAATTTGATATACAAATAAGAATATTCAGGTGGTATGATTGCCACTGAGACAACTCTCTACCAGTTACTAAATGACATAGACGTTATACCAACTATACATGTATAGCTAATATGTATATTTATAAATAATTTCAAATTGATAATTATAATTTTGAGAAACACTTGTGTAAAT
This sequence comes from Mytilus edulis, assembly GCF_963676685.1. Taxonomy (NCBI): domain Eukaryota; kingdom Metazoa; phylum Mollusca; class Bivalvia; order Mytilida; family Mytilidae; genus Mytilus; species Mytilus edulis. The sequence goes on from NC_092357.1 coordinate 15,175,371, forward strand.
TAATATTCTTACATGTACAGAAACTCTTGACCAGCATGAGACCAGCATGACTGGTGGATTTTATACCAAATTGGGAAATATATTTCAAACCGAAGTTAATTAGACATTCATAATTTGTATAAAAAATCTAGTCAAGGTCGTTAAACACTTCCATCATCACCTAAAACGATTAGGTATCTTAAGTAACTGTTGCTGCTGCGCACCATTATATACAGACCTGAGTATAAAAGTTAAATATAATATACAGACTTATTTCAATAGTACCAGGGGCGGATCCAGCCATTTTAAAAAGGGGGGTCAACTACATGTCTTTATTCAAATGCATTGATCGTCTCAAACAAGGGGGGGTCCAACACCCGGACCCCCCTTTTGGATCGCAACTGAGTACCACGTAGTATTACCAATATATTATTGTTGTAACAGACGGCAAATTTTTAACTTTCGCTATCAAAGGGAGATGATAAATATTCTCTATATCGCGTAATAAATTGCTACATATGAATAAACGACATGACCTTGCTACAGTTCAACAGTTCATATACAGTTCAATATGACCATTTGGTATTCATATATTTGTTGATCTGTATATAACGAGCTTTACCACGTTTGTTATATGTTGATGTTCTTGTGTTATTGGACTTATTCATCATAAAAAAGGTAAACAACTTAGTTATTTCTTCAGGTTTCAACAAATTATGTCAAAATAATAACTGTTTCATTTTTTTTTATTGTTTTTTGCCGGATCAATATCATGATTTGAAGTTTTATTTCAATCATCACTCAGTCAATGCAACAATTAAACAGCTGACAAACGAGTCAAAATATGCTTTGTTGCATGTGTTGTTATTCATTTTATGCATAATATATTATTATAAATATTTGTTTACGGAAATGGTCGAGATTTCATGTGTGAATTTGTATTTACATTATTTCACGCTTACTGAACATGGCAGTGAAGCATATGTCTATAAATGGTTTTTACAACATACTTGATATAGATATATATGCTCTTCCTGTGCATGGTAATTATGCCACGACTAGTTGACTATTGATTCAGCTGGCATGTTTTCTTGTAGACTTGCTACATGTCCCTTCCTAATTATGTTTTTTCTTTTTTTTTCAATTTTGCCCCTTTAATAATTTTGATGCTATAACTAGGAGATTACAATTATACTGACATCTGCAGGAGGCAATCAGAAGGCTGGCACTTATCAGTAAAAATATAAATTAGTAAGAAAGAAATAATAGAAAGGGAATTGTAGCAAGTCTAGTTCTGCAAAAACTGAAGGACCAATTTATACAGGAATGGTATGAAAATATGAATTCTACCTCAAAAGGTATATGTTATAGAATATTTAAAAAAGAATTTAAATTTGAAGAATATCTATCTATTTTACCATTGAATTGTATGTATATGTTTTGTAAATTTAGATGTGGTAGCCATCGTCTACCAGTTGAGACAGGGAGATGGCACAATCTGTCGAGAAATCATAGATTGTGTCGTATCTGTGGCTCGGCTGAAATTGGTGACGAGTATCATTATATTTTGTCTTGTAAATCTTTCATTAATGAAAGACAAAAATATTTACCGAAATTTTGTTGGAAAAATCCAAACACCTTGAAATTATGTAATCTGTTTTCCTCAAATAATATTACTGTTTTAGAAAAATTATGTCGATATATTAAAGCTGTTAATGTGAAAGTCTCTCCTCCTGGTTAATGTATATCATTTTCCTCATACATGCACTGTATATTATATTGTTGTATATACTTATTGTCTCTATAACTATGTCATTAGTTGATGAGAATAAAATTCATTCATTCATTCAGTTCTCTTGTTAATGTATTTGTGATTTGGACGAGGCGATCGTCATAGGTAAAATAGCGATAAACAGATTATCATAGGTCATCTCAACTCGATTGCTTTTCTCGCTTTCGCCGTAACCGGCTCAAGCTAGTAAATCAATCTCGTTGAGATAACCAATGATAATCTATAATTATTGCATAGCGTCAATATAATATTTCCCACAGAAAGCAACCAAAAGTTAGCGTGCAATAAATTCTATTATCATATACTTAGACTAAATAACATATGATTTTTACTGTACGATAATAGCATTAAATTAACGTTAATTCCATATTTTTCGAATTGGTGCTTAGCGGGCGGATATGGAAAGTTTATCACATGCTTCGATTGTTATCACATGCCTTTCCGTAACGATATCGCATGGCATTCCGGTGATACTCGGCAAATTTCGGAAAATACACCTCAATGCTTCGTTTCCAGTGAAAAACATTAAAAAGTAGTGTACAAAACAATGATTTGGATACTGGAAAACAAATTGTGTAAAATTATATAAAAAAAAAAAAAAAAAACAAAAAATAACAAATTATGAAATAAATGCATTTTTTAAAGTTTTAAACATAATTTAGAAAGTTACTTTTAAAAAAAGTTGACTTTTCCTAACAGTGTTCATAATGTATACATATTGTTGATTATCTTTTTTTGTGGATTCGTCCATATTAACATGTTTTTCTACTCTGTTGAGCATATGATAGAAATATTTCATATCAAATGTACTTAATTTGGGGTCCGACGTTCGTGAACATTTATTTGGGAACCACGTAAAAGGATCAATATATGCATCTGTTATTTTTCTCCATTGATGCAGCATATGATAAAAAGATCATAACATGTCATTTTTCATATCGCATATATTATCAGCCCTCGGTCAATATCAGCCATCGAGCCATGCGGCTCTTGGGATGATATTGAACCTAGGGCTGGTAATACATGCGATATGAAAAATGCCATGTAATAATCTGATAATATTGCACTAGTGCAATAAATCTTCAAAATTCATGACGTCAACAACGACAAAATCTAAGTTTAAACCAATTTTTAGTTTCAAATTTTATATTGCTATACAATAAAAGGGTTATTGCGTGGATATTGGAGAATATTGTCCCTCGTAGAACATATATTGCACTCGCAAGCTCCTGTAATATAAAATTCTACTGGGGACAATATTCCCCAATATTCATGCAATAACCCTATATTATATGTTTTCTATAAATTTCACTAATTTTGTTTTTGTAAATTATTTATTTTTTGTGAATGAGAAAGGTGGTCTTTCAGGAATTTTGCTCTAGGTTATGTAATTACTAAAATCATTTCAATATATTTAATAATATATACAATGGATCTAACATATAAACGTATGTCTATAACAATTTAAAACTGTTAAAAATAAACGCATTATATAATTACCCACAAATCAGTTGTAATAATTGGTATTGAAATACACTAGTTATTTAAACCTTTGTATCTTATTATCTTTCACAGTTCAATAGACTTCGATATTGTGTGAACTGTAAACAAACTCGTTCGCTATAACTGCGATGGAATCCGTTGACAGAAGACCATTCGTTCAAGCTTTGGCGGGAGACAAAAGAAAGCAGGTAGGGTTTTTATGTGATTATCGTTTCCGTATCATTTGCCTCTTTTTTAAATGTTTAAAACACTACATTATTTTTATATTGTTTGGTCAAGGCGAAACATTCTTGGCCTTGAAATAATTATTTGATCGATCACCTAAGACGTAGAATAAAGTCTATTTTAAGTTATAATTACTATTTTTAAATACCACCATATATATTAATACGGGACCGAAATCATTATACTTAAAGTAAATATTGTATTTCATTCCATAGATAAGTTATTTATTTCAATATGTATCTGTTTGATATTTTGAAAGAAGACAACACGTCTAAGGCAATATAATCATTTAATATATGATATCGATACGCTACGTCCACTTCTCTCCCAATATATATAGGAGTATCGGATACATGCTTGTCTATTTATTATATGTACATAAACATTTAATAACCTTGTTTTATCTTATTCAAAAACGTATAAACTAAACTTGTACTCCTGCAATGAGGAAAGGATAGGCGAAGGCGAGTTCGAAGACCATAAGAAGGTGAAATCAACATAATATAAATGAGAAATAATAATCATAATATTTTTTACATTTTATTATAGTTATAAACACAGGACAATATTTTGGCAGACAGTCGTTTCTGGCCATTTACATGAGGAGTACCGGTACCTAAAATAACGACGAGAGAGGACTAACAATGAGTTGGTCTACAGATCTAGTACAGTGAAACCTGACTATAGACCGAATCCTGCATAAACCGAAAACCTGTATAAACCAAACATGTTCAGTGAAGCACTGTCATATCAAATTGTATGCGTTGTGAACCTGATAAAACCGAATATTGACCAAAACCGAACAAAATCTTAAGTCCCGAAGAGGTTTGGTTTGAACAGATTTCACTGTATATATATCTGATTTCAGGCATGTAACATTCTACAGGACCTAATCTTCACAGAGGAACATATGCAGAAATTTATGTCCACTTTTGAAGAACAGATAAATTATGCAAACAATCCAAATGAATCTGAACAAAAGAAATCTGACCTTTGGTGGGGTTACACTTATGTCAGTGGTGTTTTACAAGGCAATGGTAAGGTTTCATATATAACACCACATATATCTGGCATATACATCTACTGAAAGGTTGAATGAAGTGGAGTGGTGTGTTGGATAAAATTATATCCACGATAATGAAAAAAGTAAAAGAGCTATCCAACGAAAAAAAAAAAGAACAAACAAAAACATATATATATATATATATATATATATATATATATATATATATATATATATATATATATATATAGTTTTACATACATAACTATTCGAAGACATATCAGAAAAAATAGAGTTAATGGGTTATAAAGAGGTTGCCTCGGTGGCATAGGGCAGTTTTTTGCTCTTTGGTCGGGTTATTGTCTCTTTGACACATCCCCTATTTCAATTATCAATTTTATTCATTAACCATGAGCTAGTCTGTAAAGTTTGATAAATTCAGTGCACTGTTTAACTTTACGAGTACTGTTGTCTATATTATGTAAAAGGTTGTCTCAACGATTTTGTAATGAAGGTAATTCAGAATACGGCAGAAAAAAAGATTATTATAATAACTAAAAAAAAATTCTACATGCATCTAATTATTAATACTAATATTAATATTTTTAAACTACAACCATACATTTATTACAACTTGTCAATTTATTAACACTAAAATAAACTGCGTATAACATCACCATTACAATTATATCTTGAGATACTTGTGATACACTGAATTGAGTTATTCCATTTAATGTTGATCTGTTCCCTTTTGAGTAGATTTATTAAATTTGCAAGATAATATTCACAGATTTTCAATCTAGAGTAAACATAGAAAATTTTTTTTTTTTTCAACTGTAAATGGTAAAAAAAATCAATTGATATTAATCTCTAAAAGTACAAAATACCATATCAATGACTTACAACAAAGTCAGTATGTCACGTATGTATCTCTGTCATGGCATTAAGGATCGAAATCTTTATGTATCAATTAAAGAGGAAAAATGCCTGTTCTATCTTATAATTTATTAGTAATTTTTGATGCAGTGTATTTGATGTATGGCATGTCTGGGGAAAAGGTTTTATGTATATACATTGTATGTGCCTGGCCCAAGTCAGAAGCCTGTAATTCAATGGTTGTCTTTTTTTGCTGTACATTAATTATGCGGTTAGTTTACTCGTTTGAATTGTTTTAAATTTGTAATTTCAGGGCGTTTTATCATGTTAATAGCTGATTATGCGGTATGAGCTTTGTTCATTGTTGAAGGCCCTACAATGAGCTATAGCTGTTAATTTTATCTCGTGTCAGTCAAGCGGCAGAATAGAACACATATTAAAACTATGCAGAATATGCTTTTGAACTGATCAAATATGGTGCAAGATTACAATTGACATCGACTGTATGATCTATACTTGATAAGAGGGCCGATTTTGACACTAATATGTAGTCATCTATTTTACCTATTCCAACATTATAAGGACTGATAAGAATTAAAAAAAAAAAAAAAAAAAAAAAATGTGCGAACGCAAATATATTAGACGTTCAGTGTAGCTAAAGAAAATGACCTACATGTATACAGTTCTTAGATAGGTTCATTTGATTGATATTTAATACATGTAATAAACTGGTGAGTTTGTCTATGGTACAAATACGCATTATTTAAAACTTCTTAATTAATTATGATGTACTTTCTCGTCTTCAGAAAACGGTAAATATATAGGCTTAGATTTGGGAGGAACCCATTTTAGAATCATATTGGTAGAATTTGTAAACGGAATAGCAGAAACAACAACAAAATACTTCAACATACATAGACAGCTTTTAACGGGACCATGTGAGAAGGTAAATAGACTGTTATGGCCTTAATTTAATTGCAATTTTTTGTTTTAATTTTAAGAGGGTCGAAGCCACTTTTTGGTGGAGCCCAAGAGTTGTCATCATTTTCTTTAAATTGGGGCCTCCGTGGCAGCGCGGTCTAAATAGTCCAACTGTCTAAATGTATTGTATCACTGAAGTTATGTCAAGTTCTGCACGTGGCATGTGTGTTTGTCTACAGTCTTATTCGACTATAACGTCAGTTTCTAATCGAAGGTTGGTGGTTCGACGGGCACAGTGGCTTTCATCACAAATAAAATGTGGCCACCACAAATTAGTCAACAGCGGTGAACGTGGCGTTAACACCCGACAATCAATCAATCAATTTTCTTGAAATTACGTAACTTCATTATTTTTTAAAATCATTAGAAACAATTAGATCAAAAGTTTGTCTTCTGGTATAATGTATGTAGATTGTTTTAGTCCGATGTGGCAAACGTCTTGGAATTTTGATTTTCAGTGCTCTTGAAATTCGTTATTGATTTGGGTTTATTAAGCGCCACTGATGAGTCTTAGTTAGATGAAACACATATGTGGTGCACTGAATCAATCTGATTGAAATCAAACCTATCTCTTTGCTCTGCTACACTTACGACAAACAACTTTATCATAGCAAAATTAAAGTTTTTTTTCAATTCAGATTAATACTTAATTAAAAGTCTGAAATCTTTGATAATATTTTTTGTAAGGAAAATCGTAAATATCGGAGGAAGCTAACCGTATATTATAAAAACTATTGATAAGAAATAAAATTCAAGATTTTTATTTATTAATCATACAATTGTTTGGTTTTTGGTTTTTTGTTTAAAATAATTGTACATTTTTTATCTCGATATGCATGGAAGTTCATGACGTTCAATGTAATAAATTATTTTTAAACCAATAAGTATGGAATTAAAAGATGTCATAAATAAAAAGATTGGATATAAGCTTCTATAAAAAAAACTCCACCCAACTATACACCTGATTCCAAATGATGTGCAAGAAAGCAATCAATTCATAAACATCCATTCCGGCCTACTGCAAAGCGCAAAACACATACTTAAGCGTATAGGGAGCTATATAAAAAAAATGACATGCCAAAATGTGAAATATGTTATTATTACAGAAATTTCAAAACTCAAACTGGTCCACCCCGTTTAATTATAGTATATATCGATATCAACGTTTGGTATGTATTTAAACATCTAATATATCGGCATCAATGTACAATGCCTCTTTATAAAACCATCATTTGAAAAAATAAGTATTCCGTTCCCTATGTTATGTGCCATTTTATAATGCCACATATACGGTATAAGAATTTTATTACAAAACAAATATTTGATATATAATCATCATGATTTTAGGTGTTTGACCAAATAGCAGCATCTATACAAACTTTCTTACATGACGAGGAAGTAAGGAATGACAAACCTATCCCTCTCGGTAAGTTTCGTTAAATATGAAAAAAAAACATATCTTTGCAAGTGAGGTCTGTATTTGTATCTGTTTTTAAATGTTACAAAATACATAAGTACTCCATTGAAGGTCTTATGAGAAGGAATATTTTCACCCCACTCTGTTAGCCGCAAAAGGAATATATTTTCTTAATCAATCGATAAGTTGTATTAGACAGGAAAAAACTACCTCACTCGGCAGGCTTCGTGAAACATAATTAAGGAAGTTCGCTTGTCATGTTTCGGGATATTTTGTCAGAGTGACTTTCGGAATCCTCTGGCTTTATCCATTTGAATGCCTTAAACAAATTTGCCCATTGACCCCCATTTTTCTTATTAAAAATCTTTTACATGTATAATGATAAGCCATCTGTTAAAGTCTTATAAAATTTTAATTATTTTTTAATAGTTTTTGAGCACTTAAACTTGTCAATGATAAATGCATGAATAGTCAAGAGAAAATATTTTCCTGCCAAAATTCCAATGGCTAATATCTCGAAAACAAGCACATTTACCTATATATTTTGTGTTGCTCTTTTCATTCCTTTATTTATCCCCTATCAATATAAACTAGTATTTTGAAAAGCTAATTATTTTGAAACTGAGAAGCAAACTCCCTTAACTTGGTATCTGACGCAGTTCGTTTTTCTTATGTTTTTAATTGATCTCTTCTTGAAAATAGTTTGACTGTTGTCATATTATCCGCCTTTTACTAGTATTCTTCAACGGATAAACACATGTACATGTATGTTTATCTATGTTTAAATTTCAGGTTTTACATTTTCCTTTCCATCAGAACAGACTAGTCTAAAACACTGTACTATAAAAACTTGGACAAAGAGTTTCCAGTGTACTACCGGTGTAGGGTTAGATCCTTGTATTCTCTTAGAGGACGCCATTCATAGACTTGGGGTAAATATTTAAAGCTTGCAGTTATTAAATTTTCAAGGGTAACGATTGTTAATTAATATGATAAGAATACACCGGCATGATTATTGAAGCCATGCATAGACTTTGAGTTTGCAATATTCAAATTGTCAAGGGTAACAACTATTAACTAATAAGATAAGAATACACAGGCATGAAGTTTCAAGCAACATCTATGAACGAAATAAAGATATATTTAGGTTACCGTTATGCATGAGCAGACTCAGTATTAAACGCACACAGTTACATTTGCTTAATAGATCTTGTAAGACAAAAAAAAATCTATGGAAAATAAATTAAATCTAAAAATTTTGCTTCAAATTCTTTTTTACGATCATAAACGCTAATGCCATATGCTGTTATTTGGACTCGGCTCGTCAATAAAATATTTATGGTAATAAATGATAACACCAAAGGTTTATATTTTACTGCATCAGATAGGAATTAATTGAATTAATGTCTAAAGTCTTTTCATGGCTGCTCACAGCGGTATACTACTGTTGCCTTTATTTATTCACCTTTTTTTTTATTGATTTTGTATTTACATAGTCTCATATATCCAATTTATTCGTTCAGTGTATATTCACGTGTGTTAATGTTCCAGACCATATGACTATTTGGACCGTACGCGTACGGTCCGGACCGTATACGTATACTCGTACGGTCCGACCATACGCGTACGGTCGGACCGTATGAGTATACGCGTACGGTCCAGTACGAGCTGACCATACATGTTATTTGATCATATGGGTTAAATTGAAACAAGCATTTATCACAATCTTTATTTTTAGTTTTACAAATTGTTATTGATAATTTATTACAATTAGATAGATAAAATGAACAAACGAACAATTGAAATTAAGTATTTGTTTAATTTTATATCTGAATCCCATTTTGGTACTCTCGCCCAAGGTGACACAATTCAAGTAACGTAATATTTTTTTACATTTTCATGTCTGCAGTTCATGCATGTTCCTTTGCATTTGCATTTTTTGGTAAAGTTGCTAAATATTCTAAAACAATTGACCTCCCACATTATGTTTACTTCCGATGTCTTCAATTTCAGTGATCATAATTCAATTAATGTATTACTGATCGACATGCTTAATACAAGAGACTAACAGATTTAATTAGCCTGAATTTAAAAAAAAGTTAAAAAATATAAAGTTTTTGTTTCAATTACAATTGAACTTTTTTAGATTAATTTGATAGTTAAGTTATGTTGATCTGCTATATGCATTTGTAACTAATAAACTTGACCAACTTTTTAATATTAGTCAGACCGTACGCGTACGGTCCGACCGTATGAGTATTTTGAAAAAGTACGCATACGGTCCAGACCGTACGCGTACGGTCCAAATACCCATACGGTCTGGAACATTAATATAGTCTGTTGATTGAGTTAAGCCATTTCAATTAATATTTTATACGTGTCTTTCTATGTTGTGATGTTACACTATTGTTTCAGGTAAGCATGGTAAGGGCGAAGGATGGTATCGTTTAAAACGTTTAAACCCGCTGCAATTGTTTGCACCTGTCCTAAGTCAGAAACCTGATGTTCAGTAGTTGTCGTTTTTTGATGTGGTTAATAAGTGTTTCTCGTTTCTCATTTTTCATATAAATGAGACCGTTTGTTTTTCCGTTTGAATGGTTTTACCCTAGTCAATTTAGGGCCCTTTATAGCTTAAATTGCTGTTTGCTGTGAATCAGGGCTCCTTGTTGAAGACATTACTTTGACCTATGATGGTTTACTTTTGCAAATTGTAACGTTGATTGGGAGTTGTCTCATTGGCACTCATACCACATCTTCTTATATATATTTAGGAGAAAACTACAGGGTATTTTTATTATGTTGGCCTGATGTAATGCATGCTGACCATACCAAAAAGAAAAAAAAAACTGTGTAATCGAAGTTATATATTAACATATCTGGTCGTAATGTTGACATTTGTTTTTAAATTTGACTACATGTACATTTGTCTTTTTATCAATATTGTGGAAATGTCCCAACATGCCCAACTAAAACAACCTTTTAAGCGTCAATAACAAAACAAAAAATCTTAAAGTTCATGCAGACAAATCTTATCAATGTCCTTTTTCCTTTATATTATTTATTCAAAGAGACTCAAGATAAACATTCTCTTTTTTGGTAAATTTTTCAAGTCGTCTTTTTGCTTAATGCTGCAGTACTGTTCTGTAGTTACAAATTAGAAAAACGATGCGGTATGAGTGCAATCGAGACTCTCTTATCGAGAATGGTGGATGTTTCTGTTATATAACAAAAACTATACTGTTTTTGTGAATATGCGTAGTTTTGTCGTTATATTTCACAGTCTCTCTTTTGATTTTATTTCAGGGAGTATCACCTGCAGTTAATGTAGTAGCAAGGATAGGCGATTCAACGGGAACTTTAATGGCATCAATATATGCAGACAAACAATGCACAGCTAGTTTAATATTAGGTTAGAAAATTGTCCTTACATTAGCGGTACATGTATAAATCACTTAAAAAAGAAGCTAGGAAAATATAAGAGAGACATTCAAACTCATAAATTTAAAATAAACTGATAGTGCCATGCTTAAAAAGAAAAAGATAAACTGACAAACATTAGTACACAAAACGTACATGTAACATGCACAACTTAAGACTTAGCAACACTACCCCCATTTATTACAGGAAAGGTTAAATAATATTGATTTAGCAAGTATGAAAGGTTGCGTTTCTTCAATAAAAATACATTTAAGTGAAATAACGTTTTTGTTGTTTCTGTGACGCCATGGCGAAATGTATTTTTGCAAATTGCTGCGTTAAATGCAAAATTTTAAGCGTTTGAGATATATTTTGTTGGTGTTTGTTTTCACGAAGGAATGGGCTAACACTGGAATAGTTTATCTGGTTTATGCTACATAGTTCATTCTACAATCGCCTGCTATTAATACACAATAGAGACGTCATATTGACACCAACAAGTGCAGACAATACGAACGGAGTGCAATCAAAATGGATGTATTTTTTCAAATATAAATGGCAAAGGAGAGAAACATAAGCGTTTACATTTTGATAAACGGATATCATGTATATCTGTTAGATTACCAACTGTTCCGTTCAAAAACAAACACATCATTCCACATATCTTGCTTCGCTTGTTTTGATTTTGTAATTGTTGAACTTGTTAGGTCACCCCTTTCGTATTAATAAGTTGTGCACGAGCAATTTTAATTAAATGATTATCATTGATGTGTTATAAATCATAGTAGATTACGTCTTATCAGACAAGGATAATTTACAAAACCAAAATTGTGCAACAGTGATTTCAGAGATTACACAATACTATGCAAATCATTTGAAATGTTATCAACGCGTCAACCGGAATTTAAATCATGAGAACAATATGTTATAGATTGTATCATTCAAAATAAAATCTAATGATACACTATGCTGCTCAGATCAAAGTTGTGACACTATTTATAACACTGTAACGAAGTACCGGAAGTATTGTTTATGTTCTAAAGACATTATTGCTTACTTTTAATCAACACTTTTTGTTGTAGAGTTTTTATGTTTGTTATGCTTAATGGTTAAACTTATGTGGTAAATACTTACTTCTGAAAAGGGTATAAACTGGAAATGGCTTTTTTGTCGAACAGAAAAAGTCAAAAATACATGTTCAATAGTATTTTCATGTGAACAAATGTATAGCAAATATAATATATACGTAACACTGTAATTGTAAAATGTAAAGGCGAATGTTAAATGTACTATATAAAAGAGAGGCGAAAGACACTTAAGGGGCATTCAATCTAGAACGGAGAGAACAAACTGACAACGCAATGGCTAAAAAAGAATGCAAAAAAGACTAACCGACAGACGGACAAACAATAGTATACAAATCACAACATATAAAAATGAAACTGAGCAACACGAACCGCACTAAAAAAAAGCTGCATAGTGTGTTCTTTACAGACAAAACAATCTACAAAAAAAACTAGAATCATTCAGATTAAAATTAATTGCTTTGATACTTACATGATTTGATCAAGAAATGATTAAGAAACTGAATAAACTCACACCTCTGTCACGAACGTAGATAGATTTGGGTATTTCTTTCATGTATTTTATTGTCATATAGTGTTATAGAACTTATATATTTCTGGCTTTCGTGTTTGAGGGATTTAAGGATTTAATAGTTTTTTTTTAATTTCATGTAATTAGAAGCTTAGAATCTTTTTTTTTTAAATTTAAAATGGTTAACATAAACGTACTCATAGTTTAAGTTATAGTTATTTTTCTGAACCTATGTCTACCTCCTGAAGCGTTCCTGATGCAAAAATAAAAAGAAGAGTAGTGGTGGACGACGAACAAACCTATAAAGAGCTATTTTCATTGATCTGTTTTAATTTGTTTAGGGACTGGATCAAATGCATGTATAGTGGAAGACAGAGCACGTTATAAAAGAGTTAGCACAGAAGATGCTCATTCAGACAAGGTGTGTTAGTCTTATCTGTATTTTTTATAAATTTTTATCCTTGGATGTAGGTTAATTATCACATACCCCACGTTTATTTTATTTATATGCACTAAAAGTAAGTAGACTCATTTTATTCGATTTAATGAAAACACACATCTTTATTTGTTCAAATTTGTTTACAAGTATTAAGAAAATAAAAAAAAGTATTCTTTGTTCATACTTTGTGTGCGACAATGAGTAAAAATAGACCGGGCTAATCATATTATAACTTAGTTAATTGTGATATACATTCTATTAGCAAAAAAGATTCGTTAAAAAAAATGATTTTTTTTTCTCTCAAGATTCTTGTTGACGTTGAATGGGGAGCTTTAGGAGACAATGGATGTTTAGATTTTTACAAGAACGAATTTGAAAGAGAAATCAATAAGTTCTCTAACCACCCAGATTCGTATACGTAAGTACTTTTAAATTAGACCTTTATAGTAAAGTTTAGAAATAATATTCATACTTCATACATGTATGTAATTTATCTTAATGAAGGTACACAGGGACAAAAGAGAGAATAATTTCGTTTAAGAGTATATGTTTATAACCAATACCGTATGTATTAATTTCAAATACATTGCTCCAAGTTAATATAATAGACGACATGTTTAACATGTTTAAGGGATGATTTCTGAAATCGGGTAAAGAAACTCCCGTCTGGCGTTCACAATTGTATGCCTGGTATCTTTAAAGAGTTTATGCATGCATGTAAAACTTGGTAAACAATGTATTTGTAAAATAATGATGTATTTTGTCTATTGTAGATTGGAAAAATCCTTCAGTGGAATGTATATTGGTGAACTTGTTAGATTGTGTTTAGTAAAATTGATAGATAATAAAGCCCTTTTTAACGGAAAATCTTCCAAGAAATTAGATACTCGATGGTCACTCAATGCCAAAAGTGTGGCATCTATTGAAAGGTAAGTGACAATATCATATTAGAAATTCCTCAAATTGTTGGTCAATTTAAAACATTATAACACAAGTGTATACAGAAATCTAAAACGAAATATAACACACGTGTATACAGAAACTTCAAAGGCTCGGTGTTGAAAGCCGTATTTTGAGCTATATTTGTTAATTGTTTACTTTTGTACATTGTGACATGGATCTAGAGTTGTCCCATTGGAACTAATACCACATCTTGTTATTTATATTACATGTATGTAAGATACCAATAGGATATCTTGTCATTTTGTATTATAACTGACTGTATGTAGAGTGAACTGATTAAAATCAATTATTAGTTTGAAAGTCAGCTATTCAAAATTATATTTTATATAGATATAAGAAGATGTGGTCAGAAAGCAAATGAGACAACTCTCATGTCAAGTCATAATTTTTAAAAGTAAACCATTATAGGTCAAAGTACGGTCTTGAACACAGAGCCTTGGCTCACATCAAAGAGAAAGCTATAAAGGGCCCTAACAATAACTTGTGTAAAACCATTCAAACGAGAAAACCAACGGTCTAATCATTTTAAAAAACGAGAAATGAGAAACATTTATGAACCACGTCCACAAACGTCATTCTGAACATGCATGAATATATTTGGCACTGGAAGTTAAGCAACAAACAAATAATCATTCTTGAAGATGGAAAACATGAACATTTTGGGCCAATCAAGAATAATTGTTTTTTTTAAAACAAACTAAGATTAAACAATTTATTTATCATTAAATATAGCGAAACCGATGGCAGCAATAACAATACTCTGAATGTTCTGAAGGAATTTGATTTACATGGAGATGACAATAGTGTCACAGAGGAGGACATAGCTCTAGTCAAAGAAGTCTGTTATCTAGTGTCACAGAGAGGTGCATACATTGTTGCGTCAGGTAGAAGATTTTATTTGCAAACATTATATTATTACCTCAAATCTTTATTATTTTGAACATGTATTTGTTCAACACTCAACAGTGATACTGAAATTTAGAAGAGGGATTTGGTATTTTTTGTTGAAAGGAAAACTTGGTGCAATTTTAATGTGATTCATTATGAATTATATCACATATAGACAAATCACATACAGTAAGAGTTGTTCGAGATCAAATATACAACACATAAATTCTATATATATATAAGTAAAAACAAAATAAAGCTATCGCTTATCTTTTAACTTAATGTTATTTGGCATGTTTCATTTCGATTCTTTGTTGAAATGATTATTTTTGGTTTTGCAGTACGAAACATGATTTTTGTCACAATATTACACTTTAATAGAACTTGAGTATTAGTTTGTGAGCACACATTTGATTTGTTACTTGTGATTCTGGTGGTAGGAAGGATGTTTATCTTACTGGCAGAGCCTTAATTTAAATCAAAGAATTATATATGATTTATATACATGGAACAACCATTATTTCTTTTTATAAAAAAGTGATACTTAATTTGATTTATTTTTTTGGATTAAGGTATTTCTTTTTTAAGCATCTTTATATCATGAATATCACAAATTGATATTTAAACATGTTAGTGGCTCAGTCAATGAAAATGTATGTACTTTTGCAGCATTAGCAGTGCTATTAAAACGTATGGAAAAGAAAGAAATATCAGTAGGTATTGATGGTTCCCTGTACGAACATCATCCCAACTACCATAAACACATGATGGAAGTATTAAACAGATTACTGCCTGACGTTAAGGTAAATTTTACATCTGAAAGCTGATAAAGTATTGTGATCTAATGAATGTAACTTTTTTTTGGTGAATTGTTATGTATATAAAACCAATTCAGAGTGGAAAGATACTGTTAAAGAGGACATGCTTAAACTTAAAATAATACTAAACCCCACATCTCACAGTCAAATTAAAAATACAGTTTCCTTTATAAGACAGTCATTAGAACTGAGGACGGGAGACCCAAAACAATAATTTGAACTGATACATTTTGTATTTTAATATTGTATTGTGTATTTTTGTATATATGTTATGTTTGTCACAGATCATGTTTTTGGTTTATATGGCAATAAAACTATTGATTTGATTTGAAAATATTATCTGATATATAAGGATGTTCGCCATTCTTGTTTTTGTCTTTTTGTCAGATATTTCGAATACTCTTGTTTAATCTATGTAGTTCCACTTAACATTGGGTCCCGCTAACACCTTTTTTTCTTTTCACAATTTCATTACATATAGTTAAGTTTTTAAAACCGTATAAAAACTAAGTTATTTTTCATAGTTTTCAGTGACGGATCCAGAAATTTTCATAAGTGGGAGCCCACTGACTGACCTAAGAGGGGGCCCGCTCCAGTCACGCTTCAGTGATTCCCTAAAAGCAACCAATGTTTTTCCCAAAAAGGAGGGGCCCGGGCCCCCTGCCCCCCCCCTAAATCCGCCTCTGGTTTTTGAGAAAAAAATGGCGCCAATGTACCAAAAATCTAGAAAGAATTATTTTCCGCCAAAAAAAAAAAAAAAAAATAAAAAGTAATTGGCGTCTATAACTAAAAAAAAGAGACTTATAGTTATGTTTTGATGTTTTAGTTCTGTTATTTCTACACTATCTATTTATAAAAATATTTTAAAAAGCTTGTTATTTAGAACAGAGTAGTGAACATTCTTAACAGTTTCAAGGTCACAAGCCATGGAAATTATATCGAGAGTTAGCTACTTACATCGGTTTAACGTTGTCATCATACTAGAACATTTTTAGAAAACCGAAAACAATAGTAATTTAATAACTTTGTTTCTAATATTTTGTTATTGGCTTCTTTCATTAAAGTGTAGTTAAAGTTGCGTTTATCGAATCAATCAATAAATCTTATTTTTTGTTTCAGGTAAAGTTATTTCTTCTCAAGGACGGTAGCGGCGAAGGTGCTGCCTTTGTAGCAGCTGTTGCAGTGAAAGATTTAGAGAAACATCATTGATCTATTTTAATCGTAAAAAATGTATGACATTTCTATGGAAACGCATTCTTGATTTATGCATTTCTGAAAAAAATACATGATATTACTATGGAGAAACATCATGGTACTTTTATTTCTTACAAAACTTATTACATTACATTGGAGAAGCATTCTTGATCTATGCATTTATGACAAAAATAAATGCCATTACTATGGAGAAACTTCTTTGGGGTATACATATCTGACAAAAATACATGACAATACAACTTGATCATTGTTTGTAATATATCGATCATTGTTTGTAATATATCATTTGTTAATGATCAAATGCATTTTGCTATTAAAAAGAGGAAATTATGTTTTGTATTTTGTGTTATATTTTCAGTTTCTGTAACATTACTCTGCGGAGCACCTGAGGTAACCTTTCGTTTTAGATGGGGTTCGTGTTGTTGAGTCTTTACTCTGCTGAGTACTCCCAGATCTGTTCCTAGTGTCTTTTTGTTGTCGGGATGTACAAGTACCCGGCCACGTCTACTTGTATTTTTGTCCATCTGATGAGTTAAGCCTTTTTCAACCGATTTTTATAGTTCGTTCTTATTTTGTACTGTTATACCACTGTCCCAGGTTAGGGGAGGGTTGGGATCCCGCTAACATGTTAACCCCGCCACATTATTTATGTATGTACCTGTCCCAAGTCAGGAGCCTATAATTCAGTGGTTGTCGTTTGTGTATGTGTTACATGTTTGTTTTTCGATCATTTTTTTTTATATAAATAAGGCCGTTAGTTTTCTCGTTTTAATTGTTTTACATTGTCATATCGGGGCCTATTATAGCTGACTATGCGGTATGGGCTTTGCTCATTGTTAAAGGCCGTACGTTGACCTATAAATATAAATGTCTGTGTAATTTTTGTCTCTTTGCAAACTCTTCACCAGAGAACACATGACAAAGAAAGGTCAGCCCATATCGGATGTAAATAAAATTTTAAAGTCAAAATTAGTAGGACATCAATGGTTCTTGTTAGAGATTGTATAAGCATGAATCAGAAAGTAAACACATGAAAAGTATCTCATATCTAATGTTATTGTGCTTTTCTAATGAGTTGCCATTTCCAAATGAAAAACAAAGAATGGTATAATATATTTGAACCCTTAAAGTTTGACTCCCATATTTAAAGATGATCGAAAAATTTGCCTCATTAACTGAGTAATCTTGCTTCTGATTATAATATCAGAATATTATCAAATTTGTATATAGCCTTAACCCAGGATTAGTACGACATTACACCTTCATGTAATGTTAATAGATGAAACGTTCATCAAGTTGTTGTTACTTGCCATATCTGGTGTTGGTTCACTTTTGAATTAATTCATAAATTGTAGATCCAAATGTTTATATTGCTTACTTAATGATATGGGGTTATTCTACTTATTGAAGGCTTGATGGTCATAACATGGTTTTCTTTTGATTTATTAGTTAAGATAATGATTATAACCATAATTTGTTTGTTGATATATACTTTGAATATAACATAGTGATGCGATTAAACATTTTAAGTAGTATATACTTTGAAATTATAGTGTCGCGCTAATCGTTTTGCGGACTCCATCTGTAATTTGTATGTATATTAAGAAACATGTGTGTATAGAAAATAATTATTTAACATTCTGAAAACCAGTATGAGCTTCTCAGCGAAGATCGCTTTGAAGATTGATAGCCTCGAGTTGAAATACAAGTATCTTTTCAAATTATGTAATATGATTTTGAGGTCTACAGATAAATAACAACCAATGAAAAGTACGAACAACACTAAAAAGACCTTAATTGACTACAAGCGATTTGTCAGAATAAAATTAAACTAACCATAGTGAATAGATCTGAATAATGACAATTGAAAAAAGAATTATCTTTGAATATCAAAATTCAGTAACCAGTGAAATCAGAAGACGAAACCTGAGTTGCTGTTTTGTATGTTTCTTTAAACGCACATTTCAAGTTAAATGCTGCAAAGAAAACCCAACTGTAGACAAATATATTTTTTTAAATATTCTGTCTTCTATAGTATACTAATTCATTAAATTAAAATTAAATGTACATCATTAAGATTATTGTAACCGATGCTATATACTCTTATGTAAATAAACCTTTTATATAATATTAATATTGAAACAGGATTAAGGTATAATATTTACGTTACCTTCATTGGACTACAGAGATTTGTGTACTGGCATTGCTTATGCTTTTATACGTGCGACCAATATAAAATATAGAAAAATATTCCCTTTATGAATTTCATTCGCTAAAGTTGAAGAGCTAAATGACAAAAAAGACATACCTTTTATAGCTTTATCCATCCAAGGTCCTCTTTGCACGATGGTATTGAAACTGTTGTTTCTTAGTTATTTCAACAAGTACCCGGCCACGTCCATTTGTATTTTTGTCCATCTGATGAGTTAAGGCTTTTCAACTGATTTTTATAGTTCGTTCTGATGTTGTACTGTTATACCACTGTCCCAGGATAGGGGTAGGGTTGGGATCCCGCTTACATGTTTAAACCCGCCACATTGATTATTTATGTATGTGCCTGTCCTGATTAAGTCAGGAGCTCGTAATTCAGTGGTTGTCGTTTGTTTATGTGTTACATATTTGTTTTTCGTTCATTTTTTTTTATTCAAATAAGACAGTCAGTTTTCTCATTTGAATTGTTTTACATTGTCATATCGGGGCCTATTACAGCTGACTATGCGGTATGGGCTCTGCTCATTGTTGAAGGCCGTGCGGTGACCTATAGTTGTTAATGTCTGTGTCATTTTGGTCTCTTGTGGACAGTTGTCTCATTTGGCAATCATACCACATCTTCTTTTTTATCTAAAGAACGTGAAACCATAAATACCAAAGGACATTTAACATATACGTCAAACATAATTAAATTAACGGTATCAATTTTCCTGCACCAGATGCGCATTTCGACAATACATGTTTCTTCAGTGATGCTCGTGGCAAAAATATTTGAAATTCAAAGCTTATATAAAAGATGAAGAGCTATAATCCAAAAGGTCCAAAAAGTATAGCCAAATCCATAAAAGGAATCAGAGCTTTGCATGAGGGAGATACATTCCTTAATTTATAATAATTTCTAATATTTTGTAACAGCAAATTTTAATAACACAAAAAAATCCGTATTTTCATGCCAATACAGAAGCACTGGCTACTGGGCTGGTGATACCCTCGGGGACTAACAGTCCACCAGCAGAGGCATCGACCCAGTGGTAGTAATAACATCAACGGTACCAATTTTCCTGCACCAGATGAGCATTTCGACAATACATGTCTCTAAAGTGATGCTCGTGGCCAAAATATTTGAAATCCAAAGCTTATATAAAAGATAAAGAGCTATAATCCAAAAGGTCCAAAAAGTATAGCCAAGTCCGTGAAAGGAATCAGAGCTTTGCATGAGGGAGATACATTCCTTGATTTATAATAATTTCTAACATTTTGTAACTGCAATAAACTAACAACGGCATTGCATAAAAAAAGAACATGACCAAAAGACTTACCACAATATATATTTTATAAAACATTACGAAAAATCTAAAGAGTGAGCAACCAACCAGGGTTGATCTCATATGCTCTGGAAGAGTAAGCAGATCATGCTCTATGGTGGCATACGTTGTTTCGTGTAAAATGTGTAATAACAAACCCAGAGATAAGATTAATTTGGTAAGTCACTCCTGTGGTTAAGCCAACAAAATTGTAGATTTGACTTATGAACACTTCCATCGACACTTGTGAACAGATATTGCATAATAGCCAACCACATCTTGATGGCGTCTATATAATTTTCGAAGGGATTAGTTCAACTTACTACCTGGGGCTCATGGTCACTAAAAGTACCATTTATTAGTGTTTGTTATAAATCAATAATCACAGTTGGCAGATACTATAAACAGTCCATGAACCGAACTTTATTGTAATAATTGTTAATCAACATGATCAATGAACAACCAGATCATTGTGTTCATAGAACACATTAAAGTAAACAATACTAAAGTTGTGAAGAATCCAAACTAATAGTGCTCCTGCCAAAGAGTTAAGTCTATGTCTGGTATATCGTTACATGCAACTCCTTTGTTCCTAGAAAAAGATAAATACATCATGTCAGGACAACTCAAACTTCAGCAGATACTATGGATTCATTGCCGAGCCTTCGACTTTAGTCGAAAATGCAAGACAATGCGATCCTTCATTCCGTCGGCGTCGTCGGCGGCGTCCACAAATATTCACTCTGTGGTTAATGTTTATTTTTTATTTTTAGAACGTTCTGAATAACGTTCTGAAATTATCTTGGATTTGTACCAAACTTGAACAGAAGCTTGTTTAATTATGATCATATGATAGTTTCCAGAAGTAAATTTTGTAAAATAAACAATCCATTTGTACCGTATTTTACTTATAAATGGACTTTTTTTCTGCCAGGAAACATAACATTCACTCTGTGATTAGATTTTTAAAAAATTTAATAACTCTCTTAAACTATTCTGGATTTCTACTACACTTGGACAGATTGAGAAGCTTGTTTTTAATAAAAAGCTTATATGTAAAAGGACATTTTGTTAAAATTTTGTACCTGTTTTCCGTATTTAACATATAAATGAACTTTTCTTCCAGTTAACATTACATACAGTCTGCTGTTAAAGTTTTTAAAACATTTATAAGATTTATAAACTATCCTGGATTTTTACCGAACTTGGACAGAAGCTTCTTTTAATCAAAAGATAGTATCGAGATAAATATTTTTATTAATGTGGTTCCTCATTTTTGTTGAGACTGAGATTAACAACAAAAGTATGCGAGACAGCTGGTTTCGCGGAACCCTTACAATTTTTTTTATTTTAGTTGTTACCAAAGTTCGTGGATTGAGGAAAACTTGCATATTCGTGGATATTTTATTTCGTGGTTTTGACACAGTCTGCATACATTCCTTTTGAAAAGGTGTAATTCGTTGAACATTTGAATTCGTGGTTTCCCGGTTACAACGAAATCTACGAAAACTAGTATGCAACGAATATAAATGAAATCTACAATAAAGGTTTTTATAAAAAATATTCTAAAATAAAATAAAGACTTTCTATTGTCATATAAAAAGAAGATCTGGTATGATTGCCAATGAAAGCTCTTACCACAAGTGATTAAAAAATGACGCTGAAATTAACAAATAAAGGTCACCATATCACCTTCAACAATGAGCAAATTTCATACCACTTTGCTTCTATTTCTAAAAATTAGTTTTTTTTCGAATGAAATGTTAAAAGTCAATTTTGTTCCTATGCAGTAATGTTAAACATTTGAACACCTATAACCTCCTAAAGTCGTAATAATGTTTGTTGTATGCTTATTCACTTCATGTCATCAAGGTTATGATACCTAAGCGCAGCCTTCCATTCGTTTTATAGCGTGTTTTTCCCCTTGTTTTCAAAGGGCAACACACAAAGTCAATTTAATGACAGGTTTTCTTGTATATATAATGTGTTGTACATTAGTTGTCGTCTGTTGACGTAGTTCATACGTGTTTCTCGTTTCCCGTTTTTATATAGATTAGACCGTTGATTTTCCCGTTTGAATGGTTTTACACTAGAAAGTTTTTCGGCCCTTTATAGCTTGCTGTTCGGTGTGAGCCAAGGCTCCGTGTTGAAGACCGTGCCTTGACCTATAATGGTTTACTTTTATAAATTGTTACTTGGATGCAGAGTTGTCTCATTGGCACTCATACCACATCTTCCTATATCTTTATTTGTTCGTAATCACATACAAATTAATAAGGATAATAAACGACTTTAACTTTTCTATTTGGATATTCAAATATGTGAATCCTCTTTATTTACTTCATCATGCAAATACAAATTGTTGGATTTTGTTTTAACAGTAACACGTGACTAAATGATTCAAAGGAAGACTCGGTGATTAATTTCAAATGAAAGCAATGTAAATGCAAGGTGTTTGATTTTTTTTTCAAAGAACTTACCTTTTGCTTTGATGTAGAAGAAATATATTTTCCTGTATTTTTTCAATACCAAGATTACGGCAAAATATTTTGGATACACTTGCGTTTTCTTTTATAGATCTAAGTTGTTCTGAAAAATAACAATCATTCAAAAATAATTATTTTGGTATAATAAAGACAAAATAGGAGATCGGCTATTTATCAATGACATAAAATCAGTATACACAGCAAAAAAAAAAAAAAAAAAAAAACCCATACACATCGAAGGAACAACACGTTTAAGACTGCCCTTAACCGAGTGTTATCGATATCATTTAAAAACTGACGACAACGCAACAACTATGAAGGCAAATACTTATTTATGTTTGCGGTAAATTATTTCGTCAGAAGATTCATTTGCCTGAAACAAACTATAGCTTATTATTTATGATGAAATTTAAAAAAATGAATTAGCATTACAGGAATGTAGTAGAAGTTTATAAAATGCCCCTTTTTTTTAAATCGTTAACAAATACTATAAACACGCGGCATTACGATTAAATAAATTTTTAAATTAACTCTCTTATTCTCCCAGGACTAGCATGTATGCATGTACTATCTCGTCTATATATTCGACGTAAGAATAAATAACTATTTATGGTTCACCTACTTTCAGTAAAGGAAAACATCTGGTTCGGTCGCTCATACCAGAATCTGTCGCCTTGTTTCATTCGTTCATATTGAAATCCCAACAAACACTGAAATGTGGGTCCAACATTAAAACCCATTTCTTGTTCTAACAATCCACCAACGAATAAGTCTATATCATCAATATCACTTAAAAACAAAAAATAAAGGCACCATAACAATTAAAATTTTGAATCTTGATAAAAAGTAAAATCAAAATACTTAACTCAGAAAACAACATTAGTATCATAATTATCGGAACCAAACCTGACTGACATTGACATATAGAGAATAGTACTGATTATCGAATATCAAGTAGAGTGTCGAAGAATCGACGGCTGAGATTGGTAAAAAGTGATTCAGCATGTGATGCGATATTTCTCATGTATAATTAATTTCATCGTACATTTAAACAGAGCAATTTAGCTTATTCAATTAGATGACTTTTGGTCAAAGATTACATTGATCGGAAGTTTATAAAGCGCTAAAAAAGGGATTTCATTTGAATTTAAAAACAACTAATACCATTTACCAAAAACTAATGATTGTAACAAATATTGACAAGAACGATGGTTCATTCTATCCTATAATTACAAATGTCTGCTACCATAATGTCCATGGTTTTTTCTTCATCATTAAATATTCGCAGAAGGGGCCTACGATACAGTTTTTGTGATTGTTTAACACAAATGTATAAACAAGCCACCCTTTTTGAATAACTCCCTCCATTGATCAATAACATAGATAAGGTGAGGTTGACGAATTTCGGTTCTGAAAATAAGAGCTGTTAAATTACCCGGAACAAGTACCAATCCCGTTTTACGTTCATTAGAGATATCCACCCGCATCACGAAACTTCAAAGTTTTTTTTGTTTTTTTTTACACACGAGGAATCAAAAATAATATACATGCGCCGGTATAAACACGAGTTCTCCCATCACGTATCTGAAGCATAAAAACGGGGTTTATAACTGGACAAAATTCTGCAATATTTGCGGAGTGTCTAGATCCTCAATATTTTGCACCATCGGACCATATTCCGCTTGTGTAACAGTCTGAAACCGTACAAACATCTAATGTCGGATTGTCGTATTCTATTGCAGACTGTTGGTGAGCTAATTCTTCTCAATCAAACTATCTCAATGCAGTGACTGTTTGTTGCGGCAACGGTTTGATTTTGTAGATCTAATATATATAATATATATATATGTCTCCCCCGGGGATGTTCGGGGCCTAGGTATATCAAAATCAAAATATTTTCAAAAAGATAGAGAACTATACGGTATCGTATGTGTAAGGAGATTATATATAATTAGAAAACTATCACAATATGTTCTAGAAATGATTGCGATACGGGAGGTGTGATACAGGGCATGGGATACCGATTTAACATGGAATTTTCTCTGCAAAAAATGGAAAACAACACGTTAAACATGAACACACATTTGTCAATACTAAAAAAAAAACACTCAGAAAGTTTCAGTCATACAAAAAATTGCATATTGAAAGCACAACACGAACGGTAAAAAAAAAAACCACAAAAAAACCAAAACAAGTAAATCTGAATTTCCCTTTTCATGCTTACTTGTATAATTCCTTAAGTGCCTTCCCAAACTTTTCAAATGAATCAAATGATTTTATGGCCTCAAGTAAGCATAATTCACGCCATCTGTTGTATCCAGCCACTCCAAAATCTCTCCCTCTCTGTATGTTCCTTGCGACAATATCAGATCCCGGTGATTCTGATTTACGGTATAATCTGTTACGCATTGCATCGACAAAAAAGCTACAATTAGAGGCTTAAATTATGAAAAGGGTTACATGTATCATCAAAGTCTGAACCACTTTATAGTTGAAGTACATTCTTTTTCATTCTTGGTGCGGGAGGTATGTCAATCTTTTATTCTTTTACATTTTTTATTCTGTGATCAGCAAATATTCATAATAACGTTAACCTTGTGCAAATATCGAATGATATGTTTCAAATACGATAAATGTGTAATAAGTCGCACAACATCTCCTTTAAAAAAGAGGGACAAAAGATACCAGTGGGACATTCAATCTCATAAATTAGAAACAAACTGACAACAATATGGCTAAAAAAGAAAACAAAACAGACAAACATTAGTGCACAATTGCAAAACACAACATAAAAAAAGACTTAGTAGCACGAACCCCATAAAAAACTTGGGGTGATCGCAGGAGCTTCGGAAGGTTAATCAGATCCTGCTGCATATGTGGTACCCATTTTATGATAGTCTAATTTGGTAGGTCACATGCGTGAAAAGGGAACGGGATTGTAGTTACGACATAAGGAACATATCTGATATCATCTGTGAAACAGATATTCAATAAGCATGATAACGGTCAACCAACTCATGCTGGCGTCCGTACAATTTACGAAGGGATGATTTTAATTTCACCATTTGGAACTCTTGGTTTAATCATGTTAATAGCTTTCTTGTGATTAGTAATCATCTATCAAGGAAATCATAATAGGAAATATCTTTAAATTGATTAAGAAATGGAATTAATTTTGATAAGTTTTTTTTTTGTTGTTTTTTTCATAGTCCATTCAATTCTGTTTGTGAAACTGACCTACTTTTTCCGTTGTGTTGACATCTTGAAAGGTTAACTTCGTTTTTATCTACAAATGAACACTGCATTGTCATAAAAAGTAGTAGACCTGGGATATTGTTATAGTAGCTATAAAGTCATAATACATACTAGGATTAAACCGTGTACGTAAAACGCTCGTTTCTAACCGAAAGATTTAAAAGCATCGTGGATCAAATATTCAAAAATTACCAAGTACAGAAAGAAAGCTTATCTTAGACGAAACAAATGATTTCTTTACATTCACATAACTATATATTTTCATTGGTACCAATTTTAGTGTATTGAGGAAAATTATATTTCATAGTTGACTAAGGTCTGCTTATAGGCCTATTCAAAACTTGTACACATTTGTACATCTTAATTCGTGCTTATTCCATACCCATGAAAAACACGAAAATTGGTATACTACGAATAATATTGTATCAACAGTAATACCGTTTACCTTCTTATCATAATCATTTATACTTACTTATCTACCCTATTACTCGCTGTGCACGCTAAATTCCGTCCTATGAAAGGAATATTAACTCCACAGTTTTGTTGAATTAGCCGAGGACTGTCAAAGACATCCTCCAGTTTATTGACAGTCACTGTGTTGCAATCTTCATCAACGAAGTTCTGCTCGTTTGTTACTTGGGAGTGACCAAAGCGATGTGCCGCTACGTTTACAGAACCCAATACTTGTGGATTCATATCTACGTCATATGGATCACTGAAGACACCTTCATTTACATCTCGCGAAAATAACTTAAATCTCTTCATTGCAGCTTTACCAAGAATTAGAGGTAGAAAGTCATTAAATGTGATATGCTGAAATATAGCTATAACTATTTTCCGAGCTTCCTGGAAAACGGTTTCATCTTTCCAATGTGGGTTCAGTGTGCGCAGTTCTGAGGCAATACGGTTATGTTCCCTATGCCAAGCTAAATGCTGCACGCTAAGCATTGGTACTTCGGCTACCCGACTGTCACCTAGAAATTGATGTTATTTTTAACTATATAATAGTAAAACAAAATGAATTGCTGTATTATGTTATGCAGTGTTCCAAGAGGCTATACATGCCAAACAGAACAGTATATCTCGATAAGAAGTCTGTTTTTCTTTGACTTTTGAGACAATCATATCTGAAATAAATATCTACATTTTTATTAGCCACTGACAAAGTACCTGTCTTTGAAAGATCACAAGTATGTGCGAGTACCGTCACAACACTTTTGAATCTTATCTATTGGCGTAGTATACTACATGATGATGTATTGATGTACCAATCATTGCCAATACAATCTGCTGAGAACACATTTGCGTAATGTCAGCAACACGACACAAATACCTTAATGAATTCTAAATGACAACACATAATTTTCCCCAGGAGACTTCATATGTCCTCACATTATGTAAAGTTCTACAGTGCAAAACGTTTAGCAAAATTGTGACTAATTCATAGTGTTCATTATTCTTGTTTCTTTACTTTTTTTAATCAGCCATTTGGATTTTTTTTATGCATATCCATGTACTGCGATAAAAAAAAATAGCTGTGGAAAGGAAAACGATGTCAATGAATGAGCAATCTAATGTGGACAAGTTCATTTATATGCAAATATCTATTTAATATTATTCCCAACTTTGTACTTAGCTAATTTCTATTTTACAATATACTAGAATGATCTTAATATATTGAACATAGTTTGTATTTTATGGTTCAATGAATCCCAATACTCTATGTGGGCTCTTTGATATTTACTCATCACTGGCTTTTGGACAAACTACTTTTCTTAATAGTTGTTTTATCTGGTTCTGGCTGGTTTAACAGTGTACCTTTTGACTCTATATACTGTATTTTTTAACTATATTATCAATGCAGAATAATAGTGGAACATATTAGCAAGCAAAATCGAGAGAATTGTGCAAATGATGATACAAACATGAAAATTAACACGAAGCATCATTTTAATATACTTTTTAAGAAACAACTGCTGGCCATTAAGAAAAATCATTTTTTCAAGATGGCCACCACCTTTTCTAAAATTGCTGTTTTTTCAAGGTTTAAAATACTTATTTTTCTAGAAAACGTTTTCCTTGGCCTTCTTTTAGAATAAAATATTGTCAGATTTTGTGGCTACCTTCTTTAAATGTGACATTTATACTAACAAATAATATTTGATATGTTCAGGGTTTGCGCATGCGTGAAAATGTTACGCAAATAGCACAAAAACATTTAAACTATGCATTATATACTTAGCTCTTTTGGATTATTAATGACGTGATAAATTTGTTTAATATCATTTTTAAGGTTATGATACACATGTGTTTAAAAATTCCACACATGCGCAGACTATTTATAGACATGAAGAGCGATTTGCACACACTACAAGGGCGCAATGATGTAAATCGTTGTTCATCTTACAAATGAAGATTTGGATTTTGTAAACATATCTTTGTCATTATTTCATTCCTCTAAACATCTAGGTTCTTCTGTTCAAGTTCGTGTAACTTCTATGATGCCACTGTTTGAAAACACGTCCTTTCATGTACAATTATCAAGCATTCATTGGAGTGAAATATTAAGTGATAGTGGATGGACGTGTGCCCTCAATGAAGCCGATATTGCGACACCTAGAATGGCAGATTCTTTTCATGTATGTTCAAATACATTTAGGACGAAACACGTACATCGATGACAGCATGTGTTTTTGCTTGAATTGATAACGTCAGCTTATGAAAGCGTAAATACTCATGACTCTGTGACGTTTAAGTATTTGATCAACTGGTTTAAGGAAAGAGAGATACCTCGACCACAGTTTAATTTATGGCGTTCAATTGTGAATTATGAAATTCTTGTGCTTTTGGTAGTACGTCCATTTCACAAGTCATGCAGATATTGTAATTTACAAATAGTCCATACCAAGCATGATACCGTATTTTGTTTGTCTTGATCATGTATATTATCCTCGATGGTTACCGATCCATTTCCGAGATATGACATCCCTTCACGAACATCACCCAAAGGTAGCAATGGAATTTGCAAGTGGTAATTTTACTTTGCGTAAGACCAGATAGTTGTATTCTGAAATCACAATTGGTCAGTCACAAAAACAAAATAATCCAATTGTGAGAGGGCGATGTTGGTGCCATTCTTTTGCCCGAAGATCCTTTTGAGCTGATGCATGGTAGCTGCATCAGAATTTAGTAGACTGGTAGAGGAATTTTAAAGATCTAGTGGTTTGAGTCATTCTAAAATTAAAATTTACTTCATATATTTGACCACACATTAAAACCAAATTTCACTTATGGAAGTGAAATGTGGGGTGCTTTAAATTCAAAAAGGTAAACTGAAAAAGGAGATTGTTATTGTGAAAAATTATAAAAAGAACTGCAAACAAAATCAGTTCATTCAAAAATCTGAAAATTTTCACTGCAAGTAGGAAAGAGCAGCACACATATGGCAGTGATAGGTGGGCTAGGGAGATATCCTTCATTTTTTGAAGTTTTCATACTTATCACATTTAACAAGTAAAGAGGACAAATTATTGTCTGAAGCTCTCCTTGTTTCAAAATCCTTATCAAACCATAGTAAGAATAGTTGATTTAATTCTATGAGTTCATTAGCAAAATATTTAGACATAGATTTATCGCAAATTTTTGATATGAAATCAAACTTGAAAAGATTTATTTTAAACAAACTAAAATTAAAGTATAATAAGTTGTGGTATTCATCTTTAAATGATGACAGAAAAAATATGTCATTTGGAAATAAACTTAGAACTTACAGACTTTTTAAGAGAACTATATATTTTGAACCTTATTTGGCTATAGGTAATAGGAATCTGAGAATTCAGATGACAAAATTCAGAATTAGTAGCCATGATCTAGAACTAGAGAGAAGTAGATACAGGGAACTTCAGGCAATAGATAGAATTGTTATCTTTGTAAAAAAGAAGTGGAAGATGAACTCCATTTTTTACTTAAATGTTCATCTTTGGAAAGTGAGAGAGTTTCCATTATTTTCAACATTGTTAAAAGTTTCAAAAACTTTCACAATTTAGATTATCGATCACAATTTGTTTGGCTAATGGCCAATGAATATAGTCACATTTTTAATCAAGTGAGCAATTTAATTAATAGTTCAAATGTTGCTCGAAAACAACTATTAGAAACTAAGTAAATTTATATGTTTTACTGTCAAAAAAAACAGAGGCATACTTTAGATATTTGTAATTATAGCTTCTTAATGTATGATCATAAAAGCACCAGGGGAAAAATCAGAATATTTAAATTCAGTTTCCTATATATTTTAGGATCATTGTATTTGTCAAAGTTGAAACATGATACATTGTTTTGTAAATATACATTAGTGTGTCTTTCGCTTCTTTTCATTGTAATCATTGATTTAATTGTATTCAAATAATTGTAATCTTTTGTAATCTTTTGTCCCAATTTTAACTTGTGATTATTCTGTCTGTAATGGGCGTCTTTAATTGACAATAAAATATATTTGATTTAATTTTGATTTGATTTTCTACAACAGATGAACGACACATTGAAGACTCTACGATACACAAATTTATTTCTTCGAAAAACTGCAAAAAGCTTTCGAAAATGATGAACTAGATTGGAAATCTATTTCTAGAAGAGCAGTCAGATTTGTACACAATTGACTTCTTTAAGGAAGTTGTTGATTCGGAAGCAGGTTAAATATGTATATAAACTCCAAGATATTGGGTCTAAACTATACGAAGATCTTTTGAAGCAAATGCAAAACGAAAGAGAATCTGTTTTTTTAACCAGATAAAAAAGAACAATTCGCTATAAAAGGCGAAATATGAAACTTGAAACTTCTTTGTCAAACACAAAGCTGGAGAACCTGGAAAGTAAGTGCGATCTCTTTTCTTTACATAAATTTCTTTTCCAAGTAGACAGTTTGACTTTGAAGATGTCTTTAGCCATAAAAACCAAAACGTCTTTGTCTCAGAATGACACTTTAACCAATGGTATTAAATCACAGCAAGTGGGTATACTTAAAACGTTTTGCGATTTCCCATCAGCTGTTCCAAATTCTGACGCACTTTGCAGAGCACCTTGTGGGGCAAAATATTTGATTTGATTATGATATAATTATGCAAATGATGTCATACTGCCTTATAGCCTAAAATCTTGCAACGATAAGCATCCAAGAGTATAAACATTGTATTTGATGTTTATTAAATGAATGATTTAAAGGCTGGGACGAAAAAAAAGGCAAGTTACTGCTGCTTGACGGAAAGTTTTTGGTTCTAGTAACACGCCAAGGGTTTGGAGTAGTTTTCTCTGTGAAGATGACAAGAAAACGGATTTGTTCTTGCCGACATAATTGCTTCTTTCGTGATTTATAATCTATCCCATCGAAGGATACTACAGATACAGCCAAGTCGGCCTCATATCTTGACTTACATCTAGAAATTGACAATGAGGGTCGGTTGAAAAGAAAAACTTTACGACAAAAGAGATGATTTCAGCTTTCCAATTGTGAACTTTCCATTTCTAAGTAGCAACATTCCAGCAGCACCTACATACAGGGTATATATCATCCAATTGATACGATATTCTAGTGCTTGCATGTCCTATCATGATTTTCTTGATAGATGGTTGCTGCTCACAAGGAAGCTATCAAACCAAGAGTTTCAAATGATGAAGTTGAAAATTATCTTGCCTTTCATTAATGTGACTACCGAATTATACTATCTACCGGATTTGTAATCACATAAACAACACGACGGGTGCCACATGAAGAGCAAGATCTGCTTACCCTTCTGGAGCACCTGAGATCACCCCTAGTTTTTGGTGGGGTTCTTGTTTCCTATTCTTTAGTTTTCTATGTTGTGTCATGTGTACTATTGTTTTTCTGTTTGTCTTTTTTCATTTTTAGCCATGGCGTTGTCAGTTTATTTTCGATTTATGAGTTTGACTGTCCCTCTGGTATCTTTTGTCCCTCTTTTATAAAAATGCAAATGTTACTTAAGGTGAAAATATTCTTTGCAATTTCAATACGGATACTTCCCAGCTATCCACTTGTAACCATGAAGAGACAGATACATTAATGATTATCTATGATAAGCATGCTGCTGAAAATGATTGTAAAAAGTGATTTGAAGTACTGACACAGCTGTAGTAGTATAAGAAATTGCAGCACTCGCAAGATAAGGTTTGGACAAATTGATAATATGTTTTTGAAGGAATGAATGCTTTCTATGGCTTTCTTTACATGTCATAGCAAATTCGCCTGGTCCTTGTGTAGGTGTTCTTCTTTTCTGCTATGTATGTAATTGATGCGAGACTGTGTTGGTATTTCATCATGTGCATGGTAAAGTGAAGAGGTCAGTTTGGCACACATGGAAAGCATTCCCAGAACAGACGTTTTTATCTCGCTTTTGTATTAAAACAAAGAAACATACATTGATAACATAGAAGTATTTCTTTGTATCATGTATGGCAACATCAATAATTGCTGTTAACGAGGCACGATTTGAATCGTTAGCAAGGACGCAGCGGCCTTATGATGCTATTCTGCCTACCAGTAGTCCTCTTCCTGTTTACATCAAAAGGTAAGCATATCAAGGTGGACATGTTTGGGCTCATCCGAATTTATGCATTCGAGAGGTCCATATACCAAGTCATGAACATTCGAGTTGGATGAAAGAAAATAAAACAATGACAGTTTCTTTGCTGCCGTTGCATTCTCGTGTCCGGATTTTTGAAATCCGAATGTAAGAAATCAAGATTAGTGGGTAATTGTAAATGCTTCAGTTCTGGTCTTCTTTGTACAGGTGTGTGTGTGTGTGTATTGGTATCTGTCAGATAATTATAAGACAGGCAACCTGTATAAATAAATGTGCATTTGAACTGTACAAAGACCTTTGGTATCTAATGTTAAGTTGATAGAAATGTTAAAATTTACATTTTCCACGTTGTGGTCGCTATTTGAACCGGAAGTCACTTTCTTCTTCAGGTATGTATTGTTTTATCGTACTTTAGGAACTTTAATTGAAGTTTTAACACAATTTGCATTGGGTTATACCTATAAAACAGCTTTAAAAGGATTTACGAAATGTAGCCAATTGGATATGATGCCATATCCAAATAAGCGGTGGCCATTTTGAAAAAAAAAATGAAATTTTTTTATGGCCATCAGCTGATTTTTTTTTATTATCATTTAGTAAACCTATATTCCAAATGTCATGCTTGTATCACGATTTGCACTATTATGTCCATAATATCTCTCACTATAAGTAACACTAGAGACAACACTACAAGCAGTAGCCAGCATTATAAGGTATTTAAATTTTAGGTTTTTTTTTAAATAATCTATTGTCAAATGTTTTTGTCGTAAATACTTTATTTAGTTTTATTTACTATGCTAATTGTATTTCAAACTTTATATTATCTTATTTACCTGTAATTTACTTTCAGTATTGTATAGTATTTTATATAGGCCTATGGTCAACTTTCTTAAGTGAACAGTTTTCATTAGCATTAATTGTCAAATTGTTTACATTCAGATTTGTCAGTTAACTGTATTTGTCATTATTATTTATTTGCAATTGTGTAATTAAACATAATATACATTATTTGCTACAAAATGATATACATATCCATTTATATGTAAGGTTGTATTTATTTGTCATCATCTGTATATTTCAGATCTGTATTTAATAAGTATTTGAACGTTCTGCATTCAATTCATCTGAGCCTTATTCCACCTGGTCACATTAGAAAGAATTATATCTTGCAAAACTTTTCATTGCTTATATTAAAAAAAAAAAAAACAGTGACGCCGACCTTTGTTTTTGTTTTTCATGGTCCGTTATGTAAATACTATACCTTTGAAAGTGTTTTAAAACTCTAGTTTTTCTGAAACAAGGAGCGGACATACTTTATTAACAGAAACATTTAAAGGTTTGCAACCAAAAATACAGAAACCATTACTTTTGGAATCACACAAATACCAAAGACATTTCTGTTTTCAGACATGTCCATACAAATGTGTTGATCCGAAACCAACAAAAGCAAAGGCACCAAATAGAAGACGACACAGACGTCATGTTGAAATGAGAGACTGATATCACAACAGTAGCAACAACAATACGCTAACATCCTTATCAACAATTGTTTTTAATCTCGACAAGCAAGATTAACATACCAAGTGGCTGAACTTCATAAAGTATTTTATTTAGCTATTATAGGATACAAGAGCGCAATTATTTGTTTATATTTTACCGGCAAATTGTTTACCTCAAGATGGTACTCAGAATAGAATCCTATACGGCTTCTGATTGGATGATACAGGATTGGAATAACATTTAATCGAAAGCTTATCCAATTAGGTTTAAAAGTTGTCGAAAATCATATTCTCATTTTACGAAGTATAGATAATATCTTCCATTTCTGCACGTCGGAGCCATTAAAAATATTCCTTTTTCTTTAAGAGAAAAAAATAGACGATCTTTTTCAACTGCATTTTAAGTCAATTTGAGCCGCATGACCCTATATATTTTTTTGATTGTAATGCAACACTGGAATTTCTAGTAACAGGAAGTGCTACCCGTTTTTCCCTATTTTGTGTAGTCTCCGAGAAAAAAATACGGAACACCACTGGTACCCTATGGAAAATGCATTTCGAATAATTGCGCTCTTATAACCATAAGTAACATTGCAAAAAGACATGTTATTGTAAAATTCTTCAGAACAAGTTTTGCCTAATTTTAAGAACAGTAATAAAAAAACTTACCGAAAAATAATAAGTTAATTAATTTAATCAAATTTAACCAATTAATAAATCATTTGTGTCAGTCCATAAAAGATTTTAGTTATTTTCATTAACATGAGTATGCGTGATACTACCAATATATATTCATAACTGTAGTAAATACAAAGATGTATTCGGAGATGAAATAGGTGAACAATCACTATTGAAATATAATTTGATACCCAAAACTATAAGTAATACCTGCCACAGGACATCTGGTTGGTATAACGGGATCGAAGCATGAGTTTACCCCTGCTGTTGTTGGTAGAAGATTGTCTTCGGTTTTCAACAAATCTGAAATAACAAAACAAACCGCGGTAATAAATGAGGGGCCATTATTGAAAATGTTCAGATGAAAAGAATTTGAATTTGTTTTAAATATATATTCAATATATATATAATGTATATGGCAAACTATTTCGGAATTTCAAACCTCAATGATCAGTGATGAGATTTTGTTATAATTCATTGTTGCATTAACTTATTCACAGAAAATGCTTAATTATGCACTACTAATAAATCGCTAACATAAAGCTAAATGTTAATCCATATTTTATGTATATTAAGAATACCACGTCTTGTTATAATCTAAAATGTATTTTATTGGATATATTTGCGTGAAAATCAGGTCAAGGCAAAGTGAGTAAGTGTAATCCATAAATAATGAAAAGGTTAAGAATCCAATACAAACCTTTGCAAAAGTATTTGTATTATTTGTAAGGATATACATATGTGTTCAATTGCATTCCAATTCCAATGCGTCTTATTTACACTAGAAGTTTGAACCACTAAAGATTTTAAAAATGAAACATTCTAAAAGCAAGCAGAGTTTCTAGATAGTATCATTAAATGAAAATGTATGGACATGAATGTACAGTTTTAATACAAATAGTGTTTGTTAGGAATATTTTATACTTACATTCTATTTCGATGATATTGATCCATAACCTAACATACTTTTATTTTCAACAGATTTATCTAAGTTGTTTCGGTGTTTTTTTTAGCTTCGTTTTTACATATTTGTTTGTTTTTATAGTGAATAAGATAATAATAGAATATTGACGGCTGTACCACAATTTTTGACATTTTTACCTATTATGACAGTTTGTTTTGTTCACACTTCGTCATGCGACTGTCATACAAGTAAGAGGTTTAGCTAGCTATAAAACCAGATTTAATTCCCCATTATCTACATGAGAAAATGTCTGTACCAAGTCAGGAATATTACAGTAGGTATCCATTGGTCTGATGTGTTTCATCTTTTGATTTCGACATTTGATTAGTACATCTATTTTGAATTTCCCTCAGACGTCAGTAATGTTGTGATTTGCCTTTTTAGGTTTTTAAATTGTGAAGTTGGTAATACCTAGCTATTCAAAAGTTGAAGAAGATTCAAATCAAAACACTCACAGCTATCAGGCACACGCAAAATGTTGGTCAACTCTGGAGTACTTCCATAAACAACACTGGCATCAACAAAGGCTGTTGCGAGGTTTGTCTGTTGCCTTACTACAATATGGATAAAATGCATGAAACAATATGCATACTTTTACTGCAAGCATGGCAATCTTTGCAGCATTTTAATTTTTCGCCAGTTTTGTGGTAAAGGATTCACAAAATTAAAAATGATACTGCGAAATGTCATTCGAACTGGATGGATAGGACCAACATCGTATATGAATATACATTATCCCGAAATCGTAAAAGGAAACCAGTATGAATATGAATTCAGTCTTCAAATCGCGAAATTTCCTGATTTACAGTAACTGTTATAATAATCCATACCAAAAGAGACGAAAATCACAAACAGGCGATGACTTGTTATTCAGCAATTATCATTATATGCAAACAAGTGTTTTAGAGTATCTAAATTTTGAATGTATCAAAGTGCTTTTAGATATCATAATTTTTTGAAATATGTTTCATTTTTGCCGACCAAAGTAACCAAAACCAGGCAATAATGTACACAATTATATGTTTCAATTAATGATTAGTTTTTTTTTCAAAATCTAGCAAATATTACATAATTAATGATCTTTTATAAACTTACAAACTACCCGTACTTTTAACGATGTACCTACCTCCCTCTTCATCCAATTTTCCTGTTGCTCTTACAAAGTTAATACATCCTGGTGGTAAATCAGTATCATTCTTTGGAATTTCAAGTGGAAAGCAAAAATCACGACTTAAGGTAGCACAATACAAAGATTTTTCATCCCCAATCAGACATCTTTAAACTGGTGTAATTCCACTCATCTTTCTTTAAATTTTAAAAATGAGGTACGAAAAGAAAGAAGAAGGACCAATCTTTCAAATTATGATAATTTCATTATGACATAATTATTACATCATTAATTGTTATGTAATTAGTTGCCATATTGTGATGTCTATACTTGAATGAATTTAGCTTCTTTGTTATTCATAGCATCCCAAAATATTTTATAGATTCGTGCACAACACAGTTTGACCTCCAAAACTGTGTCTCAGATTTTTCCTATTGTATTTCGTTCTCTCATAAATCTTCAATGAAGTTTGCAACATCAATTCATAAGAGACCACTAAATTCAATTGGGTATAAAATTTGTTCTATTGATGTTTTTGAAAATCTGAGACACAGTTTTGGAGGTCAAGCTGTGTTGTACAAGAATATATAAAATATTTTGGGATGCTATGAAGAACAAAGAAGCTAAATTCATTCAAGTGTGGACATCACAATATAGCAACTAATTACATAATAATTAATTATGTAATAATTATGTCATAATGAAATTATCACAATTTGAAAGATTAATTTTTCTTCTTTCTTTTGGTACCTCATTTATAAAATATAAAGAAGGATGAAATGAATTACATCAGTTTTAAGTTGTCTGATTGGGAGTAACAAAATCTTTGTATTGTGCTACCTTAAACAAACAAGAATTTCGTGTTACAAAAATGTTAATCCTTGATTCATTAAAATATTCCAACATCCTGCAACTGCATTGCATTTATTTTTCATTTTGTATTTCGTATATTCCGTTTTTAAGTTTAAGTTTAGTAGAAACAGAGTAGGCGTGATAGAGAAAAATCAACTCAACAATAACATATTTTGATGGATTGACTAAAGTATATTAAGGACTGTACAATTCAAATACATTTTTTCTCATACAATTACACTGTTAGGACGATGTATACGAAATGCTAGATTTACAATGACGATTTTAGAAATTATGTATACATATACTGATATCGAAATCTATAATGTTATATCATAATTTTACGAGGTTTATCCCGAAGCAATTTTTGCAATAGAAAAGACATTGGGACTCCTCCAAAATTAGATACGGCCGTTTTTATCCTTGCATTCTAATACACAAATGATTCATAGACAACACAAAGCTTCTACTTAATTTAGCAAGACATATACAAACTCATATCTGTTTGGAATTGCACAGCAGTCATTCTCCTTAAATGCTTCGAAAAGAAAAGTATACATACATTTTAAGATAAATCTCTTATAGAAGTTAAATATCAAATTTCATTACTGTCGGATATAATGATTAACCAATCATGAGTAACTTTTGTGCATCCTCAGCTAGTAGTTTGTCTGTTGTTGTTACTTCCCCTTGTTCGGATTCTAGTCGTTTGACTTTTGTGATAATCGTCTTTTTGGATCTTTTTGCTACATATGTTGACGGAACATGTTTCTGGTGTATTGAACAATAAAGCTTTGTTAGATATTATTATTTACTAAAATAAATATAGAGAAACTAAATAAATATTAGAAGGAAACTATATCATCTATATGCAATAGACAAAATTGCAAGTTCTTTTAAATGTTAGAATTAGAAAATTAAAAACAAGGTATTTACATGGCATCTCAGTTTGAATGACGTCATGTGCTAGTAGCTGGGCGTGCGATGCTACCTGTGCAGACCTGGTTCTGTCTCTCTGTATAAGTGGTCCTAATTTTTCGTCAATTATTGCCTGTGAAACTAAACGAGCGTTTGGTAATTCATCACCATTTTTTGCAGCACGGGGTAATCCTATCCCTACAAAAAATAAACAGAAAACAATATTTTCCGAAAAACTGGCAAAACGATTTATTACAAGATGAGCGAGGATCCTTAAGTTAAAAAGGAATTGTTTCTGTTACGAACCACCATGATCACAATGAATGTCTAAATATTAAAAAAGATCCTTCGAAATAAAATCTGATGTGAGAACCAAAGAACACTCTAAGATGTTGTTCCACTACGATTAATGTCCATTGATTTCGACTATTTTGCACATGCCTAGATGTTTGGATGATATTTTGGCTCTCAATGATCACGACATCAGTATGTAAAAATATTGTACTAAAATATTAACGCGGAGTTGAAAAACAAAACAATTACTTATAAATATGAATTAAATTACTAAATTCCCTGGTTATTCAGTGATTAATTTATAGGGATACTTCGCCAACTGCTGCAAGTCGAGTAATTTGTCATTACAGCAAAGAAAAGTAAGTGCGAAAAGGTATTAGTTTAGAAAAAAAAAATATTGTTCGACAAACATAAGACTTAATATTCTTACCATCAGCGTAGTCAATAACATTGTTTTCATTTTCATCAGGTAATCTCTTAAAGAAAGTATTGGACGCTCCTTTTCCGTTCTTTAGGTTGTTACAGGATCCGTCAATTGTTCTGTACTTAGCATCAACATCACACACTGCGAATAAAAAAAGGAAATGCATTATTTTGTATATCTAAACTATAATCAAGCTTGTCTTTTGCAAATTGAGATTTGTCCTTTGTAATATTTGAAATTTGAAACAACGAACTTTTTTATTGGATTTAAATAAATTCTTACTCGTGTTATTATGATTAAATTAATAAGCACAATTTTATTTGATGTCAACGTCAACATTAATTCATATAAACAAATGATTAAAAAATCGAGTGTAATCTATACAATAGTATATCATAATGAATCATTAAACTGTCAAGATTGCTTCCCAAAACTAATTCACGAGACATTAGTCAAAGGCAAGAGGGGCAATGGGACCAAGGAGACTTATAAGTCGAAAACGAATTGACAATGTGGTAAATTCAGTTAAGTACAAAATATTCGTTTGAAGTCAATAAAGACCTGTTCAGTCTATGTTTATACTTGTATGCAGTTTGTATTCACATGCACACTTAAGCGATGAATTGAATTGTCTGACAGTCTACTGAACAGTTATGAGACTGTTACAAGCGATGGATACACACAAGTTTGAAAGACTAAACATGGCTCAAAATTTATTGTTCCGTCTTTTAGATGTTTTTGAGAAATAAAGGACCGTTTAAGACTGAATTTCAATTACTAATGTAAGCTTAAAAGTAAATATATTGTTGTCGATCGAACCTCTTATAGACATTGTCCGAAAACATGAACAAGACTAAACTCCATTAATTTGATAGTTTAAACATTTCACAAGTAAACATATTGTGTTTAATTAATTCTCTTAACTAATATTTTCTTATAGCATGTAAAATTAACTTGTCAAATGGTGTATAGCTACTAAGGAATTGAGGATTATCATTATGTTGGAAAAATCATGAATGAAAGAAAAATTCACGAAAACAACGACGTTACATAAAAAAACCTTAGAAATGAAGAAATTAAATTCAATGTTTGGTTTTCCAAACATGTTTACGACAGAAATACATACATATACATTGGAAGATACTGAGGGACATTCAAACTCTCAAGTGAAAAACAAACGGACAAGGCCATGGCTCAGAGAGGACAAGCAAACAATAGTACACAAGACACAAAATAGACAACTAAAGACTTAGCAAAATGAAGAGCACCAAAATCTGGGAGTGATCTCAGGTGTTCTGGAAAGGTAAGCAGATTCTACTCAACATGTGGCACCCGACGTGACGCTCGTGTTATCACAAACCGAGTACATAGTCTATATTGGGAGGTCACATTCGTGGAAACGGGACGGGATTGAAGTAACGACATAAGGAACATATCCGATATCATCTGTGAAACAAAAATACGGAATTTTCATAACGGTCAACCAATTTGTCATGGCGTCCGTAAAATTTACGAAGTGGTGATTTCAATTTCTCCATTTGGAATTCTTAGTTAAAAAAAACATCCATATGAGCAGCAAGCCTCTGTCAAGAAAATCATAATTGTAAATACAAGTATGCAATATTGTTTCAATTTTGTATGTAGGTGCTTTTAGTATGTTGCTACATACAATTGGGAAGCTGAAATCATCTTTTTTTGTCGTATAATTTTTGTTTTCAACCCTCATTAATTTTTTGTAGATGTAAGTCAAGATATTAGGCAGATATTAGGATATAAAACATGGATTATTATCGAGGAAAACTGTATAAGGTACTTACCGATATCATCAGCACCGACACAAGCAAGGGCAACAAGTATTAGAAGTTTTGATATCGCCATTCCCAACAAAAACTGTTCCCGATATAGGCGAATTCTTGCTTTTATATCAACATCATAGGGGTACTTTTGGGAAATCTAGTTGATGTTTTCATTTATTATATTAAAAGTCTGCATTTGTCTTTTCAATTGTTTTTAAATTTCAACGGCGCTTTAAAGGACATCGGGAATATACTTCGGTCTAATATTTTAGTTACATATAATATTTACCTTCCGAAAACCTCTAACGCACTCCAATGCAAATGCAGCGAAAAGGCCGTGATAACAAATCTTTTGTTTGCCATTCTAATATAGCGTGCAGCTTTCGCTTTTTAAACAATAGCAGATTAAGGTAGCACAATACAAAGATTTTATAACTACAACTCCCAAGTTTTAAAATGCTGTAACTTTCTTAATAATGCTTCAAAATTTATAAAAGTGGTAGTTTTGGATAGCTAACAGATTATTCTTTCAAACTAATGCAATGTTAGTATTATGCAACAATTATGTAACCAATTATAATGTTAACTGTGTCTAAAATATTTTTCACCAAATTTTCACTTTCAAATGAAATTAGCTTCTGCATAGGTATCCCTAGAGGGTTGATTTTATTATATGTTGTTCCTATGGCCATTATCTACAAAAGGGTGTCTCAGATTTCAGATAGAATGTATAGAACAAATTTTACACCTAATCAAACATTATCCTCTTTTGTGTGGTTAGGATGTTTACACTAATTAGAGATTTATGAGAGAATGGAATACCATAAAGACAATTTGAGACACCCTTTTGAAGCCCATGATGTGTTGATTAAGATTACGTTAATATTTTCTGTATAGTTAAAGAAATGATGGAGCTAAATGCATTCAAGTGAATTGACCCAGATTTTGCCACTAATTACATAATAATTGATTACATAATCATTGCATAATAAAAATATTGCAACCATTTAAAAGATTAATCTTTTATCTATCTATATATACCTTTTTTATTATTTTCTATGCATTCATAAAAAAGTTATAGCATTTTAAAGGTTAGTGATTGGAAGTAAAAAAATCTTTGTATTGTGCTACCTTAAATGAGTGATTTATCTAATTTAGCCTAGAATAATTGATGCATATTTATAGGTATGACATATTTCAAGTTGACCTTCGAAGTTAAGACTTTTTCTAGAGGTTATTGAAAACAAATCATAAAGGCGATAAATAGGGATCAGTGACTCGCTTAGCACACTCATTTTCACTTCTGTTTTTTTTTTATTGATGTACTTGTCCTATTGGAATTGAAGTAATTCATGCAATGCATAGATTTGAAACAATTTTCAAATGACCTTGTTTGCATTTTTTCGAACTTTATTTTGAACGTAAAAAATAGTTTTTTTTTATGCTATATTATATAACATCAAAGACTCAATAATACATGGACAAACATAGGTGCCTGGGGTATTTTTAAATTTTAAATGGAACTTCCATCTCCTGCATTTTTTAAGAAATGTTTGACATCTTTAAAATGTTTTTCAGTTATTCATCTGGGATAATAACTTAACCTTCCTGTAAAAATACGATGCGAGGTGCTTTTATTTGTTTAATGTCAACACGACGTTTGATTCATAGAAATGTCACAAAGCATACAAAAGAACATAACACAATGCAATGGGATTAACTTGGCAACCTAATTGGAGTGAAGCAGTCACATAGTGATACGACATCGTTTCTAGACTAACAAGTATTTTTTGTCTTTTAGTTTTGTGTTTTTTCTGGTGCCTAGTGTCAATGGAATCAGTGAAGCTTTTTCCAACTGCATTTCGTAGTTCATTCCTATTCTAAGCTTTTCCCGACTACCTTTCAATACATATTTTAAGATTAACATATAACACCACCGTACACGGTATTGTGACTGGTTGAACCCTCGCACACCTGCTGAACCCGACCAGTCAATACTCATGATTTTCAAAAGGCTGTTTTTGGTTTGTTAATCTGACGTAATTGGTCCTTGTTTCTACGTAAAGGCCGTTGATTATTTTAAACTTTCTAGTAACAGTCTGTTGTTTCGTAGTTCTTTTATATTTGATACGTTTCCCTCAGGTTTAGTTTGTAACCCTGATTTGTTTTTTTCTCTATCTATCTATGAATTTCGAACAGCGGTATACTGCTGTTGCCTTTGTTTGTTATACTGGTGGCCTTGAAAGAGACTCCAAATCATTTTTTTTATCATTATCGAAGGCCATATATTACCAAACACATTTTTAAATTATCATCTTTGGTGGATAATGTTGTCATTGGCAATTACAAAAATGATCTTTCTTGTTCTAAAAATGTCATGATACAGATATTGTAATAGTATGCATATCTATTACTCAAAACAGGCAAATAAACATAAAGTGTCATCACACAACTAGTGATCATTTTGCGACTTTAACTTGTTACATGTTCATGGTTTA
This sequence comes from Mytilus edulis, assembly GCF_963676685.1. Taxonomy (NCBI): domain Eukaryota; kingdom Metazoa; phylum Mollusca; class Bivalvia; order Mytilida; family Mytilidae; genus Mytilus; species Mytilus edulis. Next base: position 15,219,366 of record NC_092357.1, read on the forward strand.
TGATAAATCCTTTCAAACATGTACATACATGTTTTTTTGCCGTGAAAGTAAACAATCTGAACTCCTGTGTCCATTTATTAATGAATAAAGCCATCTTGCATAACAAGTTTATTTATGTTGTAGAAATATCTCCATATTCCACGTAGTCTTTACAACAAAATTATTTTTACCTGTGTACGCTATTTTTTAACGGCATTCTGTCCAATGTCATAGTTGTCTTTCTGATTTTGTTGTAAATATTCCCCCCTTTGAATTGATTTATGTTTTCTTGTTTTTTGTTTATCAAGTTAAACCATTTCAATTGATATTGTATACCACAAATCTCAATGTGAAATTATATATTTTTTTAATACACATTGAACGACAAAATGTCTTCCTATGTGACGTTTACATTTTCTGACGCCAAACACGCGAAGCAGTGAAATTATTTTTTTAATTTGATAGATGCTTTTTGTGCTATTTTGTAAATGTTTGTTTGTTTTGAGATTGCAACACAGTGATGACTGTTGTAACGGTAATACTATGTCTGTTTTGTTCACGCACCGTTGTAAATATAACGGAATTTGATTCGACTGCCATTCAAGCAATAGGTTTAGCGATATACAACCAGGTTCAATCCACCATTTTCTACATTTGAAAATGTCTGTACCAAACAGGAATATGACAATTTTTTTTTTTGTCAATTCGTTTGAAATGTTTTGTTATTTAATTTTGCCATTTGATTAGGGACTTTCCGTTTTGAACTTTACTCGGAGTTCAGTACTTTTGTGATTTTCCTTTTTGGATGTCGTACTTTGACTTATAATGAATTAAATTAACAACTTGTGACTTGGATGGAGATTTGTCTCATTGGCACTCATATCACGTCTTCTTATACATGTTGTATCTAGATATCTTGAACCTGAATGATACATTCTTCAATAGATATTTAGCAGACAAATATCAATCAATCAATCAATCAATCAAATAATCATTAATGACTCATCGTTAAAAATAAAAAGAAGATTTGGTATGATTGCAAATGAGACAACTCCCCACAAAAGACCAAATGATACAGAAACTAACAGCTATAAGTCAACGCACGGCCTTCAACAACGAAAAATCCCATTAGCCAACCAATACACGTAATCAAATTTAATAGATGAATGACTACATTTTCACATGAATTTCAAATTTAACAAATGAACACTTCCTTGGAGATGTAGAATAGTTCTTTTAAAAATAGCTGCAGCAGATGTGAATTTTAATCATAAGATCATAACAGAGCAATATATATATTTGCTAGTAATGTTAGTTCATATTAAATAAATCTATAATTTTCATTAAAAGCATCTAAATTTAACTTAAACTTAAAGGTTCATATCAATGTAGGATCAATTGAGAAAAAAACATTTATGCTTCAGATAAAATGTCACAAAATTTTCTCCTGTATCAGTTTCATTCGCAGAGTAATATCAGAGAATTAACAATAATGGTATTTTGAGAACAAAAGTCATCAGATATGATCCGAGACCACAATTATTTTGTAGTGCATTTCTTTTAGAACATAAATGAAAATTAAAAAAATGAAACCTGCGCTTTCTCAATGAAAGTTTACAGTGTGTTGTACTACTTTTGGGACAAATTATATCAAAATTTCAGAAAACTTCATCGGCTCTAACTCAAAATATGGACAATTTTATGTTTAGGGCGTCTTGAAATCTTTTGACAGCTTCCGAAGTGCTAATTTTTCGACTTTTTCAGCTTGACCAAATCACTACTTTCCTTTAAAATTATGTACTCAATTTTTTTACAGTGTAATTTCACCCCATTACTTGCAATTTGAGGTATTATACATGGAGAAATAAATTTGGAACAGGTATAAAAATTAATGGCACGTTACCCACTGTCAACACTAGGGACTATATTTGTGGACAACGAAAATCAAGGGACGACAATTGTGGTCTCGGACCATATGGTTAAAATTTGTATATACTGTTTACTTTCAATTTCAGTGTAAAACTATTCTAATGTCACATGAATACGTAGAATATACGGTGCTTATAGTAGCAAGTCCCTAAGCAAATAACAAAATTAAAAGCTTAATCACATCAAATGAATGAAAAACAACTATTTTATTTCTTGCTTGGTACATTTATTTTCTTAAGTAAAAAATGGTGGATCAAATCTGGAATTATAGCTAGATAAACATCTCTAACTTGTATGATAGTCGCATAAAATTCCATTCATTTATATTGACAACTAATTGTTATTAAACAAACAGACATAATAGGTTAAAAATAATGCAATCATTATCATAGCACAATAACACAATGACGGGATTTACAGGTACAGAGCTACGTAAAATGGATGTTACCAAAAGGGCGTAACAGTAAAAAAAGGTAATTTATAAAGATAATTAAAAGTATACTATAACACGTTATTAAGAAATTAAACAACGTCAGGGCATAAAATCGTGCATTATTTGTGAAGTTGATACGGAATATTTATCAAAAAGTTTATGTTATCTTCCGATGACCTGTTTTTTTAGAAAAAAGGATAAGACGTTCTTTGAGATACCCCTGGTTCATCCATTTTCTGCTCAGACACTGATAATGTTTCAAAAGTCTAAGAAGCAGATGCAAGCTATTGAATACCAAATAAATTTTTAATCCCATATGTATATTGTAACTACGATGGTTGAAACTGTTAATTTCAAAATTAAAATCGTCTCGTTTGTCATAGATTATTAAACTGAGATGACCGCTTATGCTAAAACATTTCTACTCCTTTTTGTGACGATTTATCGAAATTTCGAATCGTTTACATTCCAGTCATTTGATGTGTTTGAGCTTTTGATTTTGTCATTTAAATAGGGACTTTCCGTTTTGAGTTTTCCTCGGAGTTCAGTATTTTGTGATTTTACTTTGTACAGTTATAAGTTGACTTACATTATAAATTCATAGCACAATATTAATTTATCTGGAGCAACTTTGAATTTGAATATAGTTAAAGATACAGTATAATCTTTAAAAAAAAAAGGCACATGTATTTTAATTTAGGGTTTAAACAATAAATGTTATTCGATATGTTGTGTTTTTGTTGTTAATGGGTTTTTTTATATTTCGTGATGCCGAACGTGACCTTTGATTGATTTGGTAATTATTGCATGGTCCTTTTTTTGCCGATAAGTTCTTCATTTATGTTTGTTAGAGTACATCCTTGGCTTTCAAATTGTTAATAATGAAGTTGAAACAAGGAAAGTGCGATACATGCAATTAATTCATTATTATTAGTATTGTTTTCATATTTTACAATATTATGGATATTCATTTGATACATTTAATATACATCATAATACATTAATGCTCACAGCAAAACAACTTTACCAATCTTTTATAAAAAACATAAAAATTATTGTAAACATCCAAATGGTAATTTTATAATGAAAATAATATCAATAAATCATTGAATAGAGTAAAGTAATGGAAATATATGAAGCGTATTGGATATTCAAACCTTGATGATACAATAAAAACAAGAAATGTGTTTCTTGATTTAAAAATGAATATATATTTATATATTTTTCATCTCGTTAAATCCGTTCGTCTATAAATCAATTGCAGCACAGGCTTCAAATCTTTACTTGTGACATTACCAAATATTACTTATCAACCAGTATGTGCTTGCCGTTACAAACACGTAATTGTAATAAGAGTCATAAAACTTTCAGAGCACTTGAATATAACTCTTGTTTTTGTTTGACTGGTGCTGCTAAATTTCAAGATTTCGATTTGCTTAGTCTATGATTCTCTAAGTTGTGTTTTGTCTCTTATTGTTTAACGGTCTTTGCAATTGCATTTTCATTATAAATTTCATGTGCCTGAAGTTGGTTTATCGATTTCACAAGTCAGGATTTCTAAAAGACGAATATTTGATAGAATAAAAAAACGACACAGTTTAAGCCTATATGACCAGAATTTTCATCTTACGCAATCTTTGTCAATTGGAGCGACACTTGGTGCGTACACAATGTTAACCGGCAAAGCATGACTCGTCAGGCATACAAATATACTACCAGTACCAATGTCACAACAAAGACCATCCTCATCGGAACTCTTCTATTGGCAGTTCAAAGATTGCGCGATCAACACACTTGTTACTAGAATCTCTGGTATCGAACCAGAAGAGACAAAAACATCATTGTTCAGAGCATAAGTTAATACTCTCTTTTGCAGGGTTAAAAGAATTATTCTATTCAATTTCAAAGATATAACATAGAGGATAACAAAAAAATGTTATCTTCCTGATTAACAACATATGTCTCCACTATCATCGCTCACTTCCGAGTATTGGTAAAAATCCGAGATATTGCTACGTTTTATATTATTTACATTCCACATTTCTTAGTATTCATTTGTTAATTTTGTTCTTTAAATATTTTTGTCTACATAATCTTGTCTAATATTTGTGTCTTATAACTGTAAATGACCTTGCAATGTCGCCCCTTAGTTTTGACGTAATGAAATTGAGTCTTGAACTTTGAAGAGATCATAACAGTATAATTTATCGTACCCGGATTCGAATTTAAGTAATTAGTTTTTTAAATATATTTATTACCGGACGAAGGTATTTCCCATAAAAAAAATATTGTTTTTATGAATAGTATTCTTTTTAAATCCCATACTGTAAGGTTAACATTTAACAGTTTGAAAGCAATTTTTGAGTATCCGAATGTCTTTGCTAAATCAGATTTGAAATGTTAAAAATCTAACATCTGAAAGCCGATGACAAAAGATAAAAAACCATGAAGAGCAATGTGACTAAAATGTGTTTTTAATAAATTACAAAATTTACCAAAAGTAACCTTGCCTGAAGGAGTTTGAACCCTTCGTTTCTTTATATTTCGTTAATTTTAGAACAAAGAATTGATGAACCATGCCTAAAAACAGAGACTATCAAGTTCATAATATGCACGGGGACAAACATTCAATTCGAAGTGGCATCAACAAAATATTATTTTAGTAAATTGAACGACACACTTTCAAAAAATACTTTATGTCTGTCTGAAATTTTTAATTTGTATTCCAAAATTGTTAAACAACAGTATTGAATCTAACTAATACTTTATTGGGATACCGTTATTATATTCTTTTATAAAGAAATCTTTTTTTTTCAAATTTGAGAAAGTTGACCATTTACAAATGAGTTACACTTTAATATTTTGCATATAAAGTATTTTTATATGCCAACAACATTAAAATGAATATCACAATGCATAATTATTCAGACTTCGAGCAATCATCATTTATTTATTCTACCAAATTGTCGGGCTCTATGGTTTGTTTTCGATTTCGTAACTAACAAAGACACGGGTATAATTTGAGATACATATAGATTTATGAACGAAAAAAAAAAAAAGAATGTATAACAAAAGATTTATAATGTATGTCAGAAGAATTATTTTCGAGAGTAAATTTTCATCAGGAACAATCACTTATAAACAATTGCAATTCAAAGATCGTCAATTTTCGAAATCATGTAGAATCTTATAACAAAATGGGGCATTCAATGAGTAGTCTATTTAACGCTATTTAAATAATGATATACAAGAATGGTACAACTGAAAAAATGTAATGCATAATATTTTATGGTGTTTTTTTTTAATATACAAACGATAAAAATGTAATTATTTTTGCATCACCGTGTAATGTTTTGTTAGAAATAATAAAATTCCCTTTTCAATCTGCAATTATACCTTAATATCAAAATGAGATTTTAATTGGACCTACAGGTCGTATATGGGTTTTCATTTATATATAACCGTATATTATTATTGTATCCGATATATATTTACTGAACAAACGACAGAAATGTCGTTAGAAGATTTTTTGGCAACATCGTTTTTTTTTCTGTATACAAACAAAATACCCTTTTTAATCCGTAATTATATTTTGATTGATGTGGCATAGATGTTACATGAAGGTATACCCAAATATACACAAATACCCGACTATGTCGTCATTTAAAATAAATACATGTAATATTAAGGTAAATATATTGCATATGCACCAGGTAAACAAAGATTGCTGACTTGAATACTTAACAAAAAAAAAAAAAAAGATGTGTCTATTTGATAAGTAGTTCTTGTCGTCAGGGAAGTGCAAATAACTCCACTGATTGGTCAACACAAAGGGGTGACTTTCATCAAAGTAGGGAAAAATATATAACCTACATGTATAACATGTATAAATAGCAAAACTCTTTCGATCAGTTTGCATTTGGAAGAAAACATTTATGCAAAAATTCAGCAATGAAGACTCCATTCAGTCTGGTCTTCGGCATAGTTTGTATTTTGCAAAGGGCAGATTCTCAAGGTATGTTATTTAAAACAGCTATTTTTTTTCTTAAGTTATAGGTAAGTGGTTTATTTTGTTGGACAAATTCAATTTAGATATATTATAACGGTTCTAATATTTTCTTATTTTCATTGATTGAGATTAAAGGTTTCAATTGTTTTTACTTACTGGTATATGAATTGTGAAAAAGACAACTCTGCAACAGAAAAGGGTTGTTTCTTCTTCCTTTGTTGTTTATTAGGAGTTTAAGCACACCTTTTTGTAACTTTTGGCCCTCAATGCTCTTCAACTTTGTTCTTCTTTTTGCTTTCGAACTTTTTTCATCTGAGGGTCACTGGTAAATCTTGTGTGGACGAAACGCAAGTCTGGTGTATTAAATTTTAAAACCTGGTTCCCTTTGTTAGCTATTATTCGTGTGTTTCTTTGTCCTATATGTTCTCCCATCTATTTGTACTGTAGTCCTGTCATGTCGTGCTGTCTTTTTAAAGTTATATTTAACATTGCCATAAAAGCGGCAGGTTTGGCATGCCACAACACCAGGTTCATCGCATCTTTTTTTCTTGAATTGTCCCGTACCAAGTCAGTAAAATTGCCATTGTTATAGTATAGTTCGTTTCTGTGTGTGTTACATTTTAATGCTGTGTTTCTGTTGTGTAGTAGTTTTCCTCTTATATTTGATGTGTTTCCCTCAGTTGTAGTTTGTAAACCGGATTTGTTTTTTTTTATCAATCGATTTATGAATTTCGATCAGCAGTATACTACTGTTTCCTTTATTTGTCTTTAAATTAATGTTATGTTTTCTGAGGCCATTGAGATGATAGCGGTATTTTTTGTAGTACACCTTTAATATATTTATCGTATACCGGTAGAACGCATATATAGTTTGAACAGCGAAATGGTAACAATCATATACCCTAATTTCTTATCACCAACCCAGTAGCCAGTGCCTTGGCACTGGCATGAAAATACGGATTTTGTGTAATTGAAATTTGCTACAAAATTTTAAACTATCTTAAATTAAGAAATGCATCGCCCTCATGCAAAGCTCTGATTCCGTGTCCGAATTTGGTTATACTTTTTTCCTATATTTGGTTTCCTTTTAATACGCTTTGAATTTTAAAATAGTTTTACCTCGAGCATCTCTGAATACACAATGATTTCATCTGGTGCAGAACAATTTGTATTGTTTACTAGTATGTTGTTACTATAATATGTTCAAGATGTAAGTTTGATGTATATTAATAAATGAACTAACAAGTCACGATACAAACAAATGGAATACCTACCATTTAAGAAGAAGAAAGAATGCGCCTTCTGTTAAAAAAAATTGAAATGAATATTGTCTGCAATTGAAAGCGGACGTGTTTCACTACGTGTACTTCTATATTATCAGGTTTACCGAACGGATCATATTACTATGATATCGTTTTGTTTTTATCTCGCGCATCTTGAATGACATACACTTATCCCAGTGCAAAAACGCTGATGTCATTAGTTTATACCGTCGAATATAACGATAGACATAATATTGATATGGTATTTCATACTCGAGTAATTGTTTTCGAATACATTTTATATCAATGATATCACAAGTGAAGGGAAATGTTTTTTTTATAACAGTAGATACCTGTTTTTCTCTATATCGTTTCACGTCTAAATGTACACAGGTTGCTTTCAAAGTACGTGTACATTTAACAAAATGATCGTTTGAATATGAAGTCAAATAGTAGTGATTCATTCATAATGCTAGGAATACATGTTTGCTGAGTTGTAATCTTAAGCGATTGTGTGATCTTTCTATTTGTGCCCATTTTTATCGATGACCTACATCGTAATTCCAAAAGCCTATTTGCTATGATTTTAAATGCGACATGAAACTTTGAATGACGGGGATGTGAAAGTTTAAAAAAACAAACATCATGCCATATATAGCATGCTAGCTAAAAAGCAGAAACATTGACGTACGTCTCTCATATTTTATATTTGACATAAAAACCACATGAACAACTAATAAAATTTAAATTTGAAAAGACAAACGTAATTGAAACAGTTTGTGACCCTACAGAAACACATAATCTGTATCTTTAAGAATAGATACTCATCAAACATTAGTTTACTAAATCTACTGGAGGTAATATTACTGATAAATGACTAAAACAACGTACATAACTTGTAAATTTTAGTGTTATGATTATACATTGCATTGGTTCTTCATCGATGGTCTCGTGGTACTGCGTTCGCCCTACTAGTAGAGATCATGTGATCGATCCGCGGCTTGTTCAAACAAAAGACTTGCGAATTGGTATTTGTTGCTTCTCCGATAAGCATGCGGCATTAAGGGATAAGAACTAGCATGCTAAAGTACAGCCTTGCGTATTAGTCTAGTACATTACAGGGTGAATATTCATACAACATCAACATGTTTCAGTCCTGAATGTGCTTATTAATTGCTCACCAGACACAAAGCAGCCACGCATCATCGTCATCAATGCCTTGATTGATAAACCCATTTCCTCGTATTTACTGTTGGTAACAAATATTTTTCTGGTATCGACAATGGAGATATCATGACGATATACATTTTTATACTTGAAAAAATATGTCTGATTATGTTATATAAATGTGTGCTCAAAATAGAACTATAGTACAGTTTTTCCAGATTGCTTGTTTAAATTTATTAAAACCTATGCATTTTATTTCAAAGAAATAAAAGTTTAATAGGTGTTTTATTATACTAAAATTAAAAAAAAATATGGTTTTCATCTTTTTTCTCGTGCATTTAAAATCTGTTCAAATCTGTTCTGATCAAACATCCCTACCAGGCTGAACGTGCGCGGATCCTTTTGGTATAGTAATAACAAATATAAACGATATGAATGAATCAAATAGTATGTATTAGCAATTTTTGGAGGACTAACCGATATACGTTTTATATATGTTGATGACTTTCTAAAACGTTAGCATCTATAGTTAATAATTTCATAAAAAAAGTATAAAAAATTAGTTATGAAATAGATATGTGCTAATTTACTGATTTTCACGTTGGGGTTAACACGCAGGCTTGACATTGAATGACGGAGCAAATTATTCGCTGTTAAATTCAATTTTTTGTCCTTGTAAGGCATGTGCAGGGTGACCCAAGAAAAGCGGAACATTTTTCTTGATAGGTTTTGCCAAAAAATGCTTTCGTGAGTATAGCTATTACCAGAAAGAAATGTGTGTAGAAATAAATAAATTGAACAAACAAAACTGGTTCCTAACGATGTGTCGTTTCATTTATTGTCTGTACTTATCACAACTGTAGACAACTATAACGTATGGTCCTACATCCCTATTGTTCTATTTCAATCAAGAAACAAAAATTTTTTTTTTAAGATATCAAAGTGATATTCAAATTCATATTATTCTAATTTCATAAAATTGCAAATTATAAAAGCGAGGTGTTTACATGTTTAATGGGCCGATTAACTCAGTATAATTAGGATGTAGTATACTAACAACCGTTAATAAAAAAGCTGTTAGACGTAGAATAACATTGTTCAAAGCCACTTACACTTATTTCAACCAGGAATACCAACAGTCAATAAAACAATAAAAGTGACAGTCTCAGTTCATTCGATTGTTTTTTCAAGTGATATGTATTTTAAAATTGTATTTCAAGACAGTTTTATCACTTCCTCATAACATATAAGTTACACCTGTACATCTATCACGTGCTGCAAATTCTTAAGAAATACAGAACTTATATAACTTTGGTAGTTGTTTATGTTTAGATAAACTGCCCTTTTATGGTTTTATTTTCGATTGTTCTTCTACATGCTCTAGTAGACGTGACTTTGCAAATAATTTTTTTTGGTTCATCCTGGTCTAGGCATTGGACTTTTTTTGAAGTTTGCCCTTGTTTTAAATATAAATAAGAATTAATGTGTAACATGTTATTAACCTAAACCTTTTCATATGGACATGCAAACTACTACTTGGTTTCAAATTGACGGTTATTAGGTTAGAGGTTTGAGTTGTAGAAAATATAAAACATAAAACAACACTATAAATATTTAAAACAAATGACAATGTCTAGGCTTATATCTAAATGTTATTAGTTGTTATACATTTACCCGATATACAATGAATATTTATCATGTGTATGTATCATTCGGCAATCCTCGGTAGAATCCTCTGCTCTCCTTCTATGAGGGTACGGAATCGGCCGAGTTGAGACGAATGGTGTAGGTATAGTTTAAATGCACGGAGAGATGATGAAAATCACAGGACTGTTTTTATGTCGAGTTATCTCCATTTCACAATATGTTGTATGACGAAATTAATCAGCTTTGAATTCAGTGTACATTTCATTGACATTTCAAAAACTGATTAAAATAATGTACAAGATACTTTTTTATTGTATGCAAATTAAACACATATTATCAATTTTTTTTTGTAGTATACAGAATGTTAAAAATAATAACGATGTTTTAATATAAAAATAAAAGTGCATTGATTTCGATAGTCCCAAACGCTTTTCTGAATTTATGAAAAGGAAGCGATATGTTATAACGAATAAAACTATGAGATACATTCGTGCGGTTTACTGTGTATTTATAGGCTATTTTTAATGCTGTCATTTGTCCTGTTTGTGATCTGTTAAGCAAAATTCGTTGATAGCCGTTTTTTGTGGTGCCTCATAATTATATACTATTTTTTATATTGCTGCTAGACATACATTTACAATACCAAACATCATACTCCACAACTAACAAACATGACAAATGGATCCACGTTATATTTTTCAAAATCCAAATAAAATACTATTAAATGCCGTTCGTTCACTTTTTTTTCTGATAGGAAAAATTCAATGAACTCCTTCGCAATACGCAAATGATAAGGATGAAAGTGAGTTTCATCTCATAACATTTTTTTTTAATTTCCTGTTCAAACAAAGCTTGTGATGAGGATGCTAAATACAGAACGTTTGATGGATCTTGTAACAACCTTGAACATCCAGAATTCGGGAAAGCTAATACTTTGTTTGAGAGATTTGTAAATGAAGATGGAAACTATGTATTTGATTATGCAGATGGTAAGAACATTATTGTTTATCTTTTTTAAAGTTATTGTGTCTTTGTTTGGCCACGAACTTATTTTCCTTCAAAATTCCTGAATTATCATACAAATGCTGTATATATTTCACAAAAAGATCAAGAGCCATCACATCAACATACATAAATGTTGTGTATCAATACTAAATTCATACGGATATTTATCAAAAAGAAGATGTGGTATGATTGCCAATGAGACAACTATCCACAAAAGACCAAAATGACACAGACATTAACAACTATAGGTCACCGTACGGCCTTCAACAATGAGCAAATCCCATACCGCATAGTGAGCTATAAAAGGCCCCGATAAGACAATGTAAAACAATTCAAACGAGAAAACTAACGGCCTAATCTATGTAAAAAAATGAACGAAAAACAAATATGTAACACATAAACAAACGACAACCACTGAATTACAGGCTCCTGAATTTAGTATATCAACAAAGTAATGACGTCATTGCTTCGAAATATGTTCGATTAAATTACATTTCTCCTATACTTGGAGTACCGAAATCAATTTGACAAGATCTATTTTTTAATATAGTATTCGATATATGAACTACAGAATCATTGAACAATAAGTTGTAAAGGACACAACACTTTTTCTGCTTTTCATCAATTTAAATCACAACTTTATCATTCTGATGTTTTTAACATTCCATTTGTCATAAATACAGTTATGTTGTCTCGTTTTCAAATTATTGAGTTTCCTTTTGTTCTAAATTTTAGCATAGAAATCATATATAGAAGTTTTAAATTTAAGTAATTACCGATATAATTTCCAAATTAACCTTATAAAGAATATTTGGTAATCGCTTTCCATTTTTAAAAGCGTAACATCTACCTGAGTAAATATAGGACTTAAGCACATGTAAACAATCATTTTGTACATTTGTACAAATTTGTAGGAAAAGGATTACCCAGAGTTGCACAAAATGGTAACGAATTACCAAACGCTCGTTTAATATCCAAAGCAATAATGGACGAAGATTTAGGACCACCTAAACAGAGTGATAAAACCAGGTCTGCCCAGGTTGTCTCACACGCTCAACTACTAGCTCACGATGTCTTTCAAACTGAGATACCATGTAAGAACTAAATAATAATTATTCCGTCTTGAAATACCGCCAATTTTACAGAATATGGATATAGGAAGATGTGGTGTGAGTGTCAATGAGACAACTCTCCATCCAAACAACAAATTTGCACGGCCTTCAACACGGAGCCTTGGCTCACACCGAACAAAAAGCTATAAAGGGCCCCAAGATTACTAATGTAAAACCATCCAAACGGATAAACCAACGGTCTAATCTATATAAAAAACGAGAAACGAGAAACACGTATACATTACATAAACAAACGTCAACTACTGTACATCAGATTCCTGACAGGTGCAAATATTTGCAGCGGGATTAAACGTTTTAATGGTACCAAACCTTCTCCCTTTTTCGAAACAATAGCATATCATCACAAGAAAGAAAATCACACGATAAAATATCAATTGGAAGGCTTAACTCAATCACAAAACGTAAATTAACACACTATGAACGAATGAATTTGATCTGCGATACCTAAATGCAAATGCAGTTAATAAAATATTAGGGACACACATTCAAGGCCAAAAAGCAAACAAACAAGTCCGAGCAAAGCCGTGGCAAGACATCACTGCGAAATGTTAAACCCTTCGACAATAATGGTTTGTTTATACATTTGAAATAATTATTTCCAACTTGGCTTTTATCAGAATCATTTCTCAATGGTACCGTAGGTTTTTTAAAAGTATTGGACAGAAGAAAACATATTTGAATGCCACATTTGCAACTTAATAATTATAATGCACATTTATAATTTTTTCAAATGGCTATGTAAAACTTACAAACTAGGGAGGTAGAATACTTGCCAATACTTTGACTAAGAAATTATTCATCAATCCAAAAACGATGGACATTTACACAGTATTGCTTATGTTGTCTGTTAGTAATAAACGCATACATCAAAGTCATAAAAATGTATAACTTGTTGGTTACAGACGCATACATCAAAGTCATTAAAAATAAATAAGAAAAATGAATCAATCGTAACGACCAGTTAAGGAAAGACGTACATGACGTATTTGACAGGCTTGGGTGAGATAAATACAAACCGTGGCTGGATTAAACATTCTTTTATTTGTCAATCCTCTCTCATCTTGGTATGTTACTGAATAACATGTGCAACTCTAAATGTCATATCACAGATAGTATTTAAAGTTAATGTTATTATTATTTTGAAGCATTTGCTGAGAACAATTGCTGTGAAAAGCCAAACAGAAATAAGTACGTACTTAAAGCACGTGTCGAATATATCGACAACTTTTTTCTCTGTCTATTAATCACATTTTGAAAATCAATTGAAAATTCTAGTTCAGCATTATTTAACAAAAACAAAATATATCGGAAAAAAAGAGTCATAAGGTATCAAGTGGACAGTCAAAACTCGTATTTCGAAGAAAAACTAACAACGTCATGGCAAAACAATAAAACGTAGACAAGACAAGACAATACAGTCACATAACACTATAGAAAACTAGAATGAGTAACACGAACCCAACGATGAAGAAGGGGTGAACTCATTTGCTCCAAAAGAGTTAAAAGTTTCTTCTCAACATTTGGAACTACAAGTGTTGTTCATATATTTGATTACGAGATGAACTTATGCTTAGAGATTTCATGTTCATATTATTACTATTCAATGATCATAAATAATTGTTATGAGTATTCCATCTATGGCGACATTGTCAACGTTAACTTTAACTTACCATTAAACAAAGACTTTATGCTATGGAAATCACCTTGCCCTTTTTACCGTCATCTCTGTTTTTCTATTATAAAATATGATGCTGTAGCAAAAATTAAATCTGAGATATTGGTTTTACAGAAGTCGTCAGTAAGTTTTGATCTTTTATCTATGTTATATTCAGGATTAAGAAATTTAAAAAAGGTATTTAAAATATGTTTTCTTTACAGTCTTGATTTTTGCTTTCCACTTGAAATCCCCAAGAATGATAAGGATTTGCCACCAGGATGTATTAACTTTGTAAGATCAAAAGGACAAAGAGACGAAAACGGAGGTATGTTAATTGTTAAAATTAAAACTATGAATAATTGTTTTACCTAAAAAAAATCCCCCTTTTTAGTGATTATTGCCCAATATGAATATAAATTCCTACGATATTGCAAAATATTGTTTCTTAGCGTTACAATTTGTTAGGCCAATTCTAATAAACTGCATAAATAAAAAATAAGCATGACTTTTTTTAGAAACTGATAATCATTCCGAATGTCATTTAAAGCATACAATTGTTTTGCAGTATTCAAATACAACAGTTGCAAAATGCCTTGTTAAGAATACAATTTTCATGTCAAAAGGCAAACACTTTCCAATCTGAGGTTTTCTAAATAATTTAACATGTATATGGACTTACCACACTGGGCACACATTTTGTTCAGAACTGCAGCTCAATATCAAGATATCATTTGTTTTAATGAAGTATTTATGTAACAGTTAATTGTAACTTCTACGACGATTTAGTTTCTGTCTTATTTATTATTAGAATAGTATTTAAAGTACGTGTATTTTGTTTAATGTATGAAGTTTATTAATATCACAGTTAGACAACAAGTTAACCTAGCAACAGCCTTCGTTGATGCCAGTGTTGTTTATGGCAGTACTCCAGAATTGATCGAGATTTTGCGGGTGCCTGATAGCTGTGAGTATTTTAGCTTTTTTTATAATTGTTTTTACTATTAGTTATTAAGTTATTAATTTAGTGTTTACTTAATGTGCAAAAGATATACCAATAAACTGAATAAGCAGCGATATTTTGTTCAATGCCTGTTCAAGATGATAATCTGTGGGATTTTGTTTACTTTAGTCTGTTGCCTTTTTGGCTGCAGTTAACATCAAGTGCACAATATAATTATCACACCCTAAATAAAATATAATTATCTCTTAAAGATCAAAGTATACAATGTTATAATAGGTCAATAACTACCATTGAAGGAATCTTATTTAAACAAAACAAAAACAGAAACTAAAAAAAAAGCGAAAAATACAAAACATATTATATTTTTAAGACTAAGGTTCATTTGTTTTGTTTGATAACGTATGTTTACATTTGACTGAGAAAATAAATTGTTCTGTTTGATAAAATATGTTTTTCACTACAAAAAAAACATAGTTTTAATAAACCCAATACACAACTGTTGTAATTACAAAGTAAAACACTAAACGTTATTTGATTGTTTTTTTCAGATTTGTTGAAAACCGATGACAATCTTTTACCCTCACCTGCTGGAGTAAACTCATGCTTTAAACCAGTTACACCTAGCAGATGTCCTGTCGCAGGTATTGATCATTTCCGATAAACAGACAAAAGATAGCAAAGGGACATTCAAACTCATAAGTAAAAATTAACTGACAACACCATGGCTTAAAAAAAACAGAGACAAACAAAATTACTAAAAATAATAATACAGGAAAACTAAAGACTAATCTACACGAACCGATAAAAAAATTGGGGTGACTTTAGGAATCTGGAAGGGTTATTAGATCTTGCTTCACATTCCGTACCCGTCGTGTTTCTAATGGTAGTACACGTCCGATAATAAGACGAAAGTATTCTTATGTATATTCAAGTATATATACATACAAATAAGTTACCTACTTTAAGTCAATTACAAATATCATTGTTTGCATATTCAAGACGGTATACAGGTTGATAGTTTGATTAAGTCAACCGTCCAGAAAAAAATAAAAAACGTTCACTCGGACATCAACATGTCATCAGTTTTTTATCGGTGTTTATTATGCAAGCAATAATATTTTACCCCACAAGACTACATATTGTATTAATTGAAAATTTTCGTGGAACTGTTACCTCTTTTAGGCAATCGGTTAATGTATCAATACGTATAGCGCTATTCCAACATTCTATATTTCTATGTAGCTATTATAGAGTGAATAAACACAGACTAATTAGCTGCAGGAAATGTAAATGTATCCCTTGTATAATCATGTTTCTAGTTAAACGAAAAGAAAAGATATCTAGCGCCTGGAAAATTGTATAGTTAATTCAAATGCTTCTTACTCTTATTTTATTTTGTCTGTGTGATGTCGTTTTTGCTTTCCAAGTCGTTTTATTTCTATTTCATGTAAATTTACCAAATTTTTTATTTTAACTATACTTAACACGACCTTCGATTTCCAACTGCGATATAGAGTTTTTAGTACACAATGTTTTTAAAATCCACAATATAAAGAATGTAATCACTGTGGCATCTCAACCTAGAGCTCCAATGGTAATTTATTGTCAGTGATATGTTTGCTTCTTTTCTTAAGTTACAATAATTAGTTCTCCATTATCGTGCCTGTTATACCCTTTACAGCCTGTTGACATACTGTACACACATGATATCGACATTGGATGTTTCAATTTTGTATTTAATCTTCAACATTTACGTATCACTTGTTTCATTTTGTAGGCGACAATCGAGTATCGGATGTACCGATGCTTAGTGTTCAGCATTTAGTTTGGCATAGGGAACATAACCGCATTGCTTCAGAACTGCGCACACTGAACCCGCATTGGAACGATGACACTGTTTTTCAGGAAGCGCGGAAGATAGTTATAGCTATGTTTCAGCATATCACATACAATGACTTTTTACCTCTTATTATTGGTAAATCTACAATGGAGAAATTTGAATTATTTTCGGAAGATGTTGACGACGATGTGTTTGATGACCAATATGACGATGATGTTAATCCACAAATTCTAGATTCGGCCAACGTTGCTGCACATCGTTTTGGTCATTCTCAACTAACAAACGAACAGAACTTTGCCGACGAAAACTGCAAAACAGTGACAGTCAATAAATTGGAGGATATCTTTGAAAGTCCTCGACTTACTCAGGAGAATGGTGGAGTCAATGTTCCTTTTATTGGAAGACATTTAGCATGTTCCGCCAGTAACATGATTGATAAGTAAGTCATAATAGGGGGAAAGTCTGAAGCCTGTTGTACTGTGGTCGGCTTTTGTTGATGTGGTTAATGAGTGTTGGTTCTCGTTTCTCGTTTCTCGTTTATCTATATATATTTATATAGGGAACATTGTATTGATTAACTTCCAGTGATGTTTATTACATTGTATGCAATGAAATGATATGTGACATTTTGTCTGTTGTTCTAGACATAATGCAACTTTACTCATATCGAGTATTTCCACATCTGAGACAAAGATATATTCTGCAAAATTTTACGAAGTGCCAAAATAATCATAAAGATTAATAGGGTGAAATCCATGTTGATATTATTTCTGTTAGGGGGCGATAATTCTTTTAACTTGAAATTATTTCAAAAGTCAATAGCACATGTATCAGTAAACCATATTCAAACAATATCCGAATAGTCCATCCAGTAACTCAATTATAGTCATACCAATGTCATACTATTCTAAATACACAGTTCGACAACCAAAGTTCTTTTTGAGATGGTCGCTGTCAAATATTTGAAAGACGTGTTTTTCTTGAAAAGTCGTAATTATTCAAACAAACTTAAAGGAAAAGCGGAAAAACTAGAAGGAATCATATCATTGCAAGAGGTATTGAACGCATACCTTTGGTGAAGAAAAATAGTACCGTTTATGCTATCGATAATGTTGATATTGAAAGTAAATATCACCAAACTTTATTCAATATAATCGTATGTCTATTCTTAATTAATTAGTATTTCATTTTAGCTTCATAGTCGATGGGATGCGCAACAAATTATTTCGTTTACCTGAAGCACCAGGATCTGATATTGTCGCCAGAAACATACAGAGAGGGCGGGAACATGGAGTGTCCGGATATAACACATGGCGGGAACTATGTGACCTTAAACCTATGAAATCATTCAAGGAATTTGGAAATTTTGGAAAGGCACTTGAAGAATTATATGAGTAAGCACTAACGGTGATAACCCCCTTTACTCTTTTTTGTTGTTGTTGGATTATTTATAGCTTTTTCTTTTCTTTTGACGTTGTTCTTTTAGTGTTAACCGCAATTGCTCTTTGATTTTGTTTATTGCTGTATGAATGTGAAGCGAATGATTTATTGGTAATTATAGACAATTCATCAAAACACAAATAAGATTGGAGATCGTTTTATAGAAACCTTCATTCCCATATTTGCTAAAATTATAATGAAAGAAATCATAACTTTATCATTACCAAGTTTCAAAATCAGGTGAACTTATGATACTAATTCTATTCCTACATTCGGTATACAGGTTATAATACTACACATTGTACACTTCTGTAGTACATTTACCCCCTTTGTTTTCAGGGATCCCGATGATGTAGATTTATTTGTGGGTGCTATGTTAGAAGAAGACCCAAAATTCAATGTTGGACCTACGTTCCAGTGTTTGTTGGGAATGCAATATCAACGAATCAAACGTGGCGACAGGTTTTGGTACGAACGACCAGACGAGGAATTTTCATTTACGAAAGGTAAACAGAACGAACGTTATATATTGTCTATTCTTAATAAGAACAAAGTAGCAAATATCATACATAGTTATTTGTTTTAAATTCCATTCTCTTTTCACGCAAGTGACCTACCAAATTTGACTATTTACCTGGTTTGTCATAAAATGAGCAACACGACGGGTGCCACAGGTGGAGCAAGATCTGCTTACCCTTCTGGAGCGTCTGAGTTCGTACTACTTAGTTTCAAGTATTCTATGTTGTGTCTGGTGTACTATTGTTTACCTGTTCATATTTTTCTTTTCTAGCCATGGCATTGTCAGTTAATTTTTTTATTTTAATTTTAAATTCCTCTGGTAAGTTGACTGTCTCTCTGTTATCTTTTGTCCCTCTGTTACGAAGAAAGTAAAAAAAAAAAAAAACCAATCCTACATATTTTCTTTCCTTCTTTTCTTTTAGAGGAAAAAGAGCTAAAATTCAAATTATATTTCAATGAAATAAAGTATTGTTATTAATATCATGGTTACATATCAAGGTTTAAGAAAATCGTCAAATATACAGATACAAACATTGCTTTATACATTTTGACTTGACAGTATATTAGTGACACGAAATGCTTCAGAAAAAAAGAAAAAAGAAAATTATACAATTCAAATAAAGCATCGGTGAATTAACAATCTTAAAACAATTTAAATCATGAAAATATTTTCTGAATAATACAAACATGATAAAAGCATGATAACACTGCATAAATAGGAATACCAGATCGATTTCAAAATTATATCATTTGTGTTTATTTGTGTTATATCGTATAAAGAAAGATAACCACATGTTAAAACTTTGTTGATTCATGCTCCCTAACTCCATTGTTTATTCAGAATCTGAACTGTTATGATTTAATTGTTATAAATTGATCTTGATTAATCCACCCCCATTTAGTACTTGGTATCTTAGACAATTTTCGATTAACATTAGTGCTCGGCCAGTAATTTGAATTGACACAATATGTTATTCTTGATTCAGATATATTAGCAACACCGCACTTGTTAATACATCTTGTTAATTAACCACTTCGGTGAATCAAAGAAAGTTTCCCGATCGCACGTCAATACATCATGCATGTTTAAGACTAAACAGTGTTAGGTCAATATGCACACGAACCCTGTTTTATTTTTAACTTTTAAAATATTTCAGTTTCATAAGAACTCACTTTTTCCTAATTACAGGTAGTACAGTATTTGTGCCATCAAAGCAATTTTAATGTATTGTTTCACGTTAAAAAAACAACTTCAGAAAAGGCGAGCATTTCTTGTCAAGAAAAAATCGTTATCGAATTATCCAGTTTCGAGGGCAGAACCTGTTCTCATGTGATTGTAAATGGTATAACTGATAATTGATTGTTGGTTGAAAAAAAGACATCATTAATAAAACTGTCATTATCAAATTCATACTGAAGAACGATGATCAAGAACCATTTTCTTAGAAATAGTTTTAAAAAAAAGAGGTCAAAACCAGATTTATTTCCCTTAATAAGATCCAACAAATATACCTTTTTATTTTACAGTGTAAATTATTTTTCAGAGCAACTAAGATCTATAAAAGAAAATACACGTGTATCCAAAATATTTTGCCGTAACCTTGGTATTAATACTATGCAGGAAAATATGTTCCTCCTCCCACAAAGAAAAAGGTAAGTAAATATTGCAATTTTGTTACAAACTGCCAACTTTTGTTACCAAAACAAAATCGCGTCGAAAAAACAAATATAGACGAATTCGAACGCTCAAACTAGCATAAATCATGTTTAGTTTCTTCCTTAAAAAAAACTTGAGTCTATGTCTGTGTTATATAGTCAGTTTATAACTGTATCATACAAATATGTCATACAACAAAAACATATAATGCATGGTATCTTTGCCAATGAAAGATCAGTCAACCAACAGCTGGATGACGTAGATAAAGATAACTGTTCACCAATCGGCCTTTAACAATAAGCAACATTAATATCATATGGAAAGCTATTTGGGGCATTGGCATGACAGAATGTTTAACTATTCACACGACACAAAGGGACTCATGAATATATATTACAATAAATTAAAGCAGATATGGAAGTGATGAACAAAGGACAATTGTCGAATTACAAGCTTTAGCTAAGATAAGACACATGAACAAATATGTATTTATATTGACATAGCGTGTTGAGCGAATTTAACATTACTTATATGAAAATAAGGGGACCTGGTACAATTACCAGTGAAACAATTATCGTACCGAGTAAACTCAATTATATGTCACCATACGGCCTTAATTATTTTTGAATTTACTTTGCTTATGTTTTAAAAGTTTAAATAATACTCTAAGGCACACATTGTGTTCAACAAAAACAACATAATATAGTATACAAAATTATTAATTCGTCAATAAATATTAAAAAAGCCAATGTTACCTGTTTGCAGAAATTAGTAAGATATGCAATTCATTGCCTTGTTACATCTATATAAACCTTACGAACAGTAGCAGGTTTGCATTCTTTTTCAAATATTTTCTATTTTGTAAAAGAATAACAATATAGTATATGCCAATACATATAATTACTGTGAAAGTACTTTTATTCGTGGGGTACCAATTTTCGTGGATTTCGTGGATGACTTTATCCACGAATTTAAGTGTCCAACGAAATAAAACAATCATTGTCCAAATAAAGACATGGAAAGATCCCCTTTAAAATTAAAGGTTTGACTACTGATATGATCTAGAGAATAGATTGAATAACCTCGAACCTGTGAAAATTTTAATAGCAGTCACAGAACTACAACTGTATGCAGGATTATACCCATTTTATCTTTAATAACCTTAAATCTACAACTTTTTTTTCGATGAAAGTCAGATTTCCGGTATTGATATGCTAATATGATAAAGTGTTCATTTTATATCCTCATAGTTCTCGTACATATGGGAAATAATCATTTCATGCTGGGCTTGATTTTGATAAGAATTATTTGACAATTCAAGATACGTTTATAGCATTTGTTTACGATACTGATTTCTTTAGGTGACATGTTTATGGCCTAATTAACACTTTTGATGGTCCTTACAGGTACTCTGTTGATCAATCTATTTGGGTTAATTAGTGTTGTCACTACAATTTACACGGGTCAATGTTTACTTTGCAATTTCCTTCAATCCAGGCTATTTGTAACCTTCGTTTCTAAAGGCTTTAATTTTTCATTTTTTTTTTAGAAAACTAAAATCCACGAATTTAAAAACCCACGAACATGTAAATAATGCTTAAACCACGAAAATTGATACCCACGAATTAAAGTACTTTCACAGTAACAGAGCTATATATATTTCCTTTTTCTGTTTTGTACTTTGTTAAAATGTAGTCTCAGTTGTTATAAAAGGATGTTTTTGTTTTTGCTAGGAACAAGAGAATACCTTGTGACGATATACCTGACGTAGATTTATCTCTATGGAAACAAGCGCCATAGCTATTCTGATTATTCATCATGTTCACGACAGTTTTCTTTCATTTTCATTTTGATATGTTCTATGAGCAATATTGTGTTTATTTTATTATTAACATTGATTCTATGATTCCTTGATAAACATTGATTCTGTGAATTCTAATTTTGTATATTTTTTTGTTATCTGATAGATAAAAGTTTAAATTTGAAGACTTTATTGGTTATACGTGTACTGTACATGTTGTAAAAAAGCAGAAGATGCCATTCAACAAATATGATTATTCCAATGTAGATAACGATGATAACGTCATAGCTTTGAAAACAAGTCATGCATTAAAAAAACTAGCGTGGTATCGAAAAGATGAATATAATACACAATGTTTATTTCTATAGAATATCACCCATTACTTTCAGCTATCATAGTCAAGAAGATTTGAATTTAGCACTTAAGAATAAAGTACGTTTGGAGTTTTGTGTCATTTTTGCTTCTTTTTTCCATGTACGCGTTCAATGCTTATTACAGACTTCCATCAGTAGTTTACTCGTTCAGCTTTTCATGAAAATACCAAGCCCTTTAACGCATTTCGAATAAAAAATAAAGGTAAAGATAGAGTAAACACCAACATTCACAAGAACTTCAAATTGAGTAAACCATAGTAAACGTCTCTTTTTTGCATGCTGATCAGGCTTTGAAAATCAGTCTATGTGTGACAATCAAGTAAAAGACAATATCAGTAAAATTACAGATCAGACTTATGTATTAATATTTGAAGAAGGAATCAAAAGTCCGCTAATCTGCCGAGACATTGACACATCATATCATTCAACCAAATATTGATCGAAGTGGAACACGCATGCTCTTCACTTACATACTGTATTTGGCATTTTAACTCTCTTGATTTTGGCGTCAATGACGCGTCTCTTGTAAATTAAAACTGCACATAATCATAATTTGAGATATTTTTGGTCGTCGTCGACCGCATCACAATCCTCCTCATATTTTGTTGATTTTATAACTCCTTGGTAACAGTCTGAAAAACGTCATCTAACTTTCAAGGAAAAGGTTTTTTGATATTTTATCTCAGTCATTAGCCGGTTGTCTGCTACTAAATTATACTCATTTAGAAACAACATAATATGAACAGTACTCAGTCGCATGAAATCCAGCATAAAAATCATTTGTTGTGTTGACATTTTTAATGACTCCTGCTATGCATTCATCATCTGCTAATACGCAATGTACATACAAGTTCTCCATTTGAGTTCTACAATGTTTCCAAAACAAAAACACACTTCTACAAGTCTGACGTTATCTGACAGATGACACACGTTTTCTGTTTAAGGTTGATTCGTAAAATGTAGGACTTATTTGTATAATATTTTTGAATTCATATCAGATTATCAAACGAGAAATATTCTTTATCGTCCTAAATGAACTCATTTGTGTTGTTTGACTAGCAAGTGTTCTAATTATTTTGTTCGTTAATAGAATATGTACAATAAACATGACTTTCCATATTATTGCAGAAAACTTATATTGCGTAAGTTTTTTTTCATATTATTGAAGAAACCAACAGATAAAACCTATCAAAATGCTCATTCGTTTGACCACCAAATTTAGAAAAAAAAACATCAAAGCATAATTCAGACCAACAGTTTTTTTTTATAATGTTAGTTCACCCTTAACGTATTTTCACTAGCCTCTAAAAGGATAGTGTCCCTCTCATATTGGTCAGTTTGAATGATATCCTGTCTGCCCACAACAAATTCGTATCCTAACGGTTCTTTTATTTCAAAATAATGTATAGAAATTTATTATTTCCTGTAGGAAAAATCATATAAAACAGATATATAGCAAGATCTTCCACCTATTACTGGAGATAAACAAAACACATCTTCACTCAACAATAGCATCAGTCAAGTAGTTTAATTAATGCTGAACGATGGTTATTTTTTTTTTTTTGAAGTTTCAAGAAAAATATTTCCATCTATTGTCGTTAATGCTACTCACCAACTCATCATTTGGAGCATTTAGTACCATCAAAACAAACTTCAAATGAGCACATTAACGTTATCATTTCTATTTCACCCATGTCAAATGACACATCTGAATTTGATTGAGTGTATTTTGATTGTATGCTACAAATTAATTCTGCAAAGGTTCTATTTGTTGACTCAGTTTTTCAAACTTCTGCAGTATTCTAGAAGTTTAATTTCTATCGTTTTTTTTTTTGGGAGCTTCAATCCTACAGTGTTCTAGATGTTTCCATGACAACCATATATACAGACACTGACATTAGAATTATCAGACATTAAGATAGTTGTTTCCCAGAAAATGTCTGGAGCTGTTAGAGTGACACTTTTATTTATTAACAACATTATACTAGACAGTAAACTGATTGGATACATATATATTTCATTGAATTCTGTACAGATAAATGAAAAGACAAATGATAGGACATATATCTTTATCAATTAAGTTGACATTTCAATAACATAAAAACTCTTGTAAAGTTGTATAATAAATCTTCTATAAATGTATTATTGACTTTTGTTTTTTGCTGTGTACAATTATAAGATGAATTCTGGCCATCACAATGGTTAGAAGTATAGGGGGAGGGTTGAGATCTCACAAACATGTTTAACCCGCCGAAGTTTTTATTGTAGCAAAGATGTTTATCAAAAAATGTATAACACTCGATTCAGATATTGGACTCATAATTATATTTCTGTCTATAAACGACTGATATAAGGGGCGTAATTCTTGGCCAATAAGACATAAACTAATTACGAAATTACACTTTATGCTAAGACAAATAATAATTAGTGACATCAATGTGTGTTACTTTAAATTCAAAGGAGTATCAATGGAGCTCTCGGGAGTATGATTTTAGTAAATATTTGAAACGTCAAAACATGGTCTTCTGTTAATTTATTCAGTAAAAACTACAAATTTAAGATTTCCATGAACTCACAATATCAAATCGTCACTTTGTGTTGTAATATAATAATAAAGTATACATGAGTAATTTACCGAATTACAAACATCTTATGAAAATACGTAGCTGTACGAATGATAAATGTTAACACATTTTAAAAGAAAAAAAAGATAATTAATGTTGATAGAAGTTGATCCTTTGATTTGCCGTTCATCAACCATTAAATTGATATAAGTTAAAATGTTTTTCGATTCAAAATAAAATATAACTACAATTTGAAAGTTGTGTCCAATTTGAATTCAATATTTTACGTGAATTAACCTTTTTTCAGTTGATGTATGTAAAATGGTTGTATGTAACGATGTTCCAAAAATTAACTTTCAAATTGATATTATTGTGTTTCGATTTATCTTACTTTTTTTGAACTTGTAGTACTAGTACATAGCTAAATCGTTTGATTGTCGAGTAGAAAAAATAACGATCGTTTTAATGTTATATGAGTTAACATAAAAGTCAAACATAATATCACGCCATTATGTTCTAATAATATGCATTTAAGCTTTAAGATATTTTTCATCTGTGAAAATGGGTTATTCATCTGAAAATATATTTATTTTATGTGAAAATGCAGATATATGGGCATGAATTTGCTAATGTAACTTAAGTGTGACATTGTAAGAAAAAAAAATAAAAAACATCATAAGCTTCCAAATTTTTCACAAAGTATTGTTGTAAATGGCGTCTTTCTATTTCTAACAAAAAAAATAATTTTTAAACTTGCTTCAGTTTGGAACAAAGGCAAATTATGAATTTAGAGCATGTAACATGGACACTTTTTTCCAAAGTGAGATTAATGGTTCCTTACCTGAATCAACATTCAATATCATATATATTGATCACAAAACATTGTCTATCATCTCAACTCTAAAATGTGTATTTTTATTTCTTTCAGAATTTTTGTGAAAAAAAGTTTCGTCTACTTTTCTGTCAATGTTACATGCAACATTTAAGAGATAAATACAATAAGAATCATTTTCTTTATGAACATGAAAAGGCTCTTTTTCATTGTGTTACATTCACATTAAAAAATTCTATCAATATTTTGGCAATTTTCTCTTTTCTGTCATGAAAAATTGACATATATGTTGCATGTAACGTGGACACAAAAAAGTATGAATAATGAACCACGCCAAAAATGACCTTAAAAGATATCAAAAGCTTCCAAACCACCATCTGAATGTAAATTTTACAATTATACTCCATTTTTCTTGTATATATGATATTATTTAAATAGTGGTTACCGAAACGATTCACCTACATTTCATACAGCAGACATATTTTTTAAACTATACCAGTAGTTATTCTTGTTCATGTTGGTACAACATCGAATGCCAAATTAAAAGATATTCAAATGTCAAATTAACCAGAAAAATAAAACTAAGACAGAAGACAGAACAATTGAGGAAGGAGTCATCCAAAATTTCCACAACATGAAACATTTTTATATCAGTAAGTAAGCAACCCTGTTTTTTATGCCAAGGGATGAGATTGATACAAGACAAACACACAACCACCAGCATCCACAGTTTCCTAACTCACAAGACAAATACTGACAAAGCAAGGGTACAAAACAAATATCCCTCAATGCGACACAGTTACACTAAAAACTAAAAAGTATGAAAAATCCAAGGCAACATATGGGCAAATCTAGTGCTCCACATCTACCAGAGGTTAATACAGGTGCATTTATGAAGAATCTTATTCTCAACTCTTTACATAATTTCTAAACAGCACTTTTTGAAGTTCCTTTTTGGGGTTGTTGTCTCATAGACATTTACCCCAAATCTGGTTTTATTTCTGCTGGAAAATCTCACATTCATAACAATATATTTTAAGGTTTACACAATAAATTTTATTGCAAACATTCAAAAAATTCAAAACTTTCTCGTCTCCAACATCGTCTCCAACATCGTCAATTATCCATCTCTGAAAAAAAGAAAAAAAAAACAACAATTAGTCTACCCTCAATCAAAACCAAAATCCATGCATAGGTTATAAAGTTACAATAATGAAGACATGTACAAACTCTTGTTTTAATGAACATTTCTTGATTAACCTTTTTCAGGAACACTCGTTACCAAAGCCAAAATGCACTAAAACAATGCGAGAAATAAAACCAAACATTCTATATGTGCCTGTCACAAGTCAGGAGCCTGTAGTTCATTTGTTGTCGTTGGTTCTTGTCTGTCATATTTGTTTTTTGTAAATTGATTTTTTATAAATTAGGCTGTTAGTTTTCTCAATTGAATTGTTTCATATTTTTCATGTCGGAGCCTTTTATAGCCGACTATACAGTATGGGTTATTCTCATTGTTGAAGGCCGTATGGTTGCCTATAATTGCTTAAATTTATTTCTATTGAACTTTGGTGGATAGTTGTTTCATGGCAATCATCATCTCCTTATTTTATACTAAACAGGAAAGCCAAATTGCAGGAATGTTTTATTTGTTGAATGAATTAGAAATTTGTTTAGGACAGCTTAAACTCAAATAGCCCAACCTAAATCTAAGGGGTATGATAGCAAAACACAAGACTTACCTTCAAATACATAAACAAAAGATCTTCTGCCTTCTGGCACAACAACAGGTGGATTAATCTTTTTATGGACGTCATCTTCAGGGATGCTGTGCAATACCTCTTTTGGTATCCACCCCTTCTTACATGTCTTGTGATGTTTATAATAACGTATGTAAGGCCAATGGTCAACCTATAAATATATAACGATCTACATATTAAATAAATCTAAATTTAGTGATATAGTTCAAGATTGAAAAATACATATTAAATATATAATTAACAGGTAATTTCGTTTAAATACTTTTTGTTCGCACTGGACAAACTTTTATGTTAAATTGTTTTATGTCGAAATAGTATAATGTTACATTGAAAACTATAAACAGATGAACAATATAAACTAATTTCAAAGAGAGGGCAAGATTTTTTGATCATTGATAAGGTGCTTTGAAAAAGCCCAGAAAATTACTGTTCGCTTAAAAAATATAACAGTCAAATAATTAATTAACAAACAAAAACAACAAAAGTCAACATGTTCTCACCACAGCTGGTAACGTAGAATTGCCATAAAATACGGACAAATATTCTCCTGGATTAAAACTGAAAGCACATAGGTGTGTTATAAAATTTAATGAATAGACAACTCTTCATCCAAGACCAACATGTTGTTGATGTAAGCAATCATAGGTTGTGGTAGCCTTGGCTCAAACCGCACAGCAAGCTATAAAGGGCCCCAAAATGACCATTGAAAAACAATTCAGATGAGAAAAACCAAGGCCCAATAAACCACAGGCCTGTTTTATTATCATTTTGAAATCAGAAGGAGCCTGAACCACATATAATGCAAAAGAAAGAAAATCTGGAAAGTTGTTACAAAATTTTGGAAATTATTTTAAATTAAGGAATATTTCTCTCATGCAAAGCTTTTATTCCTTGCCTGACTTTGGTTATGCTTTTTGTCCTTTTTGGTTTTATCAGCTCTTCAATTTTTGAATAAGATATGGATTTTCAAATATTTTGGCCTCGAGCATCACTGAAGACATTAATAATCGAAATGCGCATCTGGTGCAGTAAAATTGGTAATGTTAATGTTATTTGATTATTGGCACAAAATAAATTAAAACTGTATCAAATTGAACTCTTCATGATTTGTATAATGGCCATGAGCAGATACAGGTGTAAACCGGTGATTGAATAGGGATAAATAAACTAGATTTTAAAATAACTATCATATACACTGTTGTTCTTACCTGTTTACATCAGGGACATCACCATCTCTCTGGCTGACAAGGACATCACCATCTGTCTGACTGACAAGGACATCGTCTGTCTGACTGACAAGGACATCGTCTGTCTGGCTGACAGGGACATCACCATCTGACTGGCTGACAAGGACATCATTTGCCTGGCTGACAGGGACATCACCATCTGACTGGCCGACAGGAACATCACCATCCGACTGATTGATAGGGGCATCACCAGCTGTCTGGCTGACAGGGACATCACCATCTGCCTGGCTGACAGGGACATCACCATCTGCCTGGCTGAAAAGGGACACCACCATCTGACTGGCCGACATGGAAATCACTATCCGACTGACTGATAGGCCCATCACCATCTGTCTGGCTGACAAGGACATCACCATCTGACTGGCTGACAAGGACATCATCTGCCTGGCTGACAGTGACATCACCATCTGACTGGCTGACAGGGACATCACCATCCAACTGACTGATAGGGACATCACCATCTGACTGGCTGACAGGGACATCACCATCTGTCTGTCTGACAGGGACATCACCATCTGTCTGGCTGACAGGGACATCACCATCTGTTTGGCTGACAAAGACATCACCATCTGCCTGGCTAACAAGGACATCACCATCTGACTGGCTGACAAGGACATAATCTGACTGGCTTATGGGGAAATCACCATATGTCTGGCTAACAGGGACATCATCTGTCTGGCTGACAGTGACATCATCTGTCTGGTTGACAGGGACATCACCATCTGACTGGCTGACAGGGACATCCCCATCTGACTGGCCGAAAGGGACATCACCATCCAACTGACTGATAGGGACATCACCATCTGGCTGGATGGCAGAGATATCACCATCTGACTGGCTGACAAGGACATCATCTGACTGGCTTACAGGGAAATCACCATATGTCTGGCTGACATGAACATCATCTGATTGGCTGACAGGGACATCCCCATCTGCCTGGCTGACAGGGACATCATCATCTGACTGGCCCACAGGGAAATTACCATCCGACTGACTGACAGGGACATCACATTTTGACTGACCGTCCTGGACGTCATCATCTGACCGGCTGAAAAAGAATATACTAATTTTAATTACATAGTGAATGAATTTTGAATTTGTACGACAAATTTATTTCTAGGTTACAATTTCCAAACATATGCATAGTAGGACTTTTTTGTAAGCAGAAAAGAATAATATAGTACACAAACTGTTTTAAGTTTATCCGATACATATGTATACTTTATTGCAATTCAAATCAAAAATTCAAAAACAAACATATAACAGGGGAAGTGTAAATACCTTGCCACGTCTGGTCTGTATTTTTGTTAAATGTTTTCTTCTTTGTATCGATCTGAGGAGTTAAGCCCTTTTCAACTGATTTTTGTAGCTTGTTCTTATGTTGCATTGTAACACCATTGTCCCAGGTAAGAGGAGGTTTGGTTTGTCCTAAATCAGGAGCCTGTAATTCAGTGGTTGTTGCTTGTTGCTGTGTATCATATTTTTTTTCCATTTATTGTTTTGTACATAAATCAGGTCATTAGTTTTCTCATTTGAATTGTTTTACATTTGTCAATTCGGGGCCTTTTATAGCTGACTATACGGTATGGGTTTTGCTCATTGTTGAATGCCGTACGGTGACCTATAGCTGTTAACTTCTATGTCATTTGGTCTCTGGTGGAGAGTTGTCTCATTGGCAATCATACCACATCTTCTTTTTTTCATATCTATACAACTGTTCTTACCTATTTACATCAGAGTGATCATCACCATAATCTGGCTGGCTAACAGACACATCTGACTTGCTGGCGGGGACATTATCATCTGATTTGGTGATAAGGATATTATCATCTGACTGACTTACAGGGACATCATCATCTGACTTGCTGACAGGGACATCACCATCTGTCTGGCTGACATGGACATCATCTGATTGACTGACAGGTACATCACCATCTGCCTGGCTGACAGGGACATCACCATCTGACTGGCTGACATGGACATCATCTGATTGGCTGATAAGTACATCACCATCTGTCTGACTGACAGGGACATCGCCATCTGATTGGATGAAAAGAACAGAAAGAACAAAATAAATTTAATTACATAGTGAATAATTTTCTTTGTATGACTCTTAGTTTATTTCTATTCTACAACTATCATACATCTGAAAAGTAGGACTTTTTTGTAAGCAACAAAAAAATTGGTACACAAAATGTTTAAAGTTATTCAGATACAGGGGACCACTATATAATATTACAATTTAAATTTGAAATCACATATCTATACCACTGTTCTTACCTATTTACATCAGAGTGATCATCACCATAATCTGACTGGCTAACAGACAAATCTGACTTGCTGACAGGGACATCATCATCTGACTGGCTGGCAGGAACATCATCATCTGACTTGCTGACAAGGATATTATCATCTGACTGACTTACAGGGACATCATCATCTGACTCGCTGACAGGGACATCACCATCTGTCTGAGTGACATGGACATCATCTGATTGGCTGATAAGTACGTCGCCATCTGACTGACTGACAGGGACATCACTATCTGTCTGGCTGACATGGACATCATCTGATTGGCTGATAAGTACATCACCATCTGACTGACTGACAGGGACATCGCCATCTGATTGGATGACAGGTACATCACCATCTGACTGACTGACAGGGACAGCATCATCTGACTTGCTTACAGGGACATCACCATCTGTCTGGCTGACATGGACATCATCTGATTGGCTGCTAAGTACATCACCATCTGTCTGACTGACATGAAGATCATCTGATTGGCTGACAGGGACATCACGATCTGACTGGCTGAAAAGAACAAAAAGAACAAAATAATTTTAATTACAGAGTGAATAAATTTAGATTTTGTATCACTCTTAAATTTATTTCTACTTCACCACTACCATACATCTGCAAAGTAGGACTTTTTTGCAAGCAACAAAAAAAAAATGGTACACAAAATGATTCAAGTTATTCATATACAGGGGAACACTTAATAATATTGCAATTTAAATTTGAAATCACATATCTATACCATTGTTCTTACCTATTTACATAGGAGTGATCATCACCATAATCTGGCTGGCTAACAGACAAATCTGACTTGCTGACAGGGACATCATCATCTGACTTGCTGACAGGGACATCATCATCTGACTGGCTGACAGGGACATCATCATCTGACTTGCTGACAGGGACATCATCATCTGACTGGCTGACAGGGACATCATCATCTGACTGGCTGCTAGGCACATTTAATTGATTGGCAGGGAAATCAATTTCAACCAAAGGTACAAAGTGATTTTGGACCCAGTTTTGAGGCCTCATGTCTCTTCTGTTGCTGGTCCACAAGATGAATGCAGGTTCTGAATTCTCTGAATCTACTGATAGAAGAATTATTTTATGAAGACTTTGCCGTACAGACTTAACAAACTCTGGATAACAGGACATAATAGGGCATCTAAGAATGTTGGACAAAGCAAAGATTTGCCATATACCCATATAAGTGCCAAGTTTTGGACAGTTTAGAACTTCAGCCTCAAATATTGATCGAACAATATTGTCTGTGAGGTGAACACCTGGTACATAGAAATCACTGTATGGTGAAACAATTGTGAGAGACGTTCTTGAGAATTGGTTCCTTTTCTTAGATAGTCATTATCCAGATACAGATCTTATTTTAAGGCAAGTTCTATGACTATACGTGTTCTAATTTCAATATGCTTACTCTCGCTTCTAAATGCAAACAGACTCCCACTGGGAGACAATTCCCATCTGCATTTGTTTTTAGAGGAATTTTTACTGGTCCAGGTAGATCACCCGGGGCAATGTCAAATGAAATCTGATCGACATCAAAACCCTGCATAATGTAAATGTCTGATAGTTTGCCTTCTATTTTGCAATTTCCTCTTTGGCCTGTACACACAGTGCAGATAGTTGTCGAAATTACTGCATGCACAGAGCCCTTTTAACAGTATTTCAAAGTGTTTTTCTCTGTTCAAGCAATCGACATCCACTGATTTATGATTGGTGATAGCTTGACCTTCATGGCCATCAATAATAACTATTTCTTCCTCTTGGAAAGTGCCATTTATTGTTTTTGTATTTTTGTCATTATGTCTAGCTGTTTTTTTCCTCCTGATATTTCTTCTTGCAGTTTTTGTGACAGGCTTTGTGATGATTTCATGGTCATCAATAGTCACTGTTTCTCCATCATCGAAAGGGCTATTTGTTATTTTTGTAACTTTGTCTTTTGGTCCAACTGTGATTTTCCTAGCATTTCTCCTAACATTTGTTTTCTTGAATGGTGTATTATGCTTAATACTTGATTTGTGTGTCGAACCTTGTCTGTTTTTAGACTCTTTCCTCTGCTCTAGGACATGTTTCTTGAATGACTGAGTGATGATTTTATGGTTCTCACACTTTCCGGAGCCTCTAATGCAGTTTAAGCAAAAACATGAGAGATTTCTGACAGCAACTTGTCCATACTGGACACCTTTAACGCAATGGACCTTTCTCGTACCAGGTAATGCTTTACTAGGATTTCTTGATCTATTTCTCTTGATGTTTGATACAATAAAGAAAGTTCTGAGTTTATGACAGCACTCCTAGTCTTTGCCTTTCTTCAGTGTCAGTGATTGGCTACAGTGGTCATACATGTCTTTGGCGTTTGTTATTGTTACTTCCCTTCTTTCCACTGCCCTTCTTGCAGCTTGCTTAATGGCAGCCCCTAAACCGTCACATGGACCCTTGCCATGACGAGATCCAAAGAAATTGCGTTCAACTGAAAAATCGTAATCTTCCAAACCACAAGACAAATCCATGAACGGTTCACGGGACTTATATTGTGCACTGCAACCATCAGTAAATTGAACTTGATGATTAATTGGTATTTTCTGTGATAAATACTTGTTTACAGTTGACATGTAAGCATGCACACTACTGGCATCATGTTTGAGATCATCCGAAATGCAAACCATGCTTTCTGTGATTATTTCATTGCAATCTTTCTCTGGGCATCGGTAATAGGCAATTGTTGGGTGCAATGTTATTTGCTGATACTGCCAATTAGCAGACTGTATTTCGTCCTGAAAAAATGTTCTATAATTTTCAGCAAAATCGGCTATAACTACAACCCATCTTTCTGGCATTTCTTGCTTTATGTGATTGAACTGTTGGTACTGCAAGCCAGCAACAAAGAGGTGTAAAGAAATAGAAGACATTTCATTCAATAGCTCATCGACCAGTTGTCCTTGTGTGCCATTCTTTGTCACTAGTAGTTTTTTTAACCTTGATATCATTGTCTTTTAAAGAGGATACTTTTGTATTTTCCCATCGCTGCCATGTAACTTGGATCTCAGTTTTGAAATTCCACATTCTTGGCATTCCCTTTCAATACAATTAATGTTGTGATACTTTCCAACCTTTTTGCAAAGAGAATCATTTTGAAGGTCGTACACATCTTTATACTGTTTTGGAATGTCCATGCCTTTAAAAGCATTTAATTTCAACTCAATGTTTGTGCAATACTCGCAAAGGCATTGTCTCAATTGGGTTTTGTTTGCAGTAAGAACAGTTTTAAGCCTAAGCTTGCGGAATGTACTTCGACTAATTTTCTTACTGTTTTTCTGTTCAGAGTACAACTCATGTGCTTTCTTTGTGGTCCTGGTCATAACTGACTTTGAAGTCAATGTTTTCTTTGAAACAGATTTTCTATATAGATGGCACTTCTACTGATACTATTGCGTTTTTATAAAAGTCCTGTATCATTTCACATTCAGTTGCTGTCAAGGCATCAGATCTTTTTCTGTCATCTTTTTCCTCATATATGTAGGATTTGCTAACCAAATTTTTCCATTGCAGTCCTAACTTCTTTTTAACATCTAATTTGTCCTCAGTCTGTTTTGCATGTTTGATAATTGTTTCAACCAAACTATATCTAATGTGTTTTTTCTTTCTCCCTCGATTTTTCTGCAAGAATTTTTTCACACCTCGTGCAATGCCTTTGTTAGCTTCAATCTGAACTTTCTTTTTTGGACTTACTACAAGCATGGTTTCATTGAGAAGTTTCTTTTTCTTTTGTGTTGCTTTCTTCAGTATACCCCCAACTACTCTCAGTCATTTCTTGGGTGTTTTGGGAATATTTTTTGAACATCTTTCAATTGCTTTTCTTCCTGCAGCAGGTGAATTATAATCTTCATCGTCCTCATCTTCATTTTCTTTAAACAGTTTTGTCTTTGCCTTTGATTCATGATATTCTTGTCTTCTTTTCAAATTATTGACTTCCTTTTTTTCTAAAGGTTCTCTTGAACGTGATTCTCTTTTTTTGATTTTCCAATAGCCCCTTCTTTTTTCTCTATTTTCATCTTCTTCTTTTTTTCTCTCCGTGTTAGGACTTTTGGTTTTTCTGTTTTCTTTTTTTCTTTCAATCTTGCACGATACATCTGCATTCTATACTTTGCCAGTTCATTGGATTTTTTCCTTTTTTCTTCTGACAATGAATATCTGTACAACTTAGCTCTCATACTTTCTCTTGTTCTGTGATCATCAAGTTTCGCTATTTTTGCAAGTTTCGCTATTTTTGCAGCATATTGTTGGGAACCACTCGCTTCCTGAGAGTTGTCTTCACCATGTTCATTGGTCTCCTGATAGTGATAGCTGATCCTCTTTCTTTTTCTTAGGTTTATATTGCCTGTAATAAAACAACTTATTAGTAACAGTCACAAACTGAATCATTATTCTTTTAAGTTAACTAAATCATGAACAGTGTGGTTTTGTACTCGATGTCAGGTATAAGATTCCAACTAAGTTTGATCCTTTTCAGTCTTTAATAGTTTTCACACAAAAACTAGAGGCTCTGAAGAGCCTGTGTCGCTCACCTTGGTCTATGTGAATATTAAACAAAGGAAGCAGATGGATTCATGACAAAATTGTGTTTTGGTGATGGTGATGTGTTTGTACGTCTTACTTTACTGAACATTCTTGCTGCTTACAGTTAATCTCTATCTATAATGAACTTGGCCCAGTAGTTTCAGTGGAAAATGTTAGTAAAAATTTACAAATTTTATTAAAATTGACTATAAAGGACAATAACTCCTTAGGGGGTCAATTGACCTTTTCAGTCATGTTGACTTATTTGTAAATCTTACTTTGCTGTACATTATTGCTGTTTAAAGTTTATCTCTATCTATAATAATATTCAAGATAATAACCCAAAACAGTAAAATTTCCTTAAAATTACCAATTTAGGGGCAGCAACCCAACAACGGGTTGTCCGATTCATCTGAAAATTTCAGGGCAGATAGATATTGACCTGATAAACAATTTTACCCATGTCAGATTTGCTTTAAATGCTTTGGTTTTTGAGTTATAAGCCAAAAACTGCATTTTACCCCTATGTTCTATTTTTAGCCATGGCGGCCATCTTGGTTGGATGGCCGGGTCACCGGACATATTTTTAAACTAGATACCCCAAAGATGATTGTGGCCAAGTTTGGATTAATTTGGTCCAGTAGTTTCAGAGGAGAAGATTTTTGTCAAAGATTACTAAGATTTACGAAAAATGGTTAAAAATTGACTATAAAGGGCAATAACTCCTAAAGGGGTCAACTGACCATTTCGGTCATGTAGACTTATTTGTAAATCTTACTTTGCTGAATATCATTGCTGTTTACAGTTTATCTCTATCTATAATAATATTTAAGATAATAACCCAAAACAGTAAAATTTCCTTAAAATTACCAATTTAGGGGCAGCAACCCAACAACGCGTTGTTCGATTCATCTGATAGATCTTGACCTGATAAACAATTTTCCCCAATGTCAGATTTGCTCTAAATGCTTTGGTTTTTGAGTTATAAGCCAAAAACTGCATTTTACCCCTATGTTCTATTTTTAGCCATGGCGGCCATCTTGGTTGGTTGGCCGGGTCACCGGACACATTTTTTAAACTAGATACCCCAATGATGATTGTGGCTAAGTTTGGTTTAATTTGGCCCAGTAGTTTCAGACGAGAAGATTTTTGTAAAAGTTAACGACGACGGACGACGACGGACGACGGACGCCGGACGCAAAGTGATGGGAAAAGCTCACTTGGCCCTTTGGGCCAGGTGAGCTAAAAAGCAGATCAGTGAACACTTACCCAGTGACCCTACATATC
The DNA here is from genome assembly GCF_963676685.1 of Mytilus edulis. Lineage (NCBI taxonomy): Eukaryota > Metazoa > Mollusca > Bivalvia > Mytilida > Mytilidae > Mytilus > Mytilus edulis. The sequence goes on from NC_092357.1 coordinate 15,256,745, forward strand.
CCTAGTTATACCCCACACAACAAATTTGCCGAGGGTATAATGTTTTTGACCCTTCCGTCTGTTTGTCCGTCCGTCTTGATCTTGTCATCGCTACTCCTCTGAAACCACACAACAGATTTCATGAAACTTTGTAGTTAATGAGGACATAATATGTAAATGTGCATATCCACAAGAAAATTTTTATCAGTTGACATTTGTAGAGTTTCTTTGAACTTACGAATCTTGTAAGATTTTGTTTGTCCAGTGACAATGTGGGGGCAGTATGTGCAGTATGTGAGCGTGCTCACAAAGGTTCTTTAATTTTAACAGGGATCTAAATTGTTCAATCGTTTTTTGTTTTCTATTTGTGTAACTAGGGTTGGTATGTTTTATTTTTAGCCATGTCAGCCATTTTGGTTAACAGGCAGGATCATTGGACACATTTTTTAAACTATATACCCCAATAATGATTGTGGCCACGTTTGGTTTAATTTGGCCCAATTGTTTCAGAGGAGAAGATTTTTGTAAAAGTTAACAGACGACGACGGACGCCAATTAATGTGAAAAGCTCACTTGGCCTTTCTTCCAGGTGAGCTAAAAACAAATATCTATATTTAGACATGAAATTACATTGGGGTAAAACAAGTTAAGGGTTTGGCGCAAGCAAACTAGTTTAAACCCGCCTTATTCTGTATGTGCCTGTCCCAAGTCAGGAGCCTGTAATTCAGTGGTTTGTTGCTGCATATCATATTTGTTTTTCGTTTATTGTCTTGTACAATAAATCAGGCAGTTAGTTTTCTCATTTGAATTGTTTTACATTTGTCATTTCTTGGCCTTTTGTAGCTGACTATGTGGTATTGGTTTTGTTGCTCATTGTTGAAGGTCGTACAGTGACCTATAGTTGTTAACCTCTATGTCATTTGGTCTCTGGTGGAGAGTTGTCTCATTGACAATCATACCACATCTTCTTAATTTTGAATTATCGATAAACTCTTTAAGGAGCTAAACAAACATTATCAGTTCTGTTCATGCATGTAACATCGACAGAAATGTAAATAGGCTGTATGTCAATGTTACATACAAAAACCGTAAGATGAAACTGGTATGCTTAATAGTAAACTTTGGGGTAAATAAGATTATTTTTTATTCAATAATATCGAATAAATCGCTTTGATTATCAAATGTTATACAAAATTCTGACTTGAACAAAGTAATACCGTTGCATGTAACATATAAAATCTTGACACGAAATATTGTCGTCAATGTTACTAACAAGTGTTAATCGACAATTTTAACAGGAAAACGTTCAAAATATTTTAATTGTGTGAAATCAAACAAAAAACTAAATAACTGTTCATGACAGGCTGAGCCTTTAACAGTTTTTCTAACACCATCATATTGGTTTATGCATGTAACACTGACCAGAACATGTAAAAGTCTAAGTTAATAGACTAAGTCAATGTTACATATACAATTTCTTTATTAAAAAAAGTCTTATAGTTACTTTATACATTATTTTTTACATAAGTATCAAAATAATAACTTTGAATCTTAAAAGTTGTATTAACTGTTGAATTTAACAAGTAATACTAATTTGCATGTAACAAAATAAATCTTGACACGAAATATTGTCGTCAATGTTACTAACAGTTAAAGGACATCAAACTTTTTCACCCATTCGCTCAATGTCTGTTGGAAGTGACGATGCCTAAATTTTTGTCACATGGGATGGAAGTCACATGACAGATATAACTAAATACGTATCTCCGAACCAGGGGCGGATCCAGAAATTTTCATAAGAGGGGGCCCACTGACTGACTTAAGGGGGGCCCGCTTCAGTCACGCTTCAGTGATTCCCTATATAAGCAACCAAATTTTTTCCGAATAAGGGACCCCTAAATCCGCCTCTGCGAACTGGCGTATTGTATGCACATTCATTAGAGTGCAGCATGTAACCTGGACTCGCATGTAAAAAGAGATGATGTGTCAATGTTATGTGCCTTTGAGCGATAAGAATTACAAGTAAATATTGTAAGTCTAAAACCCAAGAAAATTCAACAAATTCTCTGTAAAGAAAAATATGCATTGATATTTGATTTAATTTTATGCACTGGCAGATATTGCAAACACTGCAATTAAGTTATATTGCTTTTATTCTCGCGTCAATGTTACTTTTCATGTTTTCAAATTAAGTGGCCAGCTATCTTTGTAATACTGAGAAAGAATACAAGTGCTAGTCAAATAAATTGGCAATGAATCTGGTATTTTACGTGAAAAATTAAATTGATAAGGCAAACAATACAGAAAAATGCCATTGCACGTATTATAGACACATTTCTTTTGTAAATATTTTCGTGTCAGGATACGTACAGAAATCTCTCCAGCAATAAAAACGATATCGAAAGGGTCAAACCGGTTTAAATACGAGATCTACAAATATTTTTTAGAAAAATTGCAAAGCAAATCACACATAATGATCAAATATCCCATTTTACTCATAAAGTGTTCGTAACACTTCGTTGTGAGGTCATTTTTACCTGATCGTGCTCTCTCATCGTCTGCTTCTTTACTGGCAGACGCCATGCTGGAAAGATTACAAAGGCACGTGTTGACGTAATTGGGAGCGGGTTGAAATGTCGTAAAAATCTTTATCGTAACGTTAACTATTAAAAAAATACGACAGTTTTAAAAAGAGGAGTATTTTTTGGAAGTTTTGACACGAAAACTAAATATATTTTCTTACCTGATATATTTTTCAAACTCCAGTTGATTGATGAGAATTACGATAACCAAATTGAACCTATTGTTGACACCTTTGAAAACATGCAATTCCGGACCGATAACGTGTTTCCAAAACTAATTAACTGATGAAAACGTGCATGTAACGGTTGTTGACCGGAAAAATTACGCACATTTGTCCATTTTCAATCGTATTTTTTTGCAACAATAATCGGATTATGTACAAAACGGTCGTTTTAATCGATAGACCGACCATTTTGCAGTTTATTAACAACTATTACAATATAACAATTCTTCAGTCATAGTTAAAATACGACTTGGGGTTTTACTACTGTAGAAATGTCACACTTTTTTACTATAATTTTCAACTGGGGGCACACTACTGGTGCTGATTCCTTGTTCATTAATTATATTGATTATATCAAATTTTTTTTCATATGGCGATAAAGATATACCCACTTTATGATTTAAACAGTGTTTATTCTCTATACTTGCATGATTTTTTGATATTTTTATTGGATAAACACCATTGACCCTAAAATTTCACTAGCGAAATCTTGCCCATATATCTATGAAAGTTAATGCTCTTCAACTTTGATCATTCTTTTATTCGAGCGTCACTGATGAGTCTTTTGAAGATGAAAGGCGTGTCTGGCGCAAATTTAAAATTTCAATACTGGTATCTATCATGAGTTTATTTATAAATTGACATCACCTTCTTTGGTTATGGCCATATAATGGAATTGGCTGACAATTCATGTTTTCAGACTGGCAATTAATTGCTGAAACACTAAATTATTCAACTTTTAAATTCATCATAGTTTTCATTTTCCATGAAAATAGTCTTTTATATTCACCTTTATTTGTTAAAAATTAAAGTATCAAACTATCTAATAATCCATTGATTGACAAAGATCCTATAAAAGATGCATGCATAGATTATTGAATGTGTCAAATTAAGGAATAACAGTACTGTAGTTGAAGAGTTGCCACCGTCAATTGTAGATTTGACGGTCGCAAATGCAGTTTTACTGGCGACGCGTAGCGGAGACAGTAAAACGGAGATTTGCGACCGTCAAATCAAAATTGACGGTGGCAACTCTTCAACTACAGTACTGTTATTCCGATTCTAATGCATTTCAAAAAGAAATAATACGATAAAACTTGGAAAAATGTATAAATTTGACAAATAAAAAAAAAATCCGCGAAACTTCATGAATGATTTTGGCGCAAATACGTCATGGGTAAACGTGACGTCATACAAATGAAAACTTACAAACTGGAGGTTATTACGTTACCTGTACGCTTCAAATTCGGATAAAATAACTTTAAAACGAAGAATTCGAGGTAGGAGTTGTTTTATTTTGGATTATATAGTAGTAATCGAACATTTGTTGATTCAATCATTTCAAAACAGTTGGAAAGCAGGTCACGGTTTGACCCCAAGTTTATCAGCAACAATAGAGTCACGTGACCGTGAAAATTCAGTAAAAAAAACGGATGAGACAAACCTCATTTTAACTCACTGAATATTATTGTCGTAATAAAAACTTATTGACCTAACTAATCTTGAGTATCCATAGTTTATTCTCGTCAAAGCTCACACATCAAATCAAAGTCCTTTATTCTTTATTTTATCTGCAAACTTGGAGTTTGGGTGAAAATTGTCAAGTCTCCTGAACGAAAAATCTAAATATTTACGAGGAAACTAAAAATGATGGGCTGAATTTAAATTTAATAAAGCATCTCATTAAGACAAACACTCGATATGAATATCTCGGCAATAGAATGTTGGATACGCAAACGTCAAATTGATTTCAAACCGAAGCGGTGGTTTTTATGCCGATTTGTGCAAGTGGTTATCTCCCCTTAATATCACCAGTCAAAAATAAAAACCCAGCAAAATGCATAAAAATTAAAAAAGTGGTTCTACTTTACAAAAATTAGAAAGAAAATAAACGAAACTCGATTTATAACTATGTTATGATAATATAAAGAAGAGATATTTCCCCCTACCGATTGATATTTCGAGACAATGTATGGTTATCCTTTATATACTGCAACTCATAAGTGTTTTAAATGAAGTATTTAGTGTAAAAACAATCATTTTTAAATTTGAAGCGAACGACGTAAAATTTCCCAAACCTGTATGTTTTATTGACGTCATAAATAAAATTCTATGGAAACGCATTGTCAACCTCATAAACAAGGTGATATACGGTCATGGACTGTATATGACATATAAATATACAGTCAATGCAATTTGACTGCTCAAATAGGACAGCTGCAGTATATATTTTTATTTGGCCTCAACAAGTATTTTTTAAGTTAATGGTGTTAAATACTTACTGATTTTCAGTTTTTTGTCAGCAGACTTCAAACTTCAATTTCACATGAACTGTATAATCTAATTTCTGTAACATATATAAACACTGACAAGAACATGCAACTTACACTTTTTCTTCAGTAATGGGTATCATTTTTATTTGCAGCACTGCAATTGACCAGACTACAACACTAGCAAGGGTCAAAGAGTCTTTCAGGAAATCAGGAATGTATCCTGTAGACAGATCCATAATTCCAAATTCACAACTTGCGCCCGCCGACTTCAACAAATCTGAAAAGACAAATAAAGAAACTACAGATGTAGATACAACAACAATCACCAGTAATGGTAAACTATTTATTTCATTTGATTTGTTATATTAGGCCTGAAATAAAATATTGTTTGTTTCCAAAATCCCGACAAACCTTGCAAAAATGGTGCTACTCATAATAAAATTTTATTGTCATAACTAAATCGAATATTATTTTATTCATTTCTGATTTTCAGGCTTGCAGGATTGTCCGATAATGTTCAAGCTTTTTGGAAAAATAAAATTATTTCCATACCTACCCACACCTGGCTTCGTAGAATCGGGATTTGGGAAAAACAAACAATATATTAATTAAGGCCTTAGGCCATACTTATAAATATTTTGGTTTGCCCAAACCCTACATAAAGGTTGAGACAGTGGGTAGGTAGGTAGGCAAAAAGAAATTGAAGTATCAGATGTTTATTAGTCTTCATGCCTATTTGATTAAAAAAAAACTTCTTCAAATCAGGACAATAAAAGAATTTGAGTAGGCAGCTTTTTTCTGGGTAGGTACGTTTGGGCAAACAAACCTATTATTCAGTCTGCACGGTTAGCCACTAGTCCGATGCCCCAGACTAGTAAAATTTCATTCGGATTAGTAAGTTTTTGCAAAATTTTGTTTGACCCTATAAGAAAAATGTCAGAATATTGGTCTTCGGACTAGTAGTTGAAAAAGTTTTTGGTGCAGACTGATTATTTATTATGGCCTTATCCCATACATGAATACATATTGTTAAGCAGTGATATTGTTTGCCTTATATTAATGGAGAAAAAGGCTTTTCCCCTGGAGGAAAATCCCAATTTGAAAAAAAATGGCTTAAAATATTCCCAAAAACAACTTTTTTCCCAAACAGTGCAGTCTCAGTACTAATTGTGCATGAATTCAAACTGACAAACACTCATTTTAACTTTTTTTCTTGCCTAAAATTACTGTAAGTGCAGATTTGAGGGTCTGGTTATGTATCATCACTGACAAAAAGAGGTTTTATTTCAAAGCAGGGTTTGACTCTTGAAATGGAGTCTGTAAATTGAAGTTTCAGTCAAATTCATCGTTTATTCCAAAATTCCCAATTTGATGAAAATTACGCATATTTTCGAATAAAAAAGGGTGGAGGTTATGTAGTTTTGAAAAAAAAGTCAAGAATATTGCTGACTGTTTAGAGGTGGGAAGTTCTTGTCCATTCATTTTAGATGTGTTTTGTCATTTGATTTTGCCATGTGATTATGGACTTCCTGATAGGATTTTCCTCTGAGTTCAGTATCTTTGTGATTTTACTTTTCTCTCAATGATGATGTGATACCAATATACGACCAACATTTCTTAATTTTTGTGTTTCGTATAAATTTTTTAACTGCATTCCATTCAGTGTTTCTCTAAAAGAAGAAATTTGTATGTATTTCCCATAGGGTCCTATGTTAAACTTAATCCCCACCATGGTGGCCATCTAGGCATCTTGGAAGTTGGATTGGCTAAAAAGTAATAACTACTGGTCATTATCTCATTAAGAACATTCATGCTATGCTTGGTTTCATTCCATTCAGCATGTTCAGTGGTTTTCTAAACGAAGACATTTGTTTGTGTTTCCCATGGTGACTTATTGATGACATCAAAATTTCAATGTAGGATAAAAAACTTAATTCACATAGTTTTTTCACTGACCCCCACACCCACCTCTTCACTTAATTTGGGGAAAATTGATTGACCAATGGGGATTACATATAAACAAACAATTACAGGCTCTCGACTTGGGACAGGCTATAAATATACCTAATCACTAATCATTCCATTCTAAAATTACACAACTTTTTCATCCAGTTGACAAATGGTTGAAGCTAACTGGGATCTTTTTTAAACCATGCGACATACATGATGCTTTTTCATGAGACCTGTTTAACCTACCGCACATATTTCAAACAAAATATTCTTTTTCTTCATTTGCAATTTCGAAATAGTGGATCATACTCTATCAAAGTTTCTTAATGATCGATTTCTAAAGTTTTTCCTCCCTCAGCTCACTACTGAGGACCTGCGGCCTGACCCAAACAGGAAGTTATACAAATGACTGTTTTTCCAGGATTGGATTAAATAGCCATTTAAAAAAAAGAGGGGACAAAAGATACCCAAGGGACAATCAAACTCATAAATCTAAAACAAACTGACAACGCCATGGCTAAAAATGAAAAAAACAACATGAACCCAACCAAATACTAGGGGTGATCTCAGGTGCTCCCAAAGTGTAAGCAGATCCTGCTCCACATGTGGCACCAGTCATGTTGCTTATGTGATAACAAATCCGGTAATTAGTCTACCTGTTTTTTAGCCCCGACCCTAACTTTTTTATTGGATCTTAAAAAAAAAAAATTGTATCAACCGACCCCGTTTTTGACACAGGCTTCTGATAGATGACATAATATTTTTTCTCTCTTGCTTCTACTTGCATAGAAAGCCAGTAAAACATTTTATTAATGTCAAAAGGTATTCCAAATAGGTTAAAATCCAAGAAATTTGCACAGCAGGTGCTTCAAAAACATTGCAAATGGCACACTTCCGGTTTTTGAAACTAATTACGGATCTGGACTTGGAAAAACCATGATAATTTTCCGGATTTCATTTCTGATGTCAAAAAAAAAAAAAAAAGAATTCCGACCTATTTTTCAAAATGATGTTACCAGAAACACATATCTTTTTTTTTTTAGGCCTATACAAAAAAATAATCAAACAAAAAAATGTAACACAGCAACAAATAAATAGTTTCAATAGTGTTATTCTTGCTTGCCCATTAACTTCTGAGTTATTTAATCTTTTGTTAAATTCTACATTTTTGTACCTCGAGTTTTTTCTTTTACAGAGCTCCAGGAATCAACAATTCTTTGTCACTGTTGTGGCAACACTATCTCCTATGTTAAAGAAATAGAGATGAGCATAAATGAACCAACTGAAAATCCCCTTGTAACAAAAAACTTAATTCCAAGAAGTTTAGCAGATGTGCTGTTACCTCCAGCAAATCCATCTCTAGCAAAAAAAACTTCTAGTAAAATCATTACAGAAGCCAGGGTAATAACAGGGGATGAAATGCTTCAAAAACTACAGTCAAAGCGTGATGAGGCAGTAAAGTTGGCAGAAGAAAAAGAAGAAAGAAAAACAGAAAGAGCTAGAAAAAAGGAAGAAGCTGAAGTTTTGAAGGAAGCAAAGAAAGAAGAAAGAGAAAGAAAGAAAAGAGACAGAGAAATAAGAGACACCGAAAAGGAAGAGGAAAGAGAGAGGAAGAGACAGAAGAAGGAAGAAAAAAGAAATATGCAGCAATGTAACCAACAAATCACTGCTGAATTCCACCAGTATGCTACATGTACTAAATCATCTGTAGACATGGTAGATAATAGAAGAAGTACCAGAGTAAAGACCCCTTTAATAAGGGAAGAATTTTTACAATTTGATAGCGATATGGAGATTATAGAGACAATGGAAGAATAAGGAATATATAATTAAAATCTCTCCAGACTGTATAATTTGAAGAACTGTGAAATTTATTTTAAATTTTTTTTGGATCGAAATTGCATTATATTGATATAAATCTAATACTGTTCATAACAAACTTATTGCTGCAATATTGATTTTAATTCGATAATACAATTATCATCTGTAAAAGACTTATTATTATTACCTGTATATTGTACATGTTGTAAGCTGCAGAAAGTTAAAAGTTTTTTCTGGGTATTAATGCATATAAGGTTTAAGATTTAAATTTCCTTTTTTGCACGTCTTCATATTGTTTCTGAAAGAAATGATTAGGAAGTGGTAGAGACAAAAAGTTTTGACCAATAATCTGGGTTCACAAATCATTTAATGAAAGATAATATGCAAAATTATTCTGTTATTCAACTTATTGGTAATTCATTTATATTCTAATCCAAAAAAAAAAATTAAGTAAATGTGGTTTTTGAAAGATCCGAAAGCAAATGTAATGACAAATAACAAGTTTTGATATTCATGCATAACGTATACAATATTATCTTACACTATATATACCAATATTTAAGTAAAAGATCAGCAAATGATTTTTGAAGATGTTATGAATCATAATCAAATTGATAGTTTCAATAATCTTTAACTTTAATAAAAGCTTTTTATAAACATTTTAATCATCTGAAAAGATATGGACAGTTGTCAGGTTATATAGTATTCACATCGAAAAATTTCTGAATGACATATACATAATATTTTGTTCATTTAAGGTAGTACCTCAAATACTGGAGATAACTCTGTAAAATCAGTTAATCATTTTAATCATGTTATACTGTTCAGGAAATTTTAAGCTTTTCAATGATCGAACTAGTGTTTGTCAAACTGAAATATATTCAACCATTTCTTCACAGAAATCAATTGGTTCAAGTTTTTTGAAATTTTTGTATTCATTTCAAAGGGTCAAAGTAAATATTTTGTAAAAATTTTGTGAAAATTGAACGAGCCAAGTTAATTTTAGTCAGGTGTTGGGTAGCAGCTTAATGAATAATTGTACATGATATAGCAGACATGTGTATTTACATGTAACCTTCAGTCTACTAGCAAACTCAGATTAAACAAATTGTGTTTACAGTAGCAGAAATTGAACATTGACTTTGTTTTATTATGCCAAAATCAAACAAATACAAATTTAAATATTTGTTTATTTGCAAATCACGACCTCCAAAATGAGCAGAATAATTGCTAAAACAGTGTATTTTTCAAACACAGTCAATATAAGGTATATTAAGATTTATGCCTTAATATGTAATATTATATTGTACCTGTAGTCTTTGTTATAAACTCATCTGTTGGTTTCTTGTTTTATGGTAGTTGTCTATCTACATATTAACATTTGCACAAGTTCAAATTAAGAAGATTCTTCATCCTTTTAGGGACCCTAAAAAAACATTCAGATGAATAAAAAAAAGAAAGATGTGGTATGATTGCCAATATTAAGACAAATCTCCACAAGAGATGAAAATGACACTACTGGTCAATGTACAGCCTTCAGCAATGAGCAAAGCCCATACCACATAGTCTTCTATAAAAGACCCTGAATGTCACCAACAGCCTAACTTGGGTACAAAAAACGAATGAAAAACAAATATGTAACACATAAAAAAAAGACAACCACTGAATTACAGGCTTTTGACTTGGGACAGACACACGCATCCATAATATGGCAAGGGTAAACATGATAGCAGGATCCCAACCCTCCCCCTAAGCTGGGACAGTGGTTCAACAGTACAGCATTAGAAACAACTATAAAAATCAGTTGAAAAAGGCTCCTCATCAGATGCACAAAAATACAGGTGGACCTTTTTGGTCATGGCCGGGTACTTGTACATTTTATCTGACAAGAAAAAGACACTAGGTACAGATCTGAGAGTACTCGCAGATAACTGACAGCTACCTATATCTAACAAAAACATTGTGCATTCAAGACTAAGAACCCTGCTAGACAGACATATCAAATTAAAATCATAGCATATTCATATAAAACTTTCAGCTGTGGTTAGTTGCATCCCTTCAGAAAGACATACACATCTGACAAAATTACATGTACATGTATAATATTGCAGACACAGAAGAACTACAGCTACAATAACATAAATAGTATAGAATAGATGTACATGTATTAAGGTATTAAACATAAAAACCAAATAACATACACATGTACATGTAATTTGTATGTCAATAAATCACAAGAGCAATGTCAAAGAGTCTAGTACAGGAACATGCACATTTGATTACAGTATTACATGCATATATGTACATAGGTCAATAAATCACAAGGTCAAGAAGTCTAGTAGTACAAGTACATCTTACTATAAACTGCAGCATATGTACATTGTATGACCAACTATTGAGCTTATCATTATAAAAGCCAATATATTTAACAAGAGGGAGGCAATACATGTACATTGCACCATAATCAGGTTGAGAACAACCTGTTAGATGACCTTCCATGACAATGTTTTTAAATATCCCTTTAAATGTAAGACATGCATGAGGGGTACATTAAGGTGACAATTTTTTTGTGTAATAAGTTTCTTTTAACCAATTTAAAGTACAAACAAGTGAAACTGCGAGCTACTGCTCACTGATGATACCCCAGCAGCAAGTGGATAATATAAATAGTGAAAACATATGCAAGTGTTCGGTAAACAGGAAGTTGTCGAGTGATGAATCTGAAAACACATCACACGGTTAAGCTGACTTATATAAATCCTGAAACCAAATTTTAGAAATCCTTGTATTGTAGTTTGTGAGAAAAATTTGATGAAAATTTTCAACTTGGCTATCATGTGTAAAATCATACAAGTGTTCGGTAAACAGGAAGTTGTCAAGTGATCAATCAGAAATCGCATCACACTGTATAGCTGACTTAGATAAATCCTGAAACCAAATTTCAGAAATCCTTGTGTTGTAGTTCCTGAGAAAAATATTCATGGGACGGATGGACTGACTGACGGAAGGACAGACAGAGGTAAAACAGTATACCCCCCCTTTTTTTTTTTAAAGCGGTGGTATAATGAGTATAAATTTGTATTTTCTAGTCTAGAAAACTTCAAAACCTTTCTGTATTATATGAATTGATGTAGAGTGAGGTGCTCATTTTCGCCACATCTTTTCATGTTTTCTACAGTTTCTGTTCAGGTGTGAATGTTTTTGAAGTAAACTGATATTTCTATATGAAGATAACTTCAAATGCAAAATATTCTTAAGCTTGAAAACGTGTTTGTTTGAATATAATCATCAGAAAAGTTAGATTAAAGGGTGTTTGAAATTACCTCATTTTATGTCAATGGGGGACACATATTCGCCGTTTTTACACATCAACTTAAAATCAAATAACTGCAGCTTTTAATAACATTGATCAAATCGATTTCATAATAGATGAATAGCAGACATTTCAAAGGTGTTAATTTTAAATAATCTGAAATTGAATCAATATTTTTTAGTCTGGAGCATTGATGATGGAAGTTAACTACATTTTGTACCATGGCTGGCTATACAGCCCTTGCATTCATTTCAAAATTGTCTGTAATTGTGATTACATTTAACACAGTATTTTTAGTACAGATATGCAGCTACATTATTGAAGGTAGATTTGGGACATTTATAGCATGCCTCATAAACAGTTAGGTACACTCAGACTCAGGGGCTAGCAGGTGGCATAATTTGTAAGTACTAACACAACACACATCAGCACATGTCATATGTTAAAAAGTTAACCTAACCATGTGATGCAAATGAAGACCCCTCAAATTGGTTCACAAAGGGTGGGGGCACTTCCTATGATATTAAATATATACAATGTGAAAGGACAAGCTGCTGGAATAGGTTGGGAAAACTATCAGTAATATTAAGACAAGTCAATAAAATTCCATAACTTCTTCACTCATCTTTCTTGGTGTTGTCTGTTGTGTTTATACTATCAACCCTTGTTTCTCTTTTTAAAGGACACATTGAAAAAGGGGGGGGGGTTTGACGTAAAAATATTGAAATTGCCGTCATCCCCTTAAAACAACTAGAATCAAAAGGTCAACCGCTCCTCCTTCAGGTTGTCATAACCATAGGCAGATCACCCCCTTTTCTTTGTGAGAAAAAAATGGTTGATTATGTAGGGAATCATTGAAGCACGACTATTAAAAAAAAAGAGTGCCTCCCCCTTCGCTTAGGTCAGTCAGACCCCTTCCCCTTTTAGGAAAAGTTTTGGATCCTACACTGATAACAAATGGAAAAATGTCTGATTGTCACCTATCAATTAAATGTTGACCTACGTTTCAGTGAAATTACCTGCATGTAAACTGGAGGCTCTGTCTGAAAGTGAAAGTTCCGATTTCAAGTCGATCTCGACTATCACCACCAAACGTGCGGTCTTTTTGAGTAAAATCTTGACTGATTATTCGTCTGTCTTCAAATTTGTTCTCCTCATAATTGGTCAGTCAACTTCATTCCACTTCCAGCCATGCTTTCCATGTTGTTCAACGCCGGGGTTTACAATTCATCTAAAAGGGCGCCAAATTAAAATGAGGCACTTTGACGAGGTAAGCAAAGAGAGACAACTCCTGCGTAACGAAGACGACGCTTCAGCGATAAAAAAATATTTGCTCATCTCCAAATTGATTCATAACATTTAATGTAAAAAATCAATACTATACAATTTGTTAAAATAGTTTGAGACCGTGTTTAAACTCATCTGACAACCATTGAGAGAGAATTGTAACAATTTCGGTGCTGACGGTAACTGGTCCTCGGCATCTTCAAATCTCGTACGAAATCGGACGCCGTTAAAAGTTAATTTCTGAGAAATTTAGTTAATTTTAAATACTGACCAATTGAAATATTAAAGTAATTTTGGTAACCACTTTCCTTGTCAAAGGATAGATTTAAATGTTCTCACGTTTAGAAGATAAATGAAATATACTGACAAAAAATGACGGTAACTGGTCCTCGACCAGTATTTTTCAGAGAAGGATTAGATTCTAAATGTAAATATTAAAAGACAAAATATTACTGCAGTAAAAAAAAACAATTCAGAAATGTGGATAATGACACCTACATGTAAAATTAAAAACCTAGCTACATGTATATTGAAAGAAATTAGATCTGGTGGATGAAATATACTACATGTAATTTTTATATGTGGGATCATTCCTAGCAGAATTGTTTTAAACACTTCTGATTATATTTAATGCAATAAAACATAGTTTATACAATTTCAATAATCTTTCTGAAAATTGATATAATTATTAAATAAATAGTACTGATCATATATATTTTATATTCTATAAAGTGTGACCAAGAGTCACAACAAATTTCTTCAAATTAAGAGAGCCTTTAATTTAAACTCAAGCCTATGTTTCTTAGTTGAACAGTAAAATACGAAAAAGGGATTTATACCAAAAATATTGACAGAAATTTTGTAAAAAAAAAATATGCTTTAAATTATAAGTGAAAGTGACTCAATTTTGAATTTCAGAATCATTATAATTGTAAAATTAAACTATTAGATTAGCTTGCACAGTAGCCCTTTGTCTTATTTCTCAGGGTATTTTATAGATTATGAAAGTAAACTTTTTGGAAAAAATGGGGCTTCTTCTCTTGAACAGGTTGCTGTATCAGCTTCTTTAAATAATTACATATTTATAAACAAAGTATTGTATATATACTTTACCTGAATACTAGTAATAGGAAATGAAATGAAACAGGTGGGACAAATTTTGTGCATTTTACTTCAATAATGATCAAAGATGCTTAAATTTGACAAGAATTTGCCATTTGAATAAATTCAATTTTGTAAGAACACATCTCTATGAATAAACTTCTTGTTTGGCTGACTTGGCTTGATAAGCTAGTTTTTGATCTTATTTCTATGAAATTGAGAATGGAAATATAGCTTATACTAAGTAAAGAGATAATAATATAAGCAAGATTTTATTAACTGACCTTCATTTTCTTTTTTCATATGTTTTTTTCCTACAGAATTTTCTTTGCAATGCATATTCTATTGCTATTTTTGTGCTTTTGTCCATCCATACAGTAGGCTATCAATAATTTGTCAGATCTGTCAGAATTTTCCAAAATGTTTAGCTTTAAACGCAATAAAGAAGATCTTTGTTTGTTGTTTCACTTTTCCAATGTGTAAATTTTTACTATGCACATGACCCTGACACATATTTTGTTATAAACGTTACATGACGTATGTTGAAAAAAGAAAACAATGTCACCGTCAATTTGTGTAGGGGATCAAAAGGGGTTTTAGTTACTTTAAAATACAAGTATCGTATGGAATTGTGAAAATCCACAACTTTTAATAAAAATTTCATTCATGTCTTTAATAAAATCAGTATTTTAGAGCACTTTGAAACAGGTACAATGAAAAGAAGCTAAACTTCACTTTTTTGAAGTAGAAACGTAGCTAAAACCAGATAAAAATTGACATGGCTGGTGGTCACTAAAATTGATGTATAAAAGTAAAAAATGATGGCTTCAAAATAGTGTATAAATTTGAAATAGGTTTCCCGGTTTCATTTAAGATTATAACCGTTCTTTTCTGTATTTGGATACGCAAACGTCAAATTAGGAAAAATCGATTTTTTTGGCGAACAAAAAAGATGGCTATTTTTTTTAGAACGGACAGGATAAAGGAATAGCAATAACAAGCTATTTTTTGTAATGTTTGTATGTCATAAAGAAATTATATTGGTCACAAAACCTACAAATTTTAAAATTTAATTGTAATAAAAGCATGACAAGTTGCAAAAAACACTTTAAACGTCAATCTTTTAGCCGATTGATTTGGCGGACTTTTTGACGTTACGGACGACTGTAGCGCCACCTAATTAATTCCCCCTGCTATTGTTGCTGATAAAGCTTGACGACAACGGACGTTTCCAAGGACTTGCTTTCCAACTGAAAATGGTTGTCCCTCCTTAGTTACGCCTGGTCAACTGTGGATTTGACGGCAACTTTTAGCCAATGAAAAAAATTGTTACATACAAATTGCATTAGAATAAAAGTTATATGAAGACTTTATAAGTTTACAAACCACACTAGCTAAATTTCATATACCGAAAACCTTGGTGGCCGAGTGGTCTTAGTAACCCATATTTCAGCCAATACTTACATCTCATATATCCCAGTGAACCTGAAATTAAGGATACTACTGATACTAGAAGGACTACTTCATGACTTGATATTTTCCTCAATATTGACGCAGATGGACGACTTTTCACGAAAATCTATGAAAAACGGGACGATTTCAACTTCCCAATTATCAATTTTCCATTTATCAGCAGTAACATATCCTCTGCCCCTTCGTATGGTGTTTACATATCTCAATTGATACGTTATTCTCGTGCTTGTTCACATTATACGGACTTCATATTTAGGAGTGTGCTCCTTACGCAGAAACTGCTCCAACAAAGTTATGAAGAGGACAGATTTAAATTGACACTCCGTAAATTTACGGACACCATCACGAATTGGTTGATCCATACGATGTGTCTTTGACCAATCTAGTTAAGGACATTTTTACCACCTGTTAGATTGTGGTTTGTCATTACGTCGTCTTATCTTTTAATTATCAAACGCGACTTGTTCCCGATTGTGACGGTTTTGCTGAGTGTGAATTCGCATTGCTATAAGACGTGTTACGGTGTTTGTCTATCCCAAATTCATGTATTTAGTTTTGATGTTACATTTGTAATTCTCATCGGATTTTGTCAAATGTAGTGACGTCTTTTCGGTTATATTCATGTGTTATGTTGAAAAAAATTAATCACCGCCTTCATTTATTAGATTTACTTTGGTTCAACGTAGTTTGTACGATGTATTACGGTTGCAGTTTGATTCTGAATTAACCGGACATAGAATATAGGTAAGTGTCTAATTACTACCTCAGTATTGCAATTTTCATTGTTATTAAATGTAATATCAGTATTTAGTACAAATATAATATTAAATCAATCCTTATTCTATCTTATTTTTGACAGATAGTTTTATTAATTCAAATGGGACGTCACTTTTCATTTTTGATGTGCTGTTTTACAAATTCAAATGTGACGTCATTTTTTTTGGTCATTTTATACAATGTCAAATGTGACGTCACTTTGCGTTGAGGCCTTGACTAATTCGGGTGTGTCTATTTTGTGTGTTGGATTGTGTTTGATTTTGTCAGGTTATGTAATGTTTCCGGTTTTCTGTAATTAGTTGATACTTCAGTTTTATCATATATATTTTTTCTATAGTCATTTTATAAAATTTACTGTTTGCAAAAGTATAAATTATTCTAAATAATAGAAATGTTCTGGCACTTAACAGAAAACCCTAGCCGGTTTTGGCACAACTTTTTTGAACTTTTGGTCCTCGATGCTGTTCAACTTTGTACTTGTTTTGGCTTTCAAACTTTAGTATCTGGGCGTCACTGGTAAGTCTTGTGTGGACAAAACGCACTTCTGGCGTATTAAATTTTAGACCTGATGCCTTTTGTTAGCTATTTTTCGTGTGTTTCTTTATCAATTGTGTTCTCCTATTTATTTGTATTGTAGTCCTGTAATGCTGTGTTGTCATTTTAATGTTATATTTAACACGGCCAGAAAAGAGGGAGGTTTGGCATGCCACAAAACCAGGTTCAACCCACCATTTTTTTTATTTAAAAAATGTCCTGTACTAAGTCAGGAATGTGGTCATAGTTATATTGTGGTTCGTTTCTGTGTGTGTTACATTTTAACATTGTGTTTCTTTTGTGTCGTTTGTTTCCTCTTATGTTTGAGTGTGAGTTCACATTATTATAAGATGTCACGGTACTTTTCTATCCCAAATTTATGTATTCAGTTTTGTTGTTATATATGTTATTCTCATCGGATTTTGTCTTATGCTTAGTTCGTTTCTGTGTGTGTTACATTTTAATGTTGTGTCGTCGTTCTCTTGTATTTAATGCGGTTTCCCTCGGTTATTTTAGTTTTTATTTTAGTGACCCGGATTTGTTTTATTTTCTTTCTATCGATTTATGAGTGTTGAACATCGGTATACTACTGTTGCCTTTATTTATTATTGTAATCATTAACCAGTCAACGCTGATGTTGTAAGTTCGAACCCCGCTCGTATGGGTACACTCGACTCCAATATTAACTGACTAGGGTTCTCAGTTTCTAGGCTAATCATGCCCTCGGGGACTTATAGAATATTAGATGAGGTACATGTATCGACCTTATGGTCATACTAACATTAGCGGTATCAATTATACTGCCATTAATTACCAGATAAATATTTTGACAATTCGTGTCTCGCAAGTGATGCTCGAGGTCACAATTAGTGAAAAACATAAACACATCACATAATACAATTGTTGAAAAGCTGGTCAGATAAAACTGACCAATAGTAAGGCTTAATTCTGATAAAGAATTAGATATATGCACGATGGAGGCACATTCCTTAATTTGAAACGATTCTAAAATTAGAATTTTAAACAGCAACCCAAATAAAACATTACCCATTGTGTCTTGCCAGTATCAAATATTGGACACTAGCTTGTAACCCAACAGATCACCAGGACAGGCCTCTGCATTTCAAAAGTTCCTGACAGGAGGATGCAACGGCAGACGAAGAAGTCCATTTTGGTTTCCAACTGTCATCGATTTTTTTCTTTCCTCCAACCCCAGTGTTCATGACTTGGTACATGTACCTGTCGAATAAATGAATCAGGCTGAGCCCAAACTTGTCCTCCTTGATATGCCTCTCTTTGGATGTGCTCTGGAAAAAACCTCTTGTAGGCGGAACTGCATTACAATGCTGCTGCTTCCTGGCTAACAAATTACATCGTGCCTTGTTAACAGAAAATGTTGATGTTGTTCTGTCATACATGATGCAAACAAATGCTTCTATGATGTCCATGTGTGTGTCTTTATTCTTCATATCCATGTCATCCAAATTGACCTCTTCCCTTTCCCAAGAAAATCCGACAAAGTGTCACATCCACTGAATGCATGGACGAAAGGAAGAGTAGCTATACGAGGACCAAAGGCATTTGATATGTCACGTACAAGAAGCCATCAAACGTCTTCATTCCTGTCAAAACCTGTCCACAGGTTGGTCCAACAGGTTTGTGGGAGTGCTGCAATTCTTAATACTACCACATCTGTGTTAGTGCTAACTAAAATTACCGTTTTACAACTATTTTCATAATCATGCCGAATATGGACAAACATTCGTGTATCTGCTTCCCCATGATTACAAGGGAGTAGCTGGAAAGTATCCTTATTGGAATTGCAAAAAACATTTTCACCTTGAGTAAGATACAAATCTTTATTAGTCTCTAAAAAAGCAAGTATGTCGTCAAGAAACTGTTGTCATTGTCATCTTCACAGTAAAAACTACTACAAACCCCTGGTTTTCTACCAGAACCACCTACTGTATTTAGTTAACATCAAATACAATGTCCACTCTTGAATACTTATCGATGCAAGATTTTATGTAAGGCAGTATGAAATCATTTGCATAATCATAAAATAGTTTTGCCCAACAAGGTGACCTGGAATTAACCATTGCTGCCCGATCAACGATAAATGCGTCAGACTTTGGATTAGCAAATTGCAGAATGTTTCAAGTATACCCATTTTTACCGATTTAATACCGCAGTTTATGGAGAAAGAAATATTCAAAGTCAATTTGTCTACTGTGACAAGAAATAAAAGTCTAGAAAAGATATCGCAATCACGTTCTAAGCTTTGTTGTTGACAAAGACGTTTCCAGTTTTATTTTACGGACATAATTGGAAGTTGTTCTTTTTGATCTGGTTATAAGCAGTTTTTACTTCGTTTTGCATTTGCTTCAAAAGATATTCGTATTGTTTGCCTTAAAGCTTTTTAAAAAAATCTTTTTGTGTTTTCGTAGAGTGTTCATCTGTTATAGAATGTCTCAAACCACTAGATCTTTCAAATTCATCTTATAGTCTACTGACGTCTGGTCCAGCTACCATCCATATGTCTAAAAGGATCTTCGATTAAACCTATGACAACAACATCGCCCCTCACAATTGCATTACTCTGTTTTTGTGCCAAATCAATTGTGCTATAAGAAAATTTTTTGCTAGTCTTACGTACAGTGATATAATCTTTTTCGAAATTAGTTGCCAACTGTGGGTGATGTTAGAGAAGGAATGTCATATCTCGGATAAAGAACGGTAACGATCGAGAATAATTTACACGATCAAGACATAAACAAAATACGGTATCATGCTTCATATAGTCTGTTTGTACAAAATCTGCCTCATGAAATGAGCTTACTACTAAATTCACAGAAAGTTCTTAATTTATAATTAAACGCCAAAAATTCAACTGTGGTCGAGATGACTCTATTTCCTAACACCTAACAAATCATTGAACGTCATAGAGTCATGACATGATTATAATTTCTGTGGTTAGCTTTTTTAAGCCGATACATACAGTTCAAGCAAAACACAGACAGTTATCAGATGCGCGTGTCTAGTCCTAGGTAAATTTGAATATACATAAATGAATCTGCCGTTCTAGGTGTTGCAATATTGGTTAAAGTGAGGAAACATGTCCATCCACTATCACGTAATATATCACCCAGAATTTCAATGCGCAATCCGCCTCACATGACGATAAACTTATCTTTTCCGTACAAATCAGGGCTTTCCCACTGAAAAGCCAATACCAAAGGTGGCTGATCTGCAGTTACTATTGATGTTTCTCCCGTATTAACCACATATTTCGCCTTATCCATCGAATACCTGATCATTGCAACTAAATGGGCGTGTTTTAAACTGTGGCTTCATATAAGTTACACTTACTTGAACAACTCTAGAAGAGCCTCGATTTTAAGAGTAATATACAATTTATACCAGTGTGCCCTTGTTGTGCATACAAATTGCTCTTTATGTATATAAGAAAGTTTGTGCATGCGCAAAATTGTTTTATCATAACCTTTAAAATTGTTATCAAACCAATTCATAATATAATTGAAATTCCAAAAGCACTAGATATATAGTAAGCAGTTCAAATGTTTTTGAATTAATTTTGTTACATTTGTGCGCATGCGCAAACCCTGCATATGTCAAATATATTTATTTCTAGTAAATACTTTACATGTAAGCAAGGTAGCTCTACCAAACCCGATAATTGTATTTTACTAAAAGAAGGTAAAAGAAAAGTTCTCCTGAAAAATCAGTATTTTCAAACTGAAAAAAGAAACAGCCATTTTAGAAAAAGGCCGTGGCCATCTTGAAATAATGATTTTTTTTAATGGCCAGCAGTGTTTTCTTAAAAAGTTTATAATAATGATGCTTTGTGATAACTTTCATGCTTGTATCATCATTTGCACAATTCCCTCGATTTTGCTTGCTAACAACTTCCACTATTTCAGAGTGAATGTCTGCCACTAGTGTGTACATGTTTTGTTCAAATCGATTAATAGTTTGAATCAACAGAATAAAACAACAACGTATTTAAATGTTTAAACATGTACTGAACAGAGCTAGTAAAATGTCTGACTTACCTAGTTTAATTTCAGACAATTTAGATGATGTCAAAATAAAAATAACCTGTTATCATTAAAATCCATTTACATGTAGGGAGTAGGAGGTAAAATGAATTCAAAGGATACTCATGTGTTAATAGTAATCATTTCAAATTCGTTTTTAACGAAAATAAAATATCTTTTTACGAATACTGAATATTCACAGAGGAATTACTGCATTTTTACAGATGAATTATCGAGAAATATTATTATAGATGATGATTATATATTAAAATATGTAGCAGATGGATATTACAATTATTAATACATAATGCCACATCCAGTATGTTTGTTCTTACTCCATGTTGCATAACATGATCCTATATTTCGTATATAAACTTTATAAACCAATTGTGTTCTGTATGCTTTTGTGCAAACATCAGGGGTGTCTTAGAGGTTAATTTTTGGATTAGAGCGTCACTGATGAGTCTTTTGTAGACGCGCGTCTGGCGTATATACAAAATATAATCCTGGTATCTATGATGAGTTTATTTACAAGTAGATATTGCGGTAATACAATAGTCATATTTTGATTCGAAGAGATTTCTGTGTAAGTGTTATTTAATTTGATATAAAATTCAACATATGTTAACTTTGACATGCTAAAAGAAATGTCAAGTAGCTATCCTTAGAAAGCCTCTATGATGTTGATATAAAACCACGGATATTACATAAGAGACTGTTTGCATTAGGGATGGCGATTCTAAAACTTATCATGCTTGTTGCTTTAAACTGTGCTGTATCGGAAGATTTCAGTAAGTACCCGATAATATTTTACTGCGATTTTTATCAAATAATTAGGCTGGCACCTTTGACAACTAATTAACCATGTTTGAAAGAAACCAGCAAACATTTTTTTGCTACAGTATTATGTATATTCAATTTGGTAATACACAAAACATAGCTGTTTTCTATGATATGTGATATCTCACAAAACATGTTAAACCCAGGTGCATTTTTATATAACGTCCATTTTCACGAATACACATTTTTGGGGGGATTTTCTGGCTGTGATGAGAATCCATCCGTTTGTAAATGTTACGGACGCCATCGCGAGTTGGTTGACCGTTATGGAATACCGTTTCACAGATTTTCCTTTACATCATTAGAAAAGCAGATATTATCCTCTAACATTTTTAAGGCTCTGTCTGGTCTTGAAATATATTTTATCCATCAATTTATATTGAAGTTTATAGAATGGTTCGGTACTTATACACCCTTTCAATGTGCTGTTTGTATTATCCTTCATTTTGCTGGTATGTTTTGTACGTGTGACTTTTTTATTCTTTGGCTTTGTACTTTTAAAGATCCCGCCATTATGTTATGGTTTTATTATAATGCCATTATGTTATAGTTCTTATATATGCCATTATGTTATTGTTATTGTTCTATTATTTTATTCCGAGCCTCTTAAATATTAAAAAAAATAGTTTAGAAGGGAAGTTCAAAGCATTTATGGGATGCTTTGAACTTTCCTTTAAACTAAGTATTTTAATATTTAAGAGGCTCGGGATACCTGATTAGAAAAAGCCTTCAATTGGTAGTTTATCCTTAACCGAAACACAAAAAAAAAAAAAATCTAAGTAGAAGAAAACATCACATTGAACAAAATAGAATAAGAATAGAAATTAAATACAAAGAGTATCTATTGGTATATATAGGATTGGTTCTGGACTCATCATTTTTCTTTCAAGTTTAAAAGAACATGACAATCCTGCTGTGGTAAAAATGAGGTATAAATCGAATCTGAAATGATCTCAACCATGCAGTTAAATAGTACAGACAAATACTGATTCAAAAAACTACTTATCAGGAACTGGAATGCGTTAATATTTCTAACCTTCACAAAATAAATCGAAAATGAACTGACAACGCCATGGCTAAAAATGAAAAGGAAAAACAGACAAAAAATAGTACATAGAAAATTAAAGAATAAGCCACACGAACACCACCATAAACTATCATTTGTAACGGTCTTTTAAAAAGCGAGCGTCACTAAGCAGTCTTTTATAGACTAAACGCGCGTTTGAAGTTAATAATAATAAAAAAATAATCCTGGTATCTATCTACGATGAGTTTATTTATACAGAGTAGCGAACATCATTATATTAATAGTTAGAACCATCAAATGACAAAACTCTGACTTTTGCTTTAATTATTTGTTACGTTTCTCATGAGAAGTCTGCAAACGTGTTTTATTTTGTAGTTTTTTTTTTTCTCGAGTAAATTTACTTAACATAATTCTTCAATTCATGTTTGTCACTAATAGTAACATGAATATACGTTATTTTGACAATAGCTGTAAAAATATAATGCCTAATGATGTAAAATGTTAACAAAGATCAGAGAATAGCATGAAAAAAAAGATATCTCAATTTAAGATTTAAAAAAAATCATATTTTGTTTTACTTAAATCAAACCTATACAAGACATGTAAGCGAGGCAATTATTTCAATTAGACAAAGCAAATATATTTTGAAGACTTATCATTTGACAATAAGCATGATAAGAAAATGTATCAATAGTGGAAGAAAGACTTACTCTAAAAATAAAATAATGTAAATACTTCTCGAGCAGAAATGTTAAAGTAATCATGATATTTATTTTCTTAACAGTTAACGTATACGCATCATATGGAGAAAAAGGTGTCCCTAAAGATGAATGTGGTAATATTTCTTGATTTCTTTGTTTACATTTCTCGTCTTTCGTTCGATTGGTCGATAACACTCGATTCTGAGGACTTTACTCAGACTAACTGATTAATTCCAAACGTTCAAAGCATTCTTCAAAAAAATTTGTCAAGAACGCTCAACCAAATACAACAGAAGAAATAAATTATATGTTTTCACCAGTTTTAAAACAAAAAAAAATTGAAGTATGCAAGTGATACTTTTAAATTGATATGAGGTCAATTAAACCACATTTAAAATCATTATTCATTAAAAAAAAGTAAAATTACAAACATACTGAGGAAATTTCCAAAGGAAGTCCTTTTTTTTTAAAAGATTACTTTTTTTATGAATAATGATTTTAAATGTGGTTTAAATAAATAGTTATTTAGTTGTCTTTGTTTTAACTTATGGAAAGATTTTCGCTATCGAAATTTAATAAAAGAAGTTCAATAGGTGGTGTTCATTATCTGATTATATCAAAGGTTAATAACATCGTTATGCAATACCTGAAAATAAGTTCTGAAACTAGAAAACTAAAAAATTGCAAAATGAATTTACAAAATTGAAACACCCCAATTCCAGTTTTTGATTATAAGTGTCTTTATATCAATTGAAGTTATCTTTCGTTTACCCAACTAGCTCTTGCATTTATTGTGTATTTACTAATATGTTATATTAATATTGTTAAATGAATGTTTTTGTCTAAAATAATTTATGCATGTTAGTCTCTTTACTAATTTCTTGTTTGTAATTGATATACCAATTAACCTTTTCATTTGTGAATACAATTATTTTTTTTTATTTGAATTAATTGCACGTAACGTTGCAGGATGTTGTCCACACATTTCAGAAGGTAATATGAAGATTTGTTTAATAAAATGTAATCAATCAATATATATGCAGGACTCAAATCTATGTGGTGGGTTTCAAATCTATAGCAGATTCCAAAACTATGGCAAATATGACGTCATGCCATCCCAAATCTAAGGCAGATTTTTTACAATCCTAATCTTTGGCAAGTTTTGTAATTTCCTATTCTTTTTATTGTTTCAAAATCTATGGCAAATGTTGTGCAAATAGAATGCACGATCAGTGACTCACCTTGTTTAGCGCTGGCTTCGACCGGTACAGCACATTTTGTCCCTTTTCTAGATAATAAGTCACATCTTTATGTAAACCATCCTCAAATCGTTGTTGAGACCATCTTCTAGAATGGTGTACAATTAAATTGGCTCCGCTATCATTTGTGACAATGTAATATGGCGTTATCCATTGTGACGTTATATGTTAGATCTGCCATAGATTTCTGGAAAACAAAAATCTGCCATAGCTTTGATTTGTTTGACGTTTATAACGTCACATTTGCCATATATTATGAATCTGCCACTGATTTGGAACCCGCCATAGATATGAGTTCTACATATATAATAATTGGAATAGAATTATATATTATTCCAAATAGATAAATGGACTGTTATCAATACACATAATGACATACTTGATCATACCCTTGATGAATAAAATAACCTGTTGTTTGAAATTTCAGCGGCGTGTAATGTTTATGCTCAGTACAGAACAGTTGATGGATTGTGTAACAACCAGAAAAATCCATCATTTGGAAAATCAAACTCTTTATTTGCGAGATTAAATGATGAAAATGGAAACAAAATATTTGATTACGCGGACGGTAAGCATATCAATTTCAATGTGTACTGCTATTGTGAATTTATAAAATTCTTGTTTGTGTTTTTTTTTAGTAATTGGTTGTTTTTAACGACTCCTTTGTTCTAATATTTATATGAATCATGCAAATGTAGTAGCATTATACATGTACATATCACATATCACACATCCAAATAATGTTACATAAAAAAGGAAAATGTATAATCATCATTACTTGATATATCAACACGAATGTCGTTGTTCTCATACTAAGTGTATGAAAATGTTGAAGTTAGTGCTGCTGAATATATACGATTAGTCAACAGTTAGTTTCATTCTACTCATCAAATTGAGAATAGAAATGAGGAATGTGTCAAGGTGACAACAACCCGACCAAAGAGCAGGAACTTGTCTACACTACATGTAGCTTCATGTTTATGAACTTTTATTCTACAACTATTGATATAGTTATCACATAAGCCACACGAAGGGTGCCACATGTGGAGTAGGATCTATTTACCCTTCCGGAGCACCTGATAGCACCCCTAGTTTTTTGATGGGGTTCGTGATGTTTATTCTTTAGATTTCTAGTATGTTGTGTCATGTGTGCTGTTGTTTGTTTGTCTTTTTCATTTTTAGCCATGGCGTTGTCAGCTTGTTTTAGATTTAAGAGTTTGACAGTCCCTTTGGTATCTTTCGTCTCTCTTTTGTATATTTGTTTTTATCTGAACTATACTAATATGACATCATAGCTAAAAAATAATTTTACTCCATTTAACTGTCAGATCTTGAACTGAAGTATCGTTATTCTTATATCATCAAAAAAGTGTGACTTAAACGAGATTTGATATATATGACTTACAATTTAATAAAAGGTGTTTTTTTATAATTATATAGGTAAAGGATTACCCCGTGTTGCAAAAAATGGCGATGAATTACCAAACGCCCGTTTAATTTCACAAGCAATAATGGACGAGGATTTAGGACCACCTATACAGGGTGATAAAATCAGGTCTGCACAGGTTGTATCACATGGCCAACTAGTAGCACACGACATCATTAAAACTAATATACCATGTAAGAACTTAATTATACTGGTTCTATGTCCTTTATATCTTTGTCTTTGGCAACTAGAAACACGTATCATCAAATCTCACTTTCATTGAACATAAACAGCTCTGAGTAGATACTAACGAAACGTACCTGAGACAAATGTTTCGTTGATGAGAAGTGACCTACCGAATTAGACTATTTACCGGGTTAGTAATAACATGAGCAACACGACGGGTGCCACATGTGGAGCAGGATTGGGTTACCCTTCCGGAGCACATAAGATCACTTCAAGTTTAAGTGGGGTTCGTGTTCCTTAGTCTGCAGTTTTCTTTGTTGTGTCACATGTACTATTATGTGTATGTTTGTCTTTTCATTTATATCCATGGCGTTTTAGTTTATTTTTTTATTTTCTCTTTATGGGTCTAACTGTGTCTTTAGTATCTTTCGCCCCCCTCTTGAAGACTATGAATTTCAAAGAAATTGTTAACAATCTGCATGCTATATCTTAAGGAAAGAGGTTTCCACAAATAATCGTGTTTTATATGTCTGTTTCTGTTTTACAGTTAATTTGTTGGAAATATCAGTATCAATAATATAAATGGAAAAACGAAGACAGAAAATAAAAATTGTGACAACCAAAAGTCATGCATATCCATAACTTTATATGACAGAGATATTAATTCATGTCTACCAGAGAGTCCTAAGGTCTTTACGTTGTTAAATGTATCTACAATTGCAATACAATCTGGGCAATATAGAGATTTGATAAATGATAGACACTAGTGTATGGTAGACGTCAATACATATATCGATCTTACAATGTTTTGGATTTTTGTTGTTACCGTCATATACCGTCATACTGGAAATCGTGCTGTATTCATTTTCATAACAATGAATGATTTGGACATTTGAACCATAATTGTGAAGTCCCAATACATTTTACAAATTTAAAAAAATACAATTTCATTATATGGCATATCAATGGTACATGCATTTGAGAGTAAGTATCATTGTCAAAAAGTGGTTATTGCAACAACCAACAACACAGAGCTTTTGTAAAAAAAATGCCGATTTCATCCTATTAAAAAAGAAATATTCCATGAGGACTTTAATTTAAATTACTTCCCTCATTAGGTTGATCCTTTTCGCCGATACAGAAAAAGAAAAATATAAATTTAAGCCAGTCATGCATTATTTCTCTTTTTCTTGCCATGTCTCAATGTGTTTAGTGATAAATAGTTGATCATAGGTATGCATACTTTTATTTTCGTAGCATTTGCTGAAAATGACTGCTGTAAAAACCCAAACAAGGATGAGTACGTATAGATAGAGCTTTATTATGAAGTTAATATATGAAACATAATTGTATAATAAAGCATCATTAGTAAACATAAGAGTATATTTTATCAGAATAAGAAATTTAGAACATTATTTGAAAACTACTGTAAATTCAGATTTTTTTATGCTGTCTGTATGATTGCAAAAATGCTACGAGAAGACAACATTTAAAGATTGCGTTTTAATCATTGATAGCATTCATGATAATTACTTGTATGGAACATTTCCGAAATTGCAATTAATCATTTCGCATTTTGATGTATCGTTTTAAACCAGCAATAAAAAATTTACGCATTACTTTCAAATTAACAGTTATGATTTGTCTGTCATGCCATCTGAATTGTTATTAGTTATCAAATGTACCAGGATCATAATTAGATACGCCAGACGTGCGATTCGTCTGCATGAGACTCATCAGTGACGATCACATCAAAATAGTTATAAAAACCAAACAAGTACAAAGTTGAAGAGCATTAAGGACCCAAAATTCCCCAAAAATTGTGCCAAATATAGTTAAGGTAATATACTCCTCGGATAAAAAACATCCTAAGTTATTCAAAAAATTCAAAGTTTTGTAACAGGAAATTAACACAAAAGTTGCCATATAATTGATATTCATGTCAACACCGAAGTTCTGTTATGTTATAAAATTGTATTTGTTCTAACTTACACTTTGTGTCATGCTGATATTATTCGACAAAATAATATGTTTGTTCCTTTCAGTCGGGACTTCTGTTTTCCTCTTCAAATTCCTGAGAACGATCCGGATTTACCAGCAGGGTGTTTAAACTTTGTAAGAGCAAAAGGAGTAAAGGATAACAATGGAGGTAAGGATAGTTATCAAAGGTAACAGGATTACAATTTAATACGCCAGACGCTCGTTTCGTCTACATAAGACGCTCAGATCAATAATTATAGAGCCAAAAAGGTAAAAAGTTAAAGAGCATTGAGGACCTAAAATTCCACAAAGTTGTGCCAAATACGACTAAGGTAATCTTTTCCTGGGAAGGAAAGTACCTTAGAAAATCGTTTAAGGCGAATTATACGTAATTGCACGCTTCTAGGGGAAAACGAGATACAAAACGTGCGTCGTTACTTACGTAAGTTATATCCCTTACTAAATGAACAGGAAATAGGCACATGAAACAGAAATCATCATTTCATTGACTATGTGCGATCTATCATGAACCCAAATAAGTAATCCTGTGCTATCTTAAAAGTTCAAAGAAATTATCAGACTCCAATAAGAAATTTTTTGTATCACGGGCCTATTGAGTGTTAGTCTGCAACTGTTTTTTTTAGCCTCGTGCAGGAGTGGCCGGTACATAATATCGCTCATATTTATTTCAACAGAAATTAAGAATAAAAAAGTAAACTAGTGACAATTCTGCTTCTAGTCGTATCATTATCATTAAAATCAAACCAGAATTGATTCTACAAATATATTATTTGAATGAAATCTTGTAGCGTAATCTTGAAGGTGACGAAAAATAACCGTAAATGTGTGTTGAACTAAAAAGGCGTGAGCATGTCCCGTTTTTTATGCAATTGAAAATTTTAAGATAATTTATTTTTGTGTGAAAAGTATAAACGATAGTTAAGGGTAATCGACCTGAACTATTTTAACATGTATAAGTGGAAGGACAAAGCTTAAAGAGAAAGAAAAAAAAAACCGAACAAAATAATCAGATTCCATCTTCAAAACATTACAAAAGAGATGATTTCAGCTTTCCAATTGTGAACTTTCCATTTCTAAGTAGCAACATTCCAGCAGCACCTGCATACGGGGTATATATCTCCCAATTGATACGATATTCCCGTGCTTGCATTTCCTATCATGATTTTCTTGATAGAGGGTTGCTGCTCACAAGGAAGCTATTAAACAAAGAGTTCCAAATGGTGAAGTTGAAATCATCTCATTGTAAATTTTACGAACGCCATCACGAGTTGGTTGACCGTTATGGAATTACCGTTTCACAAATGATATCGGATATGTTCCTTACGTCGTAACTACTACCCCCTTCCCTTTCACGAATTAGACTATTTACCGGATTTGTTATCACATAAGCAACACGACGGGTGCCACATGTGGAGCAGGATCTGCTTACCCTTAGGGAGCACCTGAGATCACCCCTAGTTTTTTTAGTGGGGTTCGTGTTGTTTATTCTTTAGTTTTCTCTGTTGTGTCGTGTGTGCTATTGTTTGTTTGTCCTTTTCATTTTTAGCCATGGTGTTGTCAGTTTATTTTAGATTTATGAGTTTGACTGTCCCTTTGGTATCTTTCGTCCCTCTTTTACAAAGAAACTAAGGTGTTAGCACTGTGACAGAAAATAAACAGGTGTCTTTCATTCCGTCCGTAAAATCTATATATAGAACAATGGTTGAAACTGAAACTACACATGTATGATGAAAATAAAACATGCAGTTTTTTTCTTGATCAAATTTCAATTTCAAAGGATAGCGAAATGTGCATTCTTTTGTTTTTTTTTTGTTTCATTCAGAAGTAGAAAATACAATTCTGAAGTATTTTTTTCTTCTCAAGTCTCGTTTCGTACCCGAGGGTATCACCAGCCCAGTAGTCAACATTTCGGTATTGACATAACGTGGTCATTTTTATAAATTTCCTGTTGACAAAACTTTGTAATTTTCGAAAAACTAAGGATTTTCTTATCCCAGGCAAAGCTTACATTAGCCGTATTTGGCACAACTTTTTGAAATTTGGATCCTTATTGCTCTTTAACTATTTACTAGTTTGGCTTTACAAATATTTTGATATGAGCGTCACTGATGAGTCTTATGTAGAGGAAACGCGCGTCTGGAGTACTAAATTATAAACCTGGTACCTTTGATAACTATCTACACCACTGGGTTGATGCCACTGCTGGTGAACGTTTCGTCCCCGAGGGTATCACCAGCCCAGTGGTTACATTTCGGTGTTGACATGAATATCAATAATGTGGTCATTTTTATAAATTTCCTGTTGACAAAACGTTGTAATTTTTGAAAAACTAAGGATTTTCTTATCCCAGGCAAAGATTACATTAGCCGTTTTTGGCACAACTTTTTGGAATTTTTTATCCTTATTGCTCTTTAACTTTGTACTTGTTTGGCTTGATGAATATTTTGATATGAGCGTCACTGATGAGTCTTATGTAGACGAAACGCGCGTCTAGCGTACTAAATTATAATCCTGGTACCCTTTGATAACTATCAATATTGAAGAATACTAGTATTATATAATTATAGAATATGAGGTATAGGAAAGAAGAGAGAGGGTGAAGAAAATAATGTTACTATGTCGGTGTTATTTTTCTCATGGTTGATGGCCTTAAGGCGGCTGGGATGTCAAAATTTCGGCGATAAATGTTTCGTAAGATTCTGTAAAAGACTTTTCGGTCAAAGGAATTTCAAATTTCAATATAAAAAATGGGGATCGCGAACCTAGTTTTTTCGTAACAATACATTGAAATTAACCACATTTAGATTATTTTATTTTGTTTATATAAAGAAAACTTAAGTTTTTCTGATTAAGAGACATTTCATTTAACGATAGATTTGTATATGACGGGCTAATTAAATTACTAATTCTTCTGAAATATATATATATATCTATATATAAAATACTTTGTAACGTATTTGTAAAACAAATAGTATTTTTGCAACATGACTAGAAAGGACGATCAGAAAAAAATACACTTGATAGAAATAACTTAAACTGTGGCAAATAGTTGTCCAATTTACAATGATGCCACATCTCCTTATTTGTATATTACATAAACAAAACCAATTTATTTGCATTAGATACATATTCCATACGCAAGATAAATTCTTATGGCATTGCATTATGAACAGTCTCCTTGCCAACTTCCGACGCAAGGTTGTCGCCTTTCAAAAATTTCTAAAGGTCATGATTTTATTGCTGAGTTTATGAGCTACGATACTTGCTTAGCAGCGGTCTCCTTACATTATACTGGATACATTCAGATGAATCTACACTAGACACATTTTTAGCATCATACTGGATGAACATATTATCATTACATCGCTCTTGATACAATCGTATAACAGTATACCATTACATCGCTCTTGATACAATCGTATAGCAATATACCATTACATCGCTCTTGATACAATCGTATAACAGTATACCATTACATCGCTCTTGATACAATCGTATAGCAATATACCATTACATCGCTCTTGATACAATAGTATAACAGTATACCATTACATCGCTCTTGATACAATCGTATAGCAGTATACCATTACATTGCTCTTAATACAAACGTATAGCAGTATACCATTACATGGCTCTTGATACAATCGTATAGCAGTATACCATTACATCGCTCTTGATACAAACGTATAGCAGTATACCATTACATCGCTCTTGATACAATCGTATAGCAGTATACCATTACATCGCTCTTGATACAATCGTATAGCAGAAACCATTACATCGCTCTTGATACAAACGTATAGCAGTATATCATTACATCGCTCTTGATACAAACGTATAGCAGTATACCACTACATCGCTCTTGATACAAACGTATAGCAGTATACCATTACATCGCTCTTGATACAAACGTATAGCAGTATACCACTACATCGTTCTTGATACACACGTATAGCAGTATACCATTACATCGCTCTTGATACAATCGTATAGCAGTATACCATTACATCGCTCTTGATACAAACGTATATCAGTATACCATTACTTCGCTCTTGACACAATCGTATACCAGTATACCATTACATCTCTCTTGATACAAACGTATATCAGTATACCATTACTTCGCTCTTGATACAATCGTATAGCAGTATACCATTACATCACTCTTGATACAATCGTATAGAAGTATACCATTACATTGCTCTTAATACAAACGTATAGCAGTATACCATTACATCGCTCTTGATACAAACGTATAGCAGTATACCATTACATCGCTCTTGATACAAACGTATAGCAGTATACCATTACATTGGTCTTGATACAAACGTATAGCAGTATACTATTACATCGCTCTTGATACAAACGTATAACAGTATACCATTACTTCGCTCTTGATACAATCGTATAGCAGTATGCCATTACATCGCTCTTGATACAAACGTATAGCAGTATACCATTACATCGCTCTTGATACAAACGTATAGCAGTATACCATTACTTCGCTCTTGATACAATTGTATAGCAGTATACCATTACATCGCTCTTGATACAAACGTATAGCAGTATACCATTACTTCGCTCTTGATACAAACGTATAGCAGTATACCATTACGTCGCTTTTGATACAAACGTATAGCAGTACACCATTACATCGCTCTTGATACAAACGTATAGCAGTATACCATTACATCGCTCTTGATACAAACGTATAGCAGTATACCATTACATCGCTCTTGATACACACGTATAGTAGTATACCATTACATCGCTCTTGATACAAACGTATAGCAGTATACCATTACATCGCTTTTGATACAAACGTATAGCAGTATACCATTACATCGCTCTTGATACAAACGTATAGCAGTATACCATTACATCGCTCTTGATACAAACGTATAGCAGTATACCATTACATCGCTCTTGATACACACGTATAGCAGTATACCATCACATCTCCTTCATACAAACGTATAGCAGTATACCATTACATCGCTCTTGATACAATCGTATAGCAGTATACCATTACATCGCTCTTGATACAAACGTATAGCAGTATACCATTACATCGCTCTTGATACAAACGTATAGCAGTATACCATCACATCTCCTTCATACAAACGTATAGCAGTATACCATCACATCTCCTTCATACAAACGTATAGCAGTATACCATTACATCGCTCTTGATACAATCGTATAGCAGTATACCATTACATCGCTCTTGATACAATCGTATAGCAGTATACCATTACATACGTACATTCGTATAGCAGTATACCATTACATACTTACATTCGTATAGCATTACATAGTACGTTCATTTATTAAATGACAACAGTACATTTATATCATGACACCAGTACATTAATATCACGACACCAGCACATTTACAACATATAACTAAAACAGTTATTATTGCGCAAACCTTTAGAATTACAATTAACAATACGCAAATACACAATGCTAAGGCATAACTCAGGCAGTGATCTTTGTAACGGGAAGTTATGTAAAAAACCGCCGATCTGTTTTATTTTTTGAAATACACTTAAGGGTTCTTCTTTTGACCTTATCATAGTCATTCTGAAAATGATATGCATTTGCAGATTTCTTACTTTTTATGAGTCGTACATGTGGAAATATAAGAAATAATGGTACACACAATTATTTCCTTTGTTAAAGGATTTCAAGCAAACACTAATATCATTATAATGACTTAGTTAAAGAAAAGGGAAAGCTTTCAAGAAGGATAATTTAAAGTAAAAGTGTAGAATCACGTGCACGTGTGTGAACTTGACAAATATAATGGGTTGTACACAATACCTCGAATAGCGTCGGAAATGGTGAAAATGAAGAGAAGCGATTGCAATATTACAACCAAATGTTTCAAATATGTATAGAATCGTTCTGTAAATCTGGACAACTCTAAACTTGATTTATAATTATTAGAACAATACAAATATTTTTAAAAAGATTTGGAACCCTGTCTAATCAAGAAAAGATGGAGTCAAAGTCTATACAGTAACTTTCTTTCGCTTGAAGTATATTTATTTACCCATTTGCATTATTTTGGCATCAGAAATATTCTTCAACATTTTTCAGTTTGCATCATTATCAACCATGTCAACCGATTACGCTTTTATCTTTTTAGCATTTCTAATACTTATGAAAATGTGTTAACCACAGTCACGATTTGTATGACAATACTGTACGGTACAACGGGTATAACAATAGTTTGTGGTGACGTTACAGTAGACATCAATAACGTCGCCGAATATTTTATAATTCTCCGCTTAACAATCAAACTTCAGGAGATAATAGCTTGGAAACCAGCACGGTTGCAAATGACTTTCTTTGCATATCCTCTCAACAATCAAACTTCAAGAGAATATAACTTGACATCCAGCACGGTTGGTAAAGCTTTCTTTGCACCAATGCATTCGTCGTTTATTTTTTAATCGAACTTCAAATTTGAATAATAATATGTTGATCAACGAATTAGAAAATCATTATAAAATAAAAATAATTGCCGTTTTTTTTATGATTTTTTCCTACTTATCCTGAGCTTGTATCTAGAAAACGAAAACGGTTACCCCCTTTCTTATTTTATATTCTGATGTATTTTTACTAGCAGAATCCAAATGTAAAATTTAAGACAAATGCTGGTGAGCAGTTATATTGCGTACACTTCGACTTAATACAGACTACTGGTAATTGTCTGTTCCTGAAATAGCAAGTAATCAAATCAACCTTGACTGATTAAAAGACTGATTGATATAGTAGAATTAAATAAATCCTTTCTCAGATTTATTAACGCGATAAGCAAGAATATAACGAATATTCTTGAAAAAAAAATAAAATGATAAAAATGTATTGATCTATTCGTCATGTCATTTTTAGATGTTCAAACATACCTGTACGATTAAAATAAAGCAGATGTTTAATGCTACCGTTAAGATTTAAGGTTTATTGAAAAGAGTTTGTCTCTGTAGTTTGGAAGAGGTCAACACTTAAATTGTAATTGCCCAATGACAAAAGAAAAATCATAAAAGTACTGAACTCCGAGGAAAGTTCCTAATCAAATGACCAAATCCAAAGCACAAACACATCAAGCGAATAGATAACAACTATCATGTTCCTGACATGGTACAGACATTGTCTTCTGTAGAATATGGTGGATTAGATATGATTTTAAAACTAGCTAACTCTCTCACTTGTATGACAGTCGTTATATAAACCGATTTTATCGATATTGCAGTACGGCAACAGATTAACCAAGCCACAGCCTTCGTCGATGCAAGTGTTGTTTATGGAAGTACTCCAGAGTTGACCAAAACTTTGCGTGTGCCTGATAGCTGTGAGTATCGTCGTTTGTATGTATTAGTAAAGTAAATCCTGTTTACTTTTATCATACCATTTGTTGTCTTTTTGCAGAAAATCTGCTCTAACCAGAGGTGTATATGACCATATCCAACTGACACATTCTTTACAATATATAGATAAGACAAGATGTGGTATGAGTGCTAATAAAACAACACTCCATTCAAGTTACAATTTATAAAAGTTAACATAAAAGGTTAAAGTATAGTCTTTAACACGGAGCATTGGCTCACTCCTAACAGCAAGCTACAAAAGACATAAAACGTGTAAAACTGAATAATGCAAAACCATATGATGCCTACCTTCATTAGTTTCAAAAAGTTCCAATCTTTATTGCATATCAATTTACTCCGTTGAGGTTGTTTCCATGAATTTCTATGATCTAACTGTATATATGTATGGATAATTGGTATGTTCTCAAAGGATATTGCCAGTAAAGACAGAATAAAATAAAGAACTCCAGGACGTTATTCACTCAGTAACATTAAACCTTTTTTTCGTTCATGCAAAGTAACGATTGAAACAAAAACCGTCGTATTCCTGACATCGTAAAGGCACTTTGCGAAAAAAATGGTGGTTAAACCTGTCTTGAAAACATAACCAGTCGTAGTGTTTTATGAGACAAGTATGAATAGGAATATGCACACATCTGAATAAAACAAGGTTTGTGTTGTTCGTTTTATCCAAACAGATATATTTCTATATTTCTTTTTTTCCAGTTTTATTAAAAACCGATGACAACCTTTTACCAACACAAGCTGGGATAAACAATTGCTTTAATCCTGTTAAACCAAAGAAGTGTCCAGTCGCAGGTACTAGCTAGAACTAATGTCTAACTAATAATTTGAAACGGTGTCTTTTTTTTTCTCCAAAAAGTATTTGATATATAACAGTTAGAAATATATATTGGAAGTACTATGTTAATAAAATCAAAACTACAATAATCCCTTCTATACACTGGCAATATTTATTGTTAATCTATCTATTTTTATGTAGCTGTGGTGCGTCAAATGCAATATGGTACAATGGAAATATTTGTAAATTTATTTAATAGTTATCTCATGATTTGGAGCCTTTACATTTAAATTTTCACCTATGTTCAACTACATGGTAAATATATTCTGTTTTTGAAAAGCGGATAGTTATAGTTAAAGGTGGGACTTGGTTTGAAATTGTAACACTCTTTAACAATGATATTCTATTTTACACATTGTCAAGATGTCAAACTTTCATATAGAATTAATCGCACATGCAGTGAATAACAATGGTTAGTACAAAATATAGAATAAAAGCAAAAGTAATAATAGTCAAAGACAAATGCAAGAACACGATAACACGTAATTAAGATGGAAAACAACGTCAGTACCTAGTATCTATGTTTTAATACCATCGTGTATTATTTGTGAAGTCAATGCAGAATATTTATCAACAAGTTGTTGGTATCTTCTGGTGAACTGTTTTAGAAAAGGACGAGACGTTCTTTCACACAACCATGGAACATAAACTGTTTGCTCAGACATTGGTGACGTATTATTAAGTTTAAGTATTAGCTGCAAGCTCATACATTCCAAATAATGTGGTAAATTAATATCACAGGAGGAGTTTGTATTTTGAAAAGAAAGAGGACATCAATAGTTTCAAATTAGAAATCAGAAATTTAAATGATCTGGCGTCTTTCATTTTCTAGTTTTTGATTAGTGTCTGAACGGACTCTTCCTCATACGGAAATAAGAAGAGGTCGGCAAATTTAGGCTTACAGTTTGTTATACCATTAATTTGATGCAAAAGTCAACCTCAAATTCATTTAATTTAAGATTTGCAATGTGTGGGTAACGATCATGTATTAAATGTACCAATACTTACATGTACTTTTAAGCATCTACCTTAGCTGTCAAATTTGTCATAAACTTTTGCTGCATTAACATTATATAGTCATTCGTCGTTTTTACTTTAGTAGTATATGTTTAATAATGAATACTTGACAGTTGCAATTTACAGGTGACAGTCGAGTAGCGGTAGTACCAATGCTTAACGTTCAGCATTTAGCTTGGCATAGGGAACATAACCGTATTGCTTCAGAATTGCACATTCTTAACCCGCATTGGAAAGATGAAACCGTTTTCCAGGAGGCGCGGAAGATAGTTATAGCTATGTTTCAACATATAACATATAATGACTTCCTGCCTCTTATTATTGGTCAAGCTTCAATGGTGAGATTTGGGTTATTCTCGCGAGATGTGAATGAAGGCGTGTTCAGTGATTGTTATGACGCCGATATAAATCCACAAGTAATGGATGCTGTTAACGTTGCAGCACATCGTTTCGGTCACTCACAAGTTACAAACTTTCAGAACTTAGTGGACGATAACTACAACACAGTGGCTATAAAAGTTAATGATGTATTTGAAAATCCGCAACTTGTTCAGCAAAATAATGGAACCAATATACCGTTAATAGCAAGAAATTTAGCATGTTCAGCCAGTAACATGATTGATAAGTAAGTTTAAGGTAGATAGGGTGTCATTATTGCGACTGGATGAGTATGGCATTGATACACTCGAGTTTTGATACCTGTTACAAATATTTATATACATATTCTCAAGAAATCTCATACTAAATGTAGTATTTAATCTCGCATTATGTATCATGACATTTCTGCAAAAATTGCAATATTAAATTGATGAAATTAATTTCTAGATTTACATCACTAATTGTCTGTAAACAACACGTAAAACCCTCTTTTTCAATATATTGGCAGTGTATATCTCCCTTATTGCTATTAAGTAGTTTGTCGTTACAGTTTTATTGTTGATGGTATGAGAAACAGATTAAACCGTATACCAGAACCACCAGGGTCTGATATTGTCGCCAGAAACATACAGAGAGGAAGAGAACAAGGAGTGTCGGGATACAACAAATGGCGGGAACTGTGTAGTCTCGAACCTATCAAATCATTTAAAGCATTTGGAAAGTATTGGAAAGCACTCTCAGAATTGTATAAGTGAGCAAAGAATATGAAATCAAGCGAAACTCGTTATTTATTATTTTTAAACATTTCTTCACGTTTGCCTTTGCTTTTTTTATCGTTTTTTGACTTGGTATGTGTGTTTGATAAGTGGGTGTAAATGTTTTTGTGTGTGCACATAT
Source organism: Mytilus edulis (assembly GCF_963676685.1). Classification (NCBI taxonomy): domain Eukaryota; kingdom Metazoa; phylum Mollusca; class Bivalvia; order Mytilida; family Mytilidae; genus Mytilus; species Mytilus edulis. Next base: position 15,296,087 of record NC_092357.1, read on the forward strand.
GTGTTTGTGTGTATTGGCTATCAAAATTATATAGTGGTTTAGCACATCTTAGCATAGCACAAATTAAGGGAGAAATCTTTATGGTAAAGAAAATATTTTGAGCAAAATAATAACAATTAAAAAATACTTTAACTTTCATAACATGGCGTTACTAAAAAGGGCAGTATTTGTGAAATTTATGTTAACATTTGATTTAAAACAATGCATTACATTTATCCTAAAATAGAAAAAGTCTAAAATAAACAGTTTAAACGGGCATGGGCTCGGTAATATTTTGCTTCGTTTCATGAGTATTCAAGTCTGTACATCCGATAGATTAACTATCGGACTGAACTTCGAAGACCTTCGATGGTCATATTACCGAAATAACATACATATAGATATTGATAAATTTCGAACTCGTGCAATTAGATTTTTCTAGGTCTGTTTAATTTACAGTTATAGATAAAAGAAATGTTTGTTAAACATCTAATTTATTTGTATTAGAAAAATGTTATGTTGATCGAATCAGTCAATCAAATGATTTACTTTTGTGTCATTTTCATTGTTGACATTCTTTTCCTTAAAATTACTTCACACGCACAATTCAGGCGTTATCCATCTCTAGTAACGGGGTTACATAGCCGTTCACATGAATACATCTTTAGTGATATCAAATTATTGACTTTTAAATGAACTATTCATAATCAACATTTCTTAGCTTATTTTGACAAAGTTGGGCCAGACTGACTGCTAAAATTGAATAACTATTCTATATATCAATTTCATATTTGAATGAACAAACAATCATATCTTTTTAATGTATTTCGTAGCAAGTGACCTTTAAAAGAAAAAAAATCACACTGAAAAATAAAAAAAATATTTAGTCTTCTATCAGGATTCATAAAGCTTTAAATTTCTTTTGTGATTTTATTAGTTTGTATTTATGTATACGTATGGTTTGGTTCTGATACTATTTGGACAACATTGGAATTGTTTTATATATATTGTGGATTCATTTATTTTCGTGGGTACCAATTGTCATTGATTGATGAAAACTTGCATAATTGTGGATATTTGAATTCGTTGTTTTTGGCAAATTCTGGATACATTTCTTTAGAAAATCTGTTATTCTTTGAACATTACCGACCATCCAAGGGCTGTATAGCCAAGGTCGTTAAAAACTTCCATTTGTTTGTTGTTGTTCGTTGAACATTTAAATTCGTGGTTCCCCTTTACCCACGAAATCCACGAAAATTGGTTTCCAACGAATAATAATGAATCAACAGTATCCAGTTTATCTTGTTCCTCTTTGTTCGTTTCTGTAGTCCATCCACCATTTGTTTTCAGTGATCCTGATGATATAGATTTATTCGTGGGTGGTCTGTTAGAAAAGGACCCAGAATTTAATGTTGGACCAACATTCCAGTGTTTGTTGGGATTTCAATATCAACGAATGAAACAAGGCGACAGGTTCTGGTATGAACGACAGGATCAGGCCTTTTCTTTTACAAAAGGTAAACGTAAATGATTGTCTATCAATTTCTATAATACTTAGATGCAATGGTACATACCATCCTTTTAGTCTTAGACACACAATTGAGAGGTGTTATCTCTATTTGTTTACATATGTAGGTTAGAAAATAATGGTCATGATCTAACATATTGGATAACAATACGTATTTTCCTTTGAAGACGTGGCGTTGATTTCGGACAAATAAATATCCAGCTTACGATGTGCAATATCGCAAAAAATTACAAATTACAAATGCAATAGTATATTACGGATTACAAATGAGTCGATGCTTGTGATTGGATAAAAACACAGATATGTCAGCATATATACAGAAAACTCCTTTGGTATAAGCAACGTTTTTATCCCCAATTGGAACCTCACAAATGCATCATATCTCATGTAACTAAGGAATGCCAGAGGTCACAGAGGGAAAATAATGAAGAACATTCGTCAATAATACACTTTTATTATAAAATCACGCAGTTCACACTTTAATTATTGTAAAGCGTAATTATAATTATTACATGCACGATAGAATTATTTTCTCATCAATTTACAAATTTCATTACGCATAGAAAATATAAATGAGATTGGGGTTTTCAATATATGTCACTATGCATGCTGTCTTTCAAAACAGCCACACACATATACAAACACAAAAAATAAAATCTAAAAACGTTACTGAAAACATTTTCCTAACGATAAAAAAATGATCAAGGTTTTTTTCAAAGTTGCAATTACATGGAATACACAAAATATAAGGACACATTTACCATGTAATGAATATATATGATACGTTGTGATTTTGTACCGAATACCTGCAGTGGTAAAAAATATTTAGACAGCGGGAATCCGTATTTTAGTTGTTGTTCAGATCTCAGAAAGATACATAATGTGACATTCCTGACTTACTGCTTATAAACACTGAGCCGGACGAGTCATAGTATATACCCCGACTGAGACATGAATAAGATATACTATTCAAAATTATGTCGGTCTCTAGCTAAGATACATGAGTGTCTGATCGGGAGTCCATGCTTCCCTATTAATTATATTTTTGTCCATTATTCTTTTTTCTCAATACTAAGCACCTCATTGTTCTCTTATTATATTTAGTCTATATTTTGTATCCAGTTATCTCTATTCTTTATAAGTGTTTACACTTTAATTTCTATTTTGTAAATCCCCCTTCACACCTGCATACAAGACCAATACATTTATGATAATCTTGCTTGTAAGAAAAATGAGTAGGAGTTCATTCCATAAGTGTTATCTCTTTTAAGTGCTTGTTATTTTTCAGAGCAGCTACGATCAATAAAAGAAAATGCACGTGTATCCAAAATAATGTGTCGTAATCTTGGTATAAATAGAATACAGGGAAATATGTTTCTTCTTCCACAAAGAGACTGGTATGTCAACATTGAAATTATGTGAAAACTTCACATTAATTTTATGTTTCAAGAAATGTATGAGTGTCAAAAAAAAAGAGCGTTTGGAATCGTAACTCTTGTATGCATGTTCCCTTTTTAAAAAAAATAGTAATATCAATATTATTTGTACAAATGCTAGTATCATTTGAAGGTAAAAGTAGCAGATATTTGAAATAAAATCGTTGACAATATTTAATGCATTTTGGTGGGATTGACTTTTCAAAGTCTCTTTTTTTTTTAGCAATTTCTATATAAACTTTTGTTTTTGAAATCAAGGTGAATTTGTCCTGATATGATATAACAAAGAAGATGTGGTATGATCGTCAATTAGACAACTCTCCATATATCATTTTATTCTGGTATCACCTAAGTTGGACAAAGGTATACAGAAAAACACATTAGTTTATATTACATTGCATATATGTACATTTGTTGAGGAAGCATTACATATGAGTTTTTTACAACGGTATGATCAGTATCCACAAGAGACCAAATGACACAGGATATGCAACAATAGGTCACCGCACGACCTTCAACAATGATCAAAACTAATACCACATAATCACCTATCAAATGCCCCGAAACGACTTTTGTAGAACGAGAAAACTAACGGCCTTATTTATGTACACATTAATGATGTTTGTTTGTATTTTGCTTATTTTTTGGTTGCTAGGAACAAGATTATTCCATGTGACGATATACCAGACATAGACCTATCGCTTTGGAAAGAGCAATTAAGTTATTCCTATTCGGTATATGAGAATAAAATGTGGAAATTCTCTGATTAGAATATATTGAAATAAATATTAGTTTTATTCATAGTTTATTATATCTGCCAAATACTAACTTATCATACAGACTGTCAAAATTATTTGTTACACGTGTAACGTAATAGTCAATGCCAGTCAAGAAATAGTTGTCCTGCAATCTAGAGAACGTTGTTGAAAAATGAGACATTTTTAAAGATCTATAGATCATTCATTTAGAATTCGAGTGGGTTAAAAATCAAGACAAATATATTACATTAATGTACTTGTTCCGTTGATCGAAAGCAGTTGTTATGGACCTTCTCGTTTTGCCTGGTCTAGAGCTAAATATTTGTGTTGGAATTTTTTTTTTCAGTGTTCCCAGCTATGAACACTTATAACAATATATGTATATCAAAAACATTGTCATTTTATCCACGAAGGCAGCATGATTATCAAGTTTGGTTCATGTGTTTACTTTTGACATATGTTTCTGTGTGTGTATGTGTCTTGTAATGTTTTTATAATACTGTCTTATTAAGTTTTATCATTATTATTGTTCATGTTTTCTCTAATTGATATTGTAGAGGTTGAAATCGCTTGCTGGTTTTCAAAACCCATAAAAAGTACCAATAACTGATACACTAGTAGTTTAAACCATATACATAGTAATGATGGGATTCCCTAAACAAACACAGAGATTTCTGTAATTTCACATTATATACCTAAAGTCGAAAAACATTTTTGAAACCGTATACGATACAAAGAAATATATGAATTTGTTTATGCCACAATTCCGAAGATGACAAAGTTATCTGGTCTGTATACAAAAAGATTTTTTTTGTATATTGTATAAGCATAAATTAGCATTATTTTCAGCCTAATGTTTCAGGTAAGACTCTAGGCAGTCAAACCACATCTTATTATTACTATTAAGATGGTGCATCTTCTAACACTCAAGCAACTAAACACAAATAAACAAAACTGTACTACAGTTATAAAGGATAGCCGAAAGATACTAAATGGTGATTAAAAGTCATTATACGAAGGTAATAATAGTATGTACGGTGCCTAATTCACTTTGTGTGATGCTCAAATCGATGACCAATTGCTTTTCAATGATATTTGAACTATTTATACAAATGTATAAGATCTGATAAATTCAATTCGGTTGAACATTTAACTGACAACGACTTTGGAAAAAAACTATAAACGACATAACGACCTACAGAAGTCCAACTAAAAAAAATCAACTACACGAACCAAACATAAATCCAGGAATAGCACGTTGTTCTCTAGTTGACATCTTTTTTTCTAAATTATATATTTCGACTTGAGGATCACTTGTATGACTTTATCCCTTAATTTTACTGTGTCGTGGTTGGTCAAAGAAGAACGACATATAAATATCAGGAGATGGGTATGAATGTCAATGCATCAACTATCGACCACAGAACAAAATGACGTAGCAAATTACAATTATATGTCATCGTATGACCTGCAACATTAAACAAAATCCATATCGCGTTGTCAAATATTAAATTCCCCAAAACGACTAGTGATGAAGACAGCAGTGATGAGCCAACAGACCACTCTTACAGACCACGTCACCATTCAAAAGGATACGATTTTCAAAACAGTTCAAAAGAGAAAACAGGGCATGATCGATTTTCAAAACATAGTATTATGATCTACAGCATAAACGATCACCCTGTGTTGGGAAGGGCACATACAGCATGTTGTTGTATTTAACATTTTTTTTACGGGCGACAATATTTGCCTCTAAAATCTGCCAATTGAGATCAAAATCAGTTAGAAACGACTTATCTAAACAAATAACACATAAGAAAGAAACAAGTTAAGTCCGGACAAAACATAGTAGGTATGCATTACTACAAAAATGATAAACAGATCTAAAAAAAAATACACGCAATATCTGAAAACTAGGTTAAAGCCCATGTTAACTCGCAAAAAAAAAGTAAAACAATAAAAATACCGTACTCAGAGGGATAATTTTAAAAGAAAGTTCCCTCAACAATTGGCAAAATCAATAGCTCAAACACATCAAATGGATGGATAATAAATGTCAATAACACAATGACTGGATGTGGAAGTACTGTGCCACGTCAAATTGTTAATTCCAAAAAAAGACCAAACTGTAAAAGAATAACTCAAAAATTCAAATAGATGAACACTATAACACGTTATCAAGATGAGAAATAACGTCATTACCTATAATTTCGTATTTTTTTTTTGTGAAGTTGATACGGGATTTTTATCAAAAGGTCAATATATCTTTAAATACACTTTTTTCGTGAAACAAGGACGAGACGTTCTTTGACATATCAGTGTGTTATCAACAGTTTGCTTAGACACTTTTGACGTTTTATAAGGTATGAATAACAACTGGAAGCTCTTGACAATATTTAATGCATTTTTGGTGGGATTGACTTTTCAAAGTCTCTTGATAGGACTTTTTGCTTTAACTGCAATGATAGGAGAATGTTTGAACATTTTTATGAATCAATGGTCAAGAAAAAGCAAATTAAAAGCTACAAACATACGCAGAAAGTTTCATAGTGGAGAAAATACTATCGATTATTTCCGCGTTTATCCTCAATTACTCGAAAACGACAATATTGACAACAAACAAACGCAGAATTATCAATTTTCTACCTCCCTATTCCGAAAGCATAGCAATCCATTCTATTTCTTCAACGTATTGCTATACTTCAGTAACATCAGACGGTAATTTAGAAACGAATGTTTCGTTAACATGTGATCACTGTGGCAATGTTCTACGAGGGAACGTCTGTATCGTTAAAGACCGAGAAAAATCAAAAAAGACTAAAATGTCGACCTAAACCGAAAATCAACTGTACAGAATATTGTCAGATCATTACATTTTTTTCTATTATCCAATTGTAAAAAAAATTAAATTGAAAGAAAACTGAAAGAACATAATTTGATTTTTTATTTGAATTCGAGTATAAATATTGTGGATATTCACATATAACATTTCGACAATAATTAAAAGATAAATAAAAGTTGAGCATACGTCGACATCAATGATTATTAAAAAAAAACCATCTTGTACTGGCAAATAGTCTGCTGTGTGCACCGGTATTTATAATATACGTTTTACTTTTACAATAAATTATATATATATATATATAGATAACGAAATTAATCGTTTTCGATCAGTACAAATATGTTTGTTAGGTGGATGATTTAAGATAACATGGATAAATAACGTTATTTATGGTATCTTTTTTTGGTGGTGTTTCATTCCAATCTGAGGATTACTTATAAAAAGAAGATGTGGTATAAATGGCAATGAGACAACTCTCCACAAGAGACCAAATTACACAGAAATTAACGACTATAGGTCACAGTACGGCCTTTAAAAATGAGCAAAGCCCATACCGCATAGTCAGCTATAATTAATCATTAAGATTCCGAAATGACAAATGCAAAACAATTCAAACGAGAAAACCAACGGCCTCATTTGTGTACAAAAAATGAACAGCAGGTATGTGACACATCAACAAACGACAACCAGACTCCTGACTTCGGACAGACACATACATAAAAATTGTTGCGGGGTTAGGCATTGTAGTGGGATCCCAACCCTGTGATGTAACAGTACAACATTAGCCTATTTTTACAAAAGGGTGAGAGTTAAGCGCTTACGAACACATTTCACTGTCATTTTCTATATTCTCCTTACTTTCATATGTCTGAAGCTTTGTATTCAGTATATTTTTGTGGATTTTGTCTGCCATACTTCTATACATTTTGTTGATGTCGATTGTTTCAGGTGTCTAGTTAAGGTTCATGTGAATTGTTTCACATTTGTTACATCGGAGCCTATCGGTATTGAAATTCGAACAGAGACCTATAGTTTTTAATCTCCATATCATTGATAAACCCATTGTTTCATTGGCAATCATATTACGTCGTCATATGTTAGAGTCATATCATAGCCTAGTATATGATATGGATTTTGCGCATTATTGAGGGCCTTACGATGATTGTACGCTGCTGAAATCCACGTCAGTCAGTCTCTTCTAGATAATTTGTTTTTGTAGTTATACTCTTTCACCTTACTGTCATATATTTCGATTATCGGTTTTTCTACACATTTATATCGTAAAATATCAGCCGCGTGCCACAATGTGAACCTTTTTGGCGATTGAGCGCAGCAAACGAGCTAAAAAGCTTCAAATGTTGTCGAGCGGCTGATATTTTACGCTATATATACGAAAGAAAACCCGATTATCTATTTATCGTTATACTACTGGTCTTTTCCCCCTCCCTAAGACAGTTTTACGCTGGGAGAAATCAAGCTTGAGAACGTTTCACACATTGTGACGTCGTTGATAATTTTCTCCTGAGACATTGTGACGTCTCTGATATTACCTGCTCTTATTTCAAAGTACGAGAATTACGGCAGACAGAGCAGGGTGATATAGGCGTAGGGAAGGACCACACATAAGACTATGACATGGCAAACAAAAATTCACCTCTGTGGTACAGCTTCCTGTAGTAATAGATTGATGCGGTCGCTCGTTTTAATCATTATCGGTAAAAATATAAACTTCTTGACATTGACCATGGACTTACTAAAGTTTAATACACCATTTTCTGCATAAGAAAATGCTTGTCCCAAATGAAGAATATAACAGTTGTTTTTGTATTCGTTAGATGTGTTTGAGCGTTAGATTTTGCTATTGTATAAACAACTTTCCCTTTTAAATTTCCCTTATAGTTCGGGTTTTTGTTACTTTACTTTTTACAGGTTTATGTTTGCTATGTTCGTGCTTTGTGGTAATCTAATGCATCAAACCATTGTCAAATATCTAGGGTTGCGATCAAATAAAACTCCAGGACATTCTATATGTTGTTGTCTTCCGTCACATAATCATGAGTCTGTTAATTTGTTGGTTGCTCTTTGTCCTATTTGTTGTTCTGTTATTATTTTGCTGTAAACCATAGCCGTTGGTTTTTTGTTAGAATTTTCATTGAAACTTCATTTTGAATGAAAATTGGTGCAGATTTGAAAAACCTTCATATACCATATGATACACAAGAAGGATGTGGTTTCAATGGTAAATGAAAGCTACTTATATTTACCTGGTTATGTTACAGACTGTGACCTGGGATTTAATAATATCATCAAAAAGTAAAATAACAAAAATAACAAGCTCCGAGGAATATTCAAAACAGAAAGTCCGTAGTTAAATGGTAAAATCAAGAGCTCAAACAAATCAAACGAATGGATAACAACTGTCATATTCCTGTCATTCATAATCAAGTCACATGTCTACATAATTTAGGACAAATATAATGCTTTTGCAACTGTCAACAAAAGCTTTTCAGGAGACTAGCAGCGAAGTTTAAGTCTCACACTGTAGGTTAAGAATATGTATGTGTCATGCTTCAGACATAGTATTGAGTAGGAGGGCGAACAGGTGATTTGTTTTTCTTATCCATTACTCATTTTCTACGGCTTTCTTCTGGATTCTGTATTTTTCTGCAATACTCTTGCCTCTTGTAGGTGTTTCAAAAGGTAGAAATAGATAGGGATTTCTCATTTTTGTTTTATTTATCGAGCATCACTAAATAGACATTTATTGTCGAAATTCGCATGTGGTGTAAAAAGTTTTACCGCCACTGTTATTCATTCCCCACGAAATATTTAGTATGGAATATCTGTTCCATAAGGACTATTTATATAATGAAATGGGTCTCTTATACAACTTTCAAAGGAACGTCTGTTTAGAATAAGAAAATAACATACGTGAGTATCAGTACAATACAGTTTAAACACAAAATTCAATTAATGGTTATACACAAGTAATAGAATCATTAAAATTCACTTTTATTTTTGATACGATACCAACATTTAAATCTAATTTGTCAACCTCAGCGTCGTTGATAAACCATTTCATAACACGTCTAATAACATAAGACCCTTTTTTTCTAAAAATCTATGTCGTATACCGATCGGTCAAGAGTACTAACAATACCATACACAACTACAAGCAGCCTAATTCAGATCATCACATCTTGGTAAAATTTCATGAAAACGTTAGTACTGCACCATAAGTTTTACAACTTTTTAATTGATACATTTCGTGGTCAAGTTATGAGTACACTTCTTGTTTTTCAGTTTTGACGCTTACATGTTAAAAATGAAACAATGATGCACGTTGTTGTTGAAATCTGATATATCTGTAAGTTGTAAAGCACAGGGCCGCATAGGAAACTTGTCTGAAATTTTGTATGTGGTAAGATTGCCAACGAGACAACTCTCCACAAGACACCAAGTGACACAGAAATTAATAACTACATGTAAAGATCACCGTACAATTCGTCAAAAAATGAGCAAAGCCCGTACCGCATATTCAGCTATAAAAGGCTCCAAAATGACAATTGTAAAACAATTCAAACGAGAAAACTAACGGCCTAATGTATGTACAAAAAAAGAACGATCCACAGGTATGTAACAACAAACGACAACCACTGAATTATAGACTCCTGACATGGGACAGGTACATATAGAATGTTGCGGGATTACGCATTGTAGCGGGATCTCAACCCTCACCCAAACCTAGAACATTGATGTAACTGTAAAGCATAAGCCTTTTTAGGAAAGGGTAAGAGTTAAGCACTTACGAACACGTTTCACTGTCATGTTCTATATGTTCCTTACTTCCATATGTCTAGAGCTTTGTATTCAGTTTATTCTTGTGGTTATTGTTCCATATTTCTATTCATTTTCGTTGATTTCGATTTCTTTAGGTGTCTAGTTTAGCTTCGTTTGAATTGATTCACATTTGTTACATCGGGGTCTATCGGTATTGAAATTCGAATAGAGACTTAAAGTTGTTAATTTCCATACCATTTGGTAAACCATTGTTTCTTTTGAAAGTATATTATGTCTTCTTTTCATCATATATTAGAGTCATATCATAGCCTAGTAGTATGGTATTGGACGCTGCAGAAATTCATGTCAGTTCGTCTCTTGTAGATAGTTTGATTTTTGTAGGTATGCCTTGTCTCCTTACTGTCATATGTTTTGATTATCAGTTTTTCTACACATTAATAAAGTAAAATATCAGCCGTGAGCCACAATTTGAACGTTTATAGCGATTGAGCGCAACAAACGAGATAAAAAGCTTCAATTTTTTTTTTATCGCGACTCATATTTTACGCTATATATACGAAAAAAAAACGATTGTCTGTCTATCGTTATACTACTGCTCTTCTTCTCCCTGAGACGGATTTACGCTTGGTGAAATAAAGTTTGAAAGCGTCTCCTCACGCATTGTGACGTCGCTGATAACTTCTCCTAGCCATTGCGAAGTCCCTGATGTTGCCTTCTCACCATGTCAAGTACGAGAATTACAGAGCGCCAGAGCAGGGTGGTATAGGTGTTTAGAGGGACATGGCATGTTTTTAAATGTTAGCTTTATATTCCTTATATCCTGTACATCCGGTACATCATCGTTTCTAGAGCAATGTTTCTATAATTTATATGAGAGTGGCCTGTTAATGCATGACAAACTCGTTCATTGACATAAAATCACCATATTCCAAAACACATAAAACATTTATAGTATTACCATCAGCCTTACCATCAGCCTGTTCAAGTTGGGTTTCTGTTGTACTTCCATTTGACTGCACTAGTTCGTTGGATTCCTATCCTGTTCTATAATGTGTTGATGTATTTGACACACTTTGTGTTGAATCTTCAATGTCTATATATACATATAGCTATGTCGAATGAGGCTGTTACAATTTTTTTACTAATATTCAGTAATATATATACAGATATATGCACGACACGGAGATGCGATGCAAACTCCAAAGTCCGATTGTGACGCTGATATATGATTGCCTAATATGAAGTGTGATGGTCTTGTCGTCGCTTATGTGCGATGATGAACTGACGCTTGATGGCTAGTTAAGAAAGCTCGCGGGTACAAAAAATTCGGCAAAATATTAAACATTTGTTTTTTTCATTACAGATTTTATTTATTACACTATAAGTTATTACTTTATGATATGGTACAAAAATTAACCACAACAGTTGATTCGGTTTGACCCCAGATGAGTTTTAAAATGTTTATATCATTGAATAAGCTCCAAATTATCTCCCTTTTGTGTAAAAATGCCATTTTTTGGCCTAAAAATGGAAATATCTTTTTTAACTCATCGGTCACCTATATTTTTTTATTATTGTTTTCAAATAAGCTGTACATAATCTATATAATTGTAAATTTTAAGCAATTTCTGTAATTTACTCCTATTAGTTCAACAGAAAAAAAGGACACAAACAAAAATATATTCTTCTTTTGGAGGCTTCATGTGAGCTTAAATGAACGGTGACCCCATGTTTTTATTTCATTTTTCTATTAAGTATATGATAAAGTTTATTTGTCATGTTTATAGAAATATCTAGCAAAATCCTATGTTAAAAAAACATTTGATTCAAACCCGCGAGCCCCCTTTAACGTCTGCCGATGAGTATGTATTATTAAAGGTGAGTAATGTATTAGTGAAATTAAGTTTGCATTCCTTATTGTCCTTGAAATATTTATATCATTGTGATTTCAACATGTTCAATGATATATATAGATGTGTATGGACGAATAATAGAATCGTTTAAGAAAAGATTATTCCTAAGGCAGCCATGTTAATCATACTAATTAGAATTGTATGGCAATCGCATACGATTTGACTATCAAGTGTAAACAACCTATTTATATAATAGTTTTCTCTACTCCTTTAAAGGTAAATTTCTTTCAATTGTGTTTTCATCATTTTAAGTACGAGAATAAATTCATATGTCATATTACTGACTTGATACAGGCATTTTTTTTATGTAGAAAAAATTGTTCTGTTCGTTTTAAGATTTCTTTCTATTTATGTTACGCAATAATGAGTAATTCGGTTTTCGGACTTTATATTCTGTTTTACGCGCCCTTTTCATTTCATCGAGATTTTACACACCAAACTTGCTCGACAACTTTATGAAATTTAGATTGTTATATTATGCTTTGTATAAATCCTAATTCTTTGTATTTCCTTTTTTTAGATATAAGTATGAATAATTAAGACTAACAATTTGACACACGATGTAATATGGACTTAAATATTCAATTGGATTACATGTATTTTGAAAAATTGTTAAATTAAAACTGTTTGGTGTGTATCTCCTGCAATATTAGTCTTTAATGTTTATTTATTAAGAATGAGAAATAATTTATGTTCGGACGAGCAAAGCAGGCTTAAATAATGAACGTATTTGTGCCCATAGATCAGACACTATGGTAAATCTAGTAGTGGTCGGTCTATTCGATTGCAGTTATTTAAGATCTATTTTGTCTATATTCATACTGTTAGGTAAACATTATTTACCTATTCACATCAACAATATACCGGACTGCCTAAAAAACCCGTTGAACTGTTCTGAATTTACTGCAAGCAAATTGTATGAACAGTACGGCATTTGCCGCAGTTGATAAGTATGATAATTGACTAACAGATTAAACATGACTCAGTTATTTATTGTTCTGACGTTTTAGATGATGATACGATTAAAATGACCGTTTAAGGCTAAAATAAAATAACAAGTTCAGATAATAGACATTGAATTCGTTAAAGACTTGTCTGTAAACTTATTTTGCAAATAATTTAAGTAATCGTTTTATCTGCTTTTCATTGAGAAGTCGTTTCAATTTTTCTTGATTTTTCTTGTTTTCACAATCACAACATTGCAATTGTTCTCATAAATGATATATTGCATATTTATGTGTGTTTAAGAAGTCAGCCAGATTTTCATAATGAATAGTCAAAACGTTTGTTTCCATAAACGCTCATATTACATTTAGAGATAAGTCGAAAGAAAGCTTAAGTAAGCGATGAATTTTTTCTCTTGAATAGAACTCATTTTCCTCTATAAAGCAAAAGATTTATTATACAAAAAAACAAACAGAATGTGCATAATAATTTGATTAAAAATAATAAAAATCAACCGTTTCAGTCCTTATTTTCGCCAGATGTCAATTAAAATAATAAACACTTTCGCATTATATTGCGAGACGGCCATCTTTGACAAAACTGTCATATCGAGATTTCATGATATGTTTATAGCTTATATATTCGAAACACCCGCACTACTCTCATGCCAAATTTGGCATTGATCTTGACCTTTTAAAGGGATATATGTTTATTCTAATGTTTTATGGCAGTGGTCTTGAATAAAGCTGGGTTCTTTTACCGAACTGTCGGACTAAATACAACATGTTGAAATTTTAGATTATAACAAATGTACGCCAAATGCTAGCTATATATAGTATTCTGATGTTTAGTAATGTTTAGTTTTTGCGGTTAACTATATTATCATGATTATTAATATATTTCTCTTATTCTCAGCCGATTAATAGTTTTCCTTACCTGTTTATTATTTTTATTTAATTAACGTGTGGTTCGTTTGATATGAGCTATTTATTGGTCGAAATTCGATTATGACGTCAAATTATCTTGCTTTTTTCTGAATTGCCAATTGTGACGTCATGAAAAAGACTACCATGTCTGACGGCGTCACAAAGAAAAAAACACATTTTTTTAAAGAAGGAATAAGTGTGCCTGCATATTGCATACAAATCATTAGAGAGACAAAGCATAATACGATATTCATCCACTCTCGACAGTTGTATTTCAAATATTATTAACGCTTGGGTAAGCCTTGTGTTTCAGACAATTTAGCTGTCTCGAATTACAAATGAATTAATACATATCGTTTCACGCTCGATACAGTGGTTAGATCTATACACATCGGATCTTTAAAACTAGACGTTGTGACATATTGAATAAGACACATCAACCCGTATCATGCAAACAACTGGTTTTATAATTAAATGTGTTGATTTGCGATGCAAATCAAGACCCTATAAGTGAATCCAAATTAAAGCCAAAATATGCCAATATTATAACAAAACTCGTGGAAAGAAAACAAACCACTAATACCATGACAAAAACAAACTGACGAAAACAAACTTTCAAAAAGAAACTGAATGAAAGAGCGAAAATTATTAAAGAGATATACAAACTATTACTAGTAGAAACTGACAATGCCATAAAATTTCAATTTAGCTAAGTGTTATGTTTCTAAAATTAGACAACATAGGTATATGATTAATGAGCTATTTAGACAATTGTGCTGGTGCAGAAGGTAGTGAAAAAGCACTAATGTATTTATTACTAGAATATCGAAATGTTCGCGTCGACAAACCGACAGGTAAAAATTCATAACTACATATGAAACTAATGATAGAGCAAGACGAACCCCCTACAAACTGCTGCCCGGGAAAGGATTGCAGATCCAAATGTTTGATTTTTTGACTGACAAAATATAAGTTTGAGGGACATGTTTTTCAAGAGTCGGCATTACCATTGAAACAAATTGTTCTTCTGTTCTTGTTTACTTTTCCTTTGCTTATATCGTAGGAAGGATGACAAAATGATAGCATTATCCTTTAACGTCATGTTGAGCTATGCAGATTATGTCCACTCATTCAATAATTCAATGTTCTGTGTTTATCTTGAACACATTTATCCCATATAGCTTTAAAAACGGTATATCATATATAGCTAAGTCTGTCACTTATTTCTTCTTACATCTATACATTGATAATGGGGACGATAGAAAACAACAATTATTGACAAAAGAGATGATATCTGCTTTACAATGGCGAATTTTTATAATTATGTAGAAATCTCCCATTGTATATGCTATTCCAGAACTTAAAGGTATATTTAGATTTCCTGAATGAAAATTTGCTGCGAGGAACATAAAGAGCCAAGAGGTCTACGCGTTAAAGATGAAACCATTTGATCCTTTTACGGACCTTATCACAAGCTGGTTTCACTGATGATGACGGATATTGTAAGTACAATCCCGTCTTCATTTCCCCAAATGTAATTTACATCATCAAATGTCTAACTAAAATGGAACTTACAAAGGCAACATTTATACCAGAAGTGACAAAGGAGCTCCCCAATGTTTTGGTGTGGTTCCTGTTGCTCATTTTTAAGTATACTGTTTCTTGTCCTTTCGTCGGTTTGTTTTTGCCATGGCATTGGAGGTTTGTTTCCAATCTATGAGTTTTGTTATAAAATTTAACTCTGATGTGGATATCTTGGCCTAATTTGTTTTGTGCGCCCTTCTAAGATGTTTACATAATTTTGTTATAACTGTTCAGAAATTACTGGAACAATCGTGGAGACTGGTGTGATGATTAGAACTTTCTATTTGACTTACATAATAAATCACAAGTTATCATAATCTCCGATGCGTAATTTCAACTTCTATAGAATTCTAGAAGTTTCCCTTCAACATTTGTGTTAGAGTTTCCCTTCTGCGTTTTTCTAGGAGATTCCAATCTACAGTGTGCAAGATGCTTCGTTGTAATAACAATATATATAAACGCTGTATTTTACTGAATACAAGAATATTTAAGTATTCTAAGAATTTCTCTATAGTTACATGATTGACACCTTTATCCACGTTAACCATATGCGAATCTAGAGGGGCATGGGGGCCCGGGCCCTCCCTTTCGTGGGAACAATTTGGTTGATTATATAGGGAATCACTGAAGTATGACTGAAGCTGCCCCCCTTATGAACAGTTCTGGATCCACCACTGTTAACAGCCTCTTAATAGATTGTGTACTTATTTGACATATCAATATTACATTTGTATCAGCAACAGTTAAGTAAAGAATCCTTGATAAAAAAAAGTCCATAGGATCGGACATACAGATATTTGAACAGTTTAATTTACTTTTAAGTATAATATTTCTTTTGAATGTGTTTAATAAATCTTGTTAAATTGTATTATTGATTTGTGTATTTTGTCAGCAACAACTAAAACGTAGGATTTGGCAATAACAGTTTCAATGCAACAATGCTATTGTTTCGCCTCTCTTTCATAGCTCATCAGAGAGAATTGTTACAATAAACATTAATTTCACGTGAATTTCAAAAACGAGCTTAAACGTGAACATTACGTAAAATCTGTTCATGTGAATTTCACATATTTTTTTTTAAATGAAATAATTCAAAAAACATCTAAACTTTCAACTTTTATTTAGGTCATGAAAAATTCCATTTTTTTTTTTAAAGTTCACGTGAAATTCATGTGAAATATGTCACATTAGAATTATGTGATTCTCAATTCACGTGAAATTCACATACGTGAGATTCATGTCTTAGCTCGTTTGAGATGAATCTCACGTGAACGTTAACTTCGTGTAAGATTCATGTGAAACTCATGTGAGCAAATTTTGTCTGTGTAACGGTGCTTTCATCACTTGTTTTATCACAGTGCACCAGTATAAACCAATCTCTTTATGTCTTCCTTTTTTTTCCAAGCTGTTTTTATCCATAGATTTACGAGTTTTAAACAGCGGTATACTACTGTTGCCCTTATTTACATTTAAATTCCGATTTCTATTCAAACAAAATGAGTTAGTGACCTAGTAAAATTTAATGCGTATTTAAATGTTTTATATACCTAATATAATATATACACATGTCAACCCGTTTTAAATATACCGGTTTAAATCTACAACGAAAATGAAATCTAAAGGTTTCGAAAGGTACAATAATATGACATTTCCCGTTCATTTTTGCAATATATGTTGGCTATCGACACTTTTGAAACTATGTAAATTAATCAAATGTTTTCACGAAGGGTTGTGGATCCGGGCTGACATATCTCTCATAAATATTGATGTGTTTAATTGTCATTAATATTATGTATTTTCTCTACAATTCCACTGTACATGTATATTATATATGTTCTTTTATTAAAAATGTTGCATTGTGCTTTTCTTTTTACTGTCTTTTTAAAATAAAAAGCATATGTAAATAATTTTAAAGGAAAAACAAAATAAGAAAGTGATAAATAACGGCATTGTAATGAACATTTTAACCTCCGTACAGTGTTGAATATCGTCTGACAGAGATAGATACGTGTACACTATTTATATTGGTTTTTCGGCGGAATGTAAACTGATACTTTTCAACGTCGCCGTTTCCACTGTAAACACTTATGCAGTTTTATAAAATACACCTCACCATATACTGAATTTTTTCAATCCAATCTTCATGTTTAGACATGACAACAATAAATATGATGAAATTTAATCTATATTACCGGTCTTTATTACCTGTCATTGTATAGCGAACTATTTGAATAAATACATGAATCAAGCCGTGTAATTTAAGAGGGGGGCAAGGGGTTTAACTGTTATGCTGTTATGGGGCAATTTAATTCTTTGTTATCTGTTATTTTGAAAATACATTTGCTGTTAGCTGTTATTGTTTTATTCTTTGTTATCTGTTATTGTGATAATGTATTTGCTGTTAACTGTTATTGAAAATTGGAATGTTAGCATTTTTTTTGACAGTCAATATTCGGTATAAATTGAAGATCACTGGACATTGGGGTCTACCACTACTAATATGTTTGTCCCGTATTCAGAGAAGGATTCCATTAACATATACCCATCACAGAAATCAGGTCCAGGACAATTCAAGTATATCTTATGATTATCTTTTGTAATAAATTCCATTTTTTTATGAATGTGTATTTAGAATTATCTTATTTTTTTGTATGAGAATAATGTTCCTTGTTTCCCGTACGAGCATATTAAATTAAAACAATTCTTAATATGACAAAAAGGAAAACATATGGCCAGGAATATCTGACAAGGATCTCAATTAAGGACTAGGTCCTAACATCCACTTAACCTTTTATATAATATGGTACATAGCCTCAGCTCTATGATTCTTTTCAAAGCAGAACCAAATGCATTGTACAATGAAAGTTCCAACCATGTACTTGGGTCCGAAGCTGCACATAACTCATTACAGACAAAGATTTATTTCGTTTCAAGCATTCTACTTACTAGTACACTTGGTACAATCAAAAACCTCAGCTGATAAGAAATTGTTCAAATAAGGCCTTTGAAAATAGTGGAATAAATTGCTTTTGGAGTGTCAAAATTCGTTCGAAGTACTTGATAAATTGCATGCTTATAATTGGTGCTTTTGTTTTTTCTACCCTATATACCACTTTGCCTCATAGTCTTATTAAGAAAAATTCACACACCTCATTAAATAGTCATTTAGAAAAAGTCAGAATATTCAAACTCTTTTAGGTCATTTTTTTTATTAGCAACAAAGGGAGCTTCAGTCAATATATATAAACAATACACCAACGTTTCATGAGAACTGCTGAAAGCATTTTTGAGTTATTTTTGAAAACTAGAAAATACCACTTATTTCTAATGAATAAAATCCCTTAACTCAATAACATAAAATTCAAAATTAATAAAAATCGAAAGGGAGTTTACAACAATAGACAAACATTTCAGCAAAGTTTCATGAGAACTGCTGAAAACATTTTTGTGTTAATGTCTGAAAACTGGAAAATCCCCCCTTTTTAATTAATAAAACCTGTTAACACGGAAACGTAAAATCTAAAATTTATAAAAATTGAAAGTTACCTCATGTTAATAGATATAAACAATTCAACAAAATTCCTTGCTTTGTGAAAGCCTTTTTGAGATATTATCAGAAAACTGAAGAAAAAAAACACCAATTTCATTGAATAAAAATCCATTACCCAGAAACTTAAAATCTAAAATTTATAACAAAAATCAAAAAGGGAGCTCACATCAATAGATATAAACAATTTCCCAAAGTTTAAAGCAAATTAGTTAAGGAGTTTTTGAGTTAATGTCCGACATGTTGACAACAGACGGACAACAGTATACCATAATACGTTCCGTAAACGAGCGTATAAAAAATATTATAATATATTGAGTAGTAATTTAAACACATTCTAGATACATAAATTAATACTAAAAACATAGTCATAGAAAATGGAATGCATTACAAAGGATTATATCCGTAATAAGAAATACTGATTTGTCAAAGACCGAATTATTTTAATATTTCATTTACTGTTTTTGTCCATTTTAATTCCTTGTTATCTGTTATGAGCCAAATCAATTTGCTGTTTTTGCTGTTATTGGGACCCCCCTTGCCCCCCTCATTTAAATATTTCTATCCGGTATCAGTTTTCTTGTTTATTGAAATTAATTGGTAAAATTTAAAACTGTTTGAATGAATTAAATGCTACCTATCATCATTATTAGCTTTGATATATATAATGCATTTTATCACTTTAAAGCTTTGATATATATAATGCATTGCATCACTTAAGCAACACGACGGGTGCCACATGTGGAGCAGGATCTGCTTACTCTTCCGGAGCACCTGAGATCACCCCTAGTTTTTGGTGGGGTTCGTGTTGTTTATTCTTTAGTTTTCTATGTTGTGTCGTGTGTACTATTGTTTTTCTGTTTGTCTTTTTTATTTTTAGCCATGGCGTTGTCAGTTTGTTTTAGATTTATGAGTTTGACTGTCCCTTTGGTATCTTTCGTCCCTCTTTTAAAGAATCCAGGGGGTCTTGATTCTTTATTTTTTCATAATAATTACAAAAATATGAGCTACAACTATCTATAAAAGATAATGCATTTCCATATGTACGTCTTATATCATGTTAAAGTGAATTTGTAGAATCAAGAATTATGATTTAATGTTTGCATAGTTTATGATTGACTGACAGATTTATTGAATGACTGATAGATCAATCAATTGGTTGATTGATAAGTTTCTGTTTGTTTTAGACTTTACACAAAACAGTGATATGCATTATCAACACAACCATTCATTATAGTGTAGAATTCCTGAAAATTGTAATAATCATTTTACACATTTCCTGATATGTGTTCCATAAGACAACCATCACTTGTTTCAAAATAATACAAAGTCAGAATATACAAACAAACACTTTAACAAAATACTGAAAACATGTCTCAAAGGAAAATTTGAAAGACGGGAAGTCAACACAACAGGACAAACTCAAACGCTCGACATTGTCAACTTACATATCGAAGGGAAAACTACTACAATATCCTTAAATTGGTAAATACTTTTCGAAGAAAATAGTGGATTAAACCTGGATAAATAGCTAGAACACATGCTATTTAAAGGAAGTTGTGCATGTGCAATTGTGTTGACAAACGCCGTTGAAACAAATGAAAACTCATATAAATGCTTAAATTGACGATGATTGCAATCTAGCACCCAACACTCTGTATACATTGTTAGCCTCGTATCTTTGACTTTGATAGGCAAAGCATTTCCTAATTTTCGTTTATTTATTTAAACTATGATACATTACAGAGATGATAACTCTATAGTCGAGCAAATAACAATGCTGTTCGTGTGGGCTGTTGAATTCTACAATATTTTTTGTAATTTGAGCGCTACATTTGCATGATGTACGGTTTACCAATAAGATGGTTGATTAGTAATATTAGTAAGTGCTAATTTCTAGACGACTTAATGTGACATTTGTGATGCCCTTACTTTTCTCCTTCGTAATTTTACGAATTTTCCACCTACAACGTTCTTGAGTTTTGAAGTTTTAAAAAGACACATTCAAATTATAAAAGAAACATTGATCAATATATCCATTTTTATTATGTTCTACATAAAACGTTTTTTTGAGACTGCTGCAGCTATGGATTAACATTATACCAATCCTAAATGAACATTATTTAGATCTTTTCTATGACACTTTGTACAAGATGAACATATATTGATATGGCTGTCACAGTGAAAAGAACATCAGGGATAAACCAGCCATCACAATAATTATATATTCATAATATCTATTCATATATATGTATCTAGAAAGCCTTATTGCGGTTAAGCTAAACGTAATGAGTATTAAAATATGAGTTTTTGTTTAAATTGAATATAACTTACAATGGCTAATTTGAGAATTCAGAAGGTATTTTTCTGTGTGAATATGAGCTAATATAAGATGCAGTGTTTTGCTATATGAAAAAACAATGATACTGTCATTAAATATGTATTGAATTTGAGAATTAACGGCAACAAAGGGGTATATGGTGCAAGATTGATGACACAATGTCGCGACATATATTTTTAAAATATGAAATAGAAAAGAAACGTAGTTGGTTCGAAAACTAGCTGTTGACAATCTTAGTTTGTTTAATTTAACATGTTATAATGGTTTACTTTTATAAATTGTTATTTGGATGGAGAGTTGTCTCATTGGCACTCACACCACATCTTTCTATATCTTTTAACGTTTTAGAATAATGGGTCCTTTCACTTTATCATTCCATCATCACTGATAAGTAAAAAAAACGTGCGTCTAGCATAAAAAATATCAAGCCAAGTTTCTATGACCAGCCTAGTTTCTATGACCAGCTCAGTCACATTTACTGAAATCATTAGAATAAAATTAAGCGTCTGTTTCTTCTTCCAAATTTTCCAGTGTCACCGCGAATCTTTGATTATCTAGAAAGAAAATATAAAAGCTCGTTTATAGAAACAATGTTTGTTACCAGTTTGTAGAAACTAAATAAATCAACTGTATTTTTTTCCAAGCATGACCACGAGCTTGACATATTTATGAAATACCTGTGAAAATGAAAGGCTATTTATAGATCTTCAGATATATTTTAATTTGTTGTAATGTATGATGTATAGTGTCATTGGTGCATATTTCACATCTTATGTATTTTGAAGGTAGAATGCATTCTAACACTTTAAGTTCATACTAGATTTTTGTGACATGGTGATGACTGCCGTACCCCTATTTTTACAATTTTACCTATTATGTCTGTTTTGTTGACGCATCGTTGTAAATATAATTGAATTTAACGCGACAGTTATACAAGTGAGAGGTTTAGCGCTATAAAACAAGGTTCAACCCACCATTTTCTACATTTGAAAATGCCTGTACCAAGTCAGAGGTATGACATTTCTTAAGCATGTTAAGGCATGATTAAAATTGTTGTTTTATACCAAGATAATACAATTAAATAATGAAACGGCCTTTCATAAATGTTTCTTTATTCTTAGATATAGGAAGATGTGGTGTGAGTGCCAATGAGACAACTCTCCATCCAAATAACAATTTGTAAAAAAAGTAAACCATTATAGGTCAATGTACGGCCTTCAACACGGAGCCTTGGCTCACACCGAACTACAAGCTATAAAGGGCCCCAAAATTACTAGTGTAAAACCATTGAAACGGGAAAACAATATTGTATTGTTTTGTTTTTTTCTGTCTGTTTTTAGGAGGGGATCATTACTTACTACCTAAACTGCTATCACGATTCCTGTTCCGAAATTTCATCAATTGTATCACACCGACGATGGCAGCGACAAGGACTGCAATGGAACCAATGGCTGTAAAAACTATTTCTATTGTCCGTGTAGCTAATAAATAAATTGTAAATATCATGTAATACAGTTAATCATGCTTCATATATAAACTGACACCTTGATTTCAACTATGATATGTATGAATGTCAGTTAAACACTGCATTATACAAATAAAATAATATTATTATAAATTTTTCATTTCAGTTCAGCATCATTGCTTTAGATCCTGCAAACGGAGTATTAATTTCTAATTTGATAAGAATGTAAGATAGTTCTTGTCCTCCGATACATGTCATGATTTTTTTTTAAAGGGATTTACTATTTATATAGAAGCTTTTGCATTACTTGTTCTTAAAAATTTGATGTAATTGCTTGGAAGTATTTACGAACACAATTATGATCTGTTTGAATGTTTTCGACGATGGGTTACAAATAACAACGGATATATACCATATGTCGAAACCATGACGCGATCCTCTTTTCCTTGAAAGCGGTTTTACGGAATGCTAATCCCTATTAATTTTGTACCTGAAATTAGTTACGCAAGAGATGCCAATAATATAGCCGAAACGTCTCACTCTTTCCGAATATATGGGTTCACTCCATCGTCCATCGTGTTTTAGATGAACTTATGAATGTTGAGTGCCTCATAGGAATTATCTCTTTCTTGTCATAATGGTATTGTAACCAAAAACACAGTTAAGGATGTACGTATACGCTTCTCATGTGTTTTTGAATAATAATAAGATATTCGGAACCCTCCAGTTAAATTTATGTAGAGTAGATAAATAATATTGTCCGCTTAACTGTTCTTTTCATACTTAATTGCATATAGTTTTAAAAGCCATGTTTTAAAAACTTATAAAATCCTTTTTATTTTTCCAAAGATAAATGCAAATGTGAAAAGGTATGACATATTTTGAGAGCATCAGTTCCCTCAAATTGTCTTTTTATTATATCTGAAAAACAAGTACACATTTTTAATATTTGTTTCTACTATTATATTTAGTAGCATTATTCATATTCCACTCTTTTAAACAGTTCGTTATTTTGAAAAGAGAAGCGAAGATCCTTAATTATAAAAAAGAAGATTTGGTATGATTGCCAATGAGACAACTCTCCACAAGAGACCAAAATGACACAGAAATTAACAACTATAGGTCACCATAAGCCTTCAACAATGAGCAAAGCCCATACCACATAGTCAGCTTCAAAAGGCCCCATAATGACAATGTAAAACAATTTAATGTTCTTTTATAATTGGATTTAGATATGCGTTCATTTGAATACTGATATATGTATATTACCTCCAGATTCAGAATCAGGCAACTCTATCTTTAGATTTGCGTTGTTTTCCTTATAAACTGAAAAAGAAATGAAAAGATTTGCAAAACATGACCTTAATATAAACACGTTAACATGCATGTGTAACTATATATATATCGATATATGTTTTTAAATAATAATAAGATATTCGGAATCCTCCAGTTAAATTCATATAGAGTAGATAAATAATATTGTCCGCTTAACTTTTCTTTTCATACTTTATTGCATATTGTTTTAAAAGCCATGTTTTAAAAACTTATAAAACCCTTTTTATTTTTCCAAAGTTAAATGCAAATGTGAAAAGGTATGACATATTTTGAGAGCATCAGTTCCCTCAAATTGTCTTTTTATTATATCTGAAAAAACAAGTACACATTTTTTATATTTGTTTCTACTATTATATTTAGTAGCATTACTCATATTCCACTCTTTTAAACAGTTCGTTATTTTGAAAAAAGGAGCACAAAACCAACAAAAACTGTCCTCTCACAAGACATCTTCGTTCAAAGAAACATCCTTTTGATAATGTTACTTTCCAAATCATAAAAATCAACACCTAGTGGGACACCACGGCGAGAAGGAGAAGAGAAAACTTTTGGATCCACCAACTCCACACTTTAGAACCTGATGGTCTTAACGAAAAAGACGAGAAAAGATACAGGAAAGATAAAGAATAATTTAATACATAGCATCGTCCTTTTTATCCTGTAATATTGGCCAATGGACGTTGCTAACTTCAACTACCAATTATGTATTTTCAAGGCAGCTAATTTCAAGTTCAACATATACATTGAGCTGCAAACGTTTATTATCATCTACATCTGATTTCACCTGGATAGATGCACGCTTGATAAAGCTATTTGGTCTAGCGAAATATTGCGTTTATTTTCATCATTTTGTAAATATTTTAAACATTCTTATATTTACATACTAAATAGTGTGTTAAAATTACATTAAAGGAATCTATAATTTAATTTGTGTAATTGAATTAATCTCTGTACTGATTAATCCACACTCCCATAGATTTGTAGGTCATGTGCTGCTATTTATAGGCACTTATATATATATAAATATATCTGAAAATTACACCAAACAGTGTTAGAATTAGATTTTTCTGCTGACAAATTTTTGTCCATCCCAATGCGGGATTCGAACTCACACCTTTGATACACTACAGCACCTATCGCTTGGCCTCATGTCCAGCGCTCTAGACCACAGGACCACATCCGTTATATAAAAAATATAACTTCAATATTCGTAGTGTTACCTTGTCACGGAAGGCAAATATAGCGATAGACATAAAACATGTGTTTTAAGCGTGTGAAGATGTTATTTTATTATTTAATACACATATATATTATATATATATAATATAAATCTAACACTTTTGGGTGTATTTTTCAGACTTATATATATATCTTTATATATATATATCAAGATTTCATAGTAAGTAAGAGAAAAACCTGTTAATGATATTGGTTCACTCCATCCTTTTCCTATCTCATTTACAGCATAACATATATAGTTTCCTGAATCTGAAATTTCAGTTCTTTTAAAAATTAAAGACGGTATTTCTACCGTTATTCCGTCACTTCCAGTTGCACCTTCATTTAAGATAACAGTACTGTGTAGAGATGTTTTGCTCCAGTACACTAAACCATGCTTAGGATGCGCTTTGACTGTGCAAAGAAGTGTAACCCCTTCTCCTTGTTTGATTGTATATTGTGATAAACCAATGAAGACTTCTGGGATTCCTACAATATAAAAACGTCTTTGTATTTTTACCGAACGTAATTGTATAATGTATTAAATCTTTGCCAAGCACATATGAAATGAATATGGTCAAAAATTGTTTCGAATAATAAAAATGAAGATTCAATATGATTTCATAATATGATAACTTTCTACTAGAGACGAAATGACGTGGAAATTAGCAACTTTTTGGTGTGTGTTTTTTTTTTAACAGAATTGAACTGCCATTCAATATTAATTCTTAAATAGTTTTAAATATCTGTCAGATTAAGAAAATATCTTGAACTGACTACTTTTAGAGCTCAATATATAAAAAAAAGGAATACCTCAAATTAACTATTATTGTTAAATTTTACAAATATTTGCTTCAACGATTTCAATTAACTACAAAATGTAGATTCTTTTTTTAAATGGTGAAAGAAAGAAATGAAAATTACACTGATTTTCTTTAAATCTTAAAAATATATTTATTACATATGAACGTATTAAAACAACATTTAATCTTTCAACATTATCTTTGTCGGTAGAAAAATTAATTTACAAAAGTTTATTGCAAAACTGAACCTGTATTGCTTTCATTACTTTACGTCTATGATTCCTGTTTTTCATATTCAATAGTTTACTACACCGTCTTAGTTTTGATAGTTGTTGAAGACTGGTTTGTTTGCTTTATGTGTTCAACTTAAATCGTTGTTGAATAGTATGCCTTTTTGCATATTTATGTTCAGTATAACGTTACGCATATCAGACAGGTGAATTATTCTCAAAAAATTAAGATACAGATAATATACCTCCATTAACATGAAGTTCTATCTGTTGGCTGCTTCCAATACCGATCATGTTTTTTGCCATACATGTATAAATACCAATATCAGATGTTGTAACAGTATTGATTGTCAGCGAGGGAACATTCACCGAAGCACCCCGTACACCAGATGTTTCTTCGTTTATGGTCCGTATGAATCCTGTCGCATTGTGTATCCAAAAAACCTCTGTATGTTTAGGGGTGGCGTTAACAAAGCATTCTATTGTGTGTTCATACCCATAATTTGCAGTATATGAGTCTGTTGCAACGGATAGTTGTGGAATATCTGTAAACATCAATTGAAATTAATCTTAAAATCAATTTTGTGTATACACCCTCTACAAACTAAATTAGTCAAACATATTGACTGATTGTATTAATGCCAGAACTACGATTGGAAACCCAGTGAATCAAGTGCTGTTGTATGGCATGCACATTTAGTCTTCGGTAAGTGATTTTCTTTATTAGTTCGTATTGTCTTTATTGAGAGCCGTGGTGTAGTGGTTAGTGCATCAGACTACTTGTACAAAGGTTACTGGTTCGATTCCCGTTCCGGGTGAATTTTCGGCTCTCCCTTGACACCATTTGCGAGTATGGTCTTGAGGAAACGATGATAGTCCGTCGGAAGGGGACGATAAATGGCTGACCCGTGTTAAGAGAGAGCCATATCACTTGCACGTTAAAGACACTCTTGTAGATTTCGAAAAAGAGCTGATTAATGCCGCTACAAGGCAGCACTCGCACCCACAAAGTGGAAAGGGATTAATATAAGTTGCAAAACTTGTTTCCCAATCCACTATAAATAAATATGGTTAAATTGAATTATTGGCTTTAACAAGCTGCCAGTAACTGCGAGTACTCTCATACTTGTACTTAGTGGGGGTATTTTGTTGGGATGTCCACGTTTCCAGTCACGTCCCCTCTTTGTTATATCATATGTGTTTCTATTTGTATCCATCTGATGAGTTCAGCCTTTTAACTGACTTGTACACTTCGTTTTTATGTCATACTGTTACACCACTGTATCGGGTTAGGAGGAAAGTTGGGATCCACCTAACATGTTTAACCCCGCCACATGATGTATGTAAGTGCCTGTCCCAAGTCAGGGGCGTGTAATTCAGTGTTTGTCGTTTTGCTTGTTGTTCATTTATGTTTTTTTAAATTAGATTAGGCCGTTAGTTTTCTCGTTTGAATTGGTTTACATTGGCCATACGGGACTTTTTATAGCTGATTATGCGGTATAGGCTTTGCTAAGTGTTGAATGCCGTAATGTGACCTATAGATCTTAATTTCTGTGTCATTAATTAATGTTTTTTTGTAAAGAGTTGTCTCACTGAAGAAACATGTATTGTCGAAATGCGCATCTGGTGCAGGAAAATTGGTACCGTTCATATTATTACTACTACTGGGTCGATGCCTCTGCTGGTAGACTGTTAGTCCCCGAGGGTACCACCAGCCCAGTAGCCAGTACCGAAATGAAAATACGGATTTTTTGTGTTATTAAAATTTGCTGTTACAAAATGTTAGAAATTATTATAAATTAAGGAATCTATCTCCCTCATGCAAAGCTCTGATTCCTTTCAAGGATTTAGCTACACTTTTTGACCTTTTGGATTATAGCTCTTCATCTTTTAAATAAGCTTTGAATTTCAAATATTTTGGCCACGAGCATTACTGAAGAGACATGTATTGTCGAAATGCGCATCTGGTGCAGGAAAATTGGTACCGTTAATGTTATTACAATCATACCATATCTTCTTTTTTTATATTTTAAACAATCAATTATTTGCCCTGTTTATAAAGATTATGATAATAATAAAAAACCGACAAGAGCTACGTATATCTGTAACATACTTAATCCTCTTTCTGTAACAATAATATAACATTTTCAATTGGTTTTCTTTTGATAGGAGCCCGAAAGAGCAACACTAATTATTTGTATTGATATAACTCTTATATGTCTATTTTAACAAAAGTAATATTTACCGCCTATCACTATCAAAGATGATGATAAACTTGATGCATGGCCAATAGCATTAATAGCAAAGCACCAGTATCTACCAGCATCGCTTTTTGCTGGATGTTCAATTGTTAATGACGGCGTTTCGATAGTAGATCCAAATATTCCGAAAGAACCATCAGTTATTGTGAAGTTGATATCGTTCTTATTCTTGATCCAATAAACCATATTTACAGGCGGTTCCGCTGTAATTGTGCAATCTAGAGTAACCATTTTACCATGAACTGTTATGTACATAGCGTTACCTATTTCAACCTTTGGCAATGCTAAAACGAAAAGTAGTGTATTACACATGTTACACCATGTACAATGAATAGAGGCATAACAAAAATTCTACGTTGTGTTGTAGAAATCATCAAAATACTATAGTTTAAACACCCTCAGACCAGTATGTTAAGGTTATTGTTTTGTCATATAACTACTAAAGTTGCAGATTGTGTTACTCTGTGAACGTTCCTGATGAAGATGATCTAGAAACGCGCTTTAAATGCATATATAAAGTGTTGGTTTTATTCAATACAAGAATTGATATCGCAACTGTCATACTCTTGACTAAGTACAGGCTTGTAATTGAATAAAAATTTTAACAATTTTGTGAACCTACCTCCTTCAACTTTAAGTTGTATTTGAAGACTTCTTCCAACACCAACGGGATTCACTGCGTGACACGTATACATCCCAGTATCCACTGTAGTAGCATATAGTATAGTCAATGACGGTACTTCTAGTGAGCAACCACGTATTCCAGCTGTTTCAGATGTTATCAGTTTAGATCCATTATTAACTCTTTTTTCCCAGTACACATCCGTTGGTTTTGGTGTTCCCGTTATTTGACAAGTTAACGTAATGTTGCTGCCGAAATAAGTTAAATATTCATCACGCAAAATTCCAGCAACCGGAAGTTCTGCAATAAAAACAATAAAAACGCACTTTAAAGCTTAATTATACTCTTTATTGTGTGTCTCATTATACAACTATCGAGATATGGCTAGGAATTTAGGGATCTAAATGACATAAGTTTATCTCAATTTCTTGAACGTGTATTATTTGTCTTTATGTCAATTGTTCTCGGACCCGCTTTTAAGTTGCTTGTATGATCAATTTGACTTTTATGTATTGCTAAAAAAAGTCTCTTTTAGGTTTAAAGAACAATTTTCTTCTTTCATTATGATATCATATGAATACTTCTGTTTGAAACTGAATACCTGATAATACTCTGAACTATACATTCCTCTCGGTTCAATCAGGGAACTTTTGTATTTTTATCTTGGGTCATTATATTCAAATTGAATTACAAATTCGACAAAGCCGATCTCCAAAGTCATCACCAATATTTGGCGATTTGATATATTTTTTTAACTATAAGATATGATTTTGTTGTGAGATATTTCCACCAGAATACTGACTTTGACTAAATTAACTGACTATTTTTGACTGGATCTGTTTTTGAATAACACATTAGATATGTATATATGTATTGGCTTCAAATTCGACTCAAATTTAGTACTTTTATTCATGTCACCAAACTGTTTTTATTTATGATCATGTTGCTACGAAACAAATTTGAAAAAAATGGCAATCAATCTTAAATTCATTACTTTATTAGATACTACAGTTTAAGTGAATGAATCTAAATGATAAAACACAGATAGTAAATATTGTTTCTAAAGGTAAGTTGTGTGTCATGTAAACCATTCTTTTACCTCCAATAACAATAAGCTGTATCTGCTCGCTACATCTCGTCCCAAGAAGATTTATAGCACACAAGATGTAGAATCCGATATGGAACTTTGTTGGATATACAATTGTCAGTGAAGGGACTGTTACATTACCCCCTTCCATCCCAACTTTTCCTTGTTTAATACTTGTCGTGTTTTCATGAGGTTTGAACATCCAATACACTTCCAATAGAGATGGTTCACTTTCAACAGAAATGTCTATTGTAACGTTCATTCCAAAAAGTGCTTCTATGTATGTTTGATTTGGTTGGCTTATAATAGGAGCATCTGGAATTTCACATCAAATTAATTAAAGAATATTAGCACATGTTCGTTATAAAACAATAATAAAAACAAATAATGAACATACATATTTGTTTTTTCGTAAATCGTTTTGTATGTAAATGCAGCTGTTTTGGTTTATTGTTATTTTGTTATTTTGTTTTACTATTTGCCATATGAGGCTTTTTATGTCCTCTTATGCGGTGAAGATTTAAATCAGTGTTAAAAGGACTTAAAGATAGTAAGGTGATATTATATTAAGTCGCTTTCGTCTTCGTCATGGGTTCTCTAGTATATAGTTGTGAAATAAGCAATCATTCAATCATAACACAATTCCTTTTTGTTTTTTGGAATATCATCCAAGTCGTTTGTTTGATTAGTAATTTTCGATTATATCTTAATGCAAACATGGAAGGAGCCACTTACATTCGTTTGAAATGTTTGTGAATTTGATTTTGCAACTTGATAAGGTACTTTCCGTTTTTATTTTTCCGTGGAGAGTTCAGTAGGTTTTTTTTTTTTTTTAATTTGTAAGAAACCTTTAATAAAATCATGAAAACTACCAAGGCCTCTATTTCTTCCAGTATTAACATAAACAGTACCATTTTTTTTCAGCGTAGATGCTCATTTCAAACATCATGTCTTTTCAGTGATGCTCGAGGCCAAAAAAATTAAAATTCCAAAGCTTATTTAAAGGATGAAGAGCTATAAAATTAAAATGACAAAAAAGTATGCCAAAGCCTGCCAAGGAATCAGTTCTTTGCATGAGTGAGATACATTTTATATATTTTAAATACACAAACTCTATTTAAAAGCTTCATTTGTAGAACATGTAAAAGTGGTGTGTTTCTGTTCAAAATGGTATGTCCATCCTTTCTACATTGTACTATGACGATTACATTGTATTAGTTGAAAGTGTCGTTAAAATAGTATTCTAATTACGCTAACAAAGCCGTGTTCTAATTCGCACAAAATATGTTCACATCGAAACGCGCGTCTGGCGTATAAAATTATAATCTTGGTACTTTTGATAACTATTTACACCACTGGGTCGATGCCACTGCTGGTGGACGTTTCTTCCCCGAGGGTATCACCAGGCCAGTAGTCAGCACTTCGGTGTTGACATGAATATCAATTATATGGTCATTTTTATAAATTTTCTGTTTACAAAACTTTGAATTTTTCGAAAAACTAAGGATTTTCTTACCCCAGGAGTAGATTACCCTAGCCATATTTGGCACAACTTTTTGGAATATTGGGTCCTCAATGCTCTTCAACTTTGTATTTGTTTGGCTTTTTTAACTATTTTGATATGAGCGTCACTGATGAGTCTTGTGTAGACGAAACGCCGAGGGTATCACCAGGCCAGTAGTCAGCACTTCGGTGTTGACATGAATATCAATTATATGGTCATTTTTATAAATTTTCTGTTTACAAAACTTTGAATTTTTCGAAAAACTAAGGATTTTCTTACCCCAGGAGTAGATTACCCTAGCCATATTTGGCACAACTTTTTGGAATATTGGGTCCTCAATGCTCTTCAACTTTGTATTTGTTTGGCTTTTTTAACTATTTTGATATGAGCGTCACTGATGAGTCTTGTGTAGACGAAACGCGCGTCTGGCGTATAAAATTATAATCCTGGTACTTTTGATAACTATCGCACAAAATTAATGTTCGTATTCTTGTTATTTCCTTCGATCCTGATGAATATAAATGGCGTGATTACGCTGGGGTCACACATTCACGATTTTTAATGCCGTCCTTGTTAGGAGCATTCCCTATAAATATTCTTAAAAGTCTGATCAAGATCTTGTTAATCGTGACTGGAAATTCAAACTTTTATCAAGATTTGTAAAAACATTTATTTAGTCACGACAACAATCAGATATTGTTCAGGAAGTGTCCAAATTCAGTCGTTTCCATCAGAAATTGTCACGATTATTCCTTCCTCAATCCGGTTCTAATCCGATTTTCCCATGGTAAAATCGAATCTATCCCGACACCGTCCCGATCCTGACGCTTGTGATCCGACAGACATCAGCCAGTGACCAAAGAGTAAACATACGCTGACGGAAGATATCCGTCAGAAAACTGTCGCCATATTTGGGACGATCAGGAACTGTC
Source organism: Mytilus edulis (assembly GCF_963676685.1). Taxonomy (NCBI): domain Eukaryota; kingdom Metazoa; phylum Mollusca; class Bivalvia; order Mytilida; family Mytilidae; genus Mytilus; species Mytilus edulis. The sequence continues at coordinate 15,329,144 of NC_092357.1, forward strand.
GGAATGCAATCCTATCACAGTCTGATCAACTGAATTGCAAACAGCTTTGTCTGAACTCAGTTGTATCGTGTCTTGTAATTGTCGGTACTCAGACGAGGGTATTATTGCCGAATTTTGTATAAATAACGGGACTGTTTCAGAAAGGATTCGTCCATTCGGGATGCAATTTGGTCTCAATCGGCAAAAAACGGCAATGACAAATCTCTCCAGATCATGCCCGTTCCAAAGGACACCGTTTAGAAAACACAGAACATTGTTACGATTTTGATCCGATACAGCAGAATCTGTCAAGAATAACCACGATTGTAATTCGGGATGCACCTAATTGTCGGGGTGATTGGCCGACCGCTCCAATCCGTAGGAATCTGTTACGAACGTATATTACAGCATTCAGGCAATAATAGGACATTCCAGTTCATTGAGGATAGTAATCTGACTTTTTAACTTGTCGTGTCTTCGCGCTGTCTGATCTCAAACGGGAGCAATAATCGGCACTGTGTGAACCCTGCATTACACAATTGACTCCTGGTAGTATCTTTGGTGAGTTTATTTATATACATGTATATTCGCTGCTTACATAATCTCTATCATATATGTCTGTCAAAACATCATACATTTACCCTGGTATTAGTTTTTTTTTTTTAAACTGATTAAATATGAAAGTGTAATGTACGTACTTCATGGGGAAGCAAGAACAGCCAAAGACTAAAAGGGGATTATTGTACGCTTCGACCTATAGAAATATCGTATTGTCTTTTCGATATAATATTGCATATCACGCTTTATGTTCATTTTAACACGGGTAGGCATTATATTTGACCCCATTTTACACCTTGCTAACGCTCAGTGTAAAATATGAACAAATATAATGCCTATCCATGTTAAAATGGGCAGAGAGCATGCCATGAAGGAATTATTTCTTAAGTTAAGAGAAAAAATGAATACTAACCCCCAATGACTACTAGATTTGTTTCAAAACTCTTTCCAGTTCCAATTTTACTTCGGGCACAACATATGTACGTTCCTGCATCCGCAATACTGACATACTCTATTGTCAAGGACGGATTATCAACAGACGCACCTGATATTCCCGACAATCTTCTATGAAGAATCGATAATCCCCCGTCTACATGCCTTTCCCAAAAAACTGACAAAACTGGAAACCGGGCAGATCGAATTTTAGATTTCATTTCGATCGATTCTCCAAAAGATACTTTGTACAGACGTTTTTCAATTTTTACAACTGGAACATCTAAAAAAGGGAATTGTTTAACCTCAATCCTTAAGAAACAAGTATGTCCAATCAATATGATCTTCAGTTTATAAAAGTAGCAACAGTTTTTAAAAGTTATCAACAAAATAAAGTAATCAACATTAATTTTGGTTTCATTGTATAAAGATTTGATTTCTTAGCTGCAATTTATGTACATGTATGATATTTTCCCTGTAGTACTAGACACAAATGAGACTTATTCATGCCAAATATCTTTTTATTAAAAACATATGTAAATTCCGCACATTTATTATATGTACCTATGACCTCGCATGTCCATTTAGATTTCGCGGTATTTCATCGACATTCAGTATTATCATTGGTTTGAGTCTCGAAAACACATTTCTTGCAAAAGAGCTTTACCATGCCTGATCTATTATATTAATAAAAGGGGGTCCAAATGTGTTTGCTGTTGTCTGTATTATTCCATAGGCTGTAAAGCTTTCATTAATGGTTCTTGTTTTTACTTTTTGCTACTCGTTTGAAGTGAAATCACCAAAGATAGATTAATTGCATCCCATTGTTACAATTTAGAAGAATGGTATTCAAAATTATCGAATGTAATAGAGACTTCGTTCTTTCAATTTAACTGGTTACTAACAACATGTAGTTTTATATATGTTTTTGTATCGCTAAGAAGTAATTAATGTTTTATTGTGGGTTCTTTTTTGTTTGGGTTTCTGTTGCTTTTAATGGAATCATTCTTTATTCATTAATAAGAAATTAGGTGAAACTCCTTTTAGAAAATCTAGTGAATATACCTTTGACAACTACCATAATGACGTTTTCACTCTCCGTCGTTCCGTCCATATGTATAGCAATGCAGCGATAATTTCCTGAATCAGAATACGTTAGGTTCCATATCAAAAGAGACGGATAATTTAGAGTGCTTCCGCTGTACTTTTTATGATTTTCAGATGCATCAATAAACCTTGTTAAGTTTGAAAACTGGCTTTGGAAAATCCATTTCACTACAGTTAAGTTATCATCAGTTTTAACATCAGCCATCAATTTAACGTTGTATCCTGGTGGCCAAATATTTGTACGCCTTATACTGTACACGTCTACTGTTGGCTTGGAAGCTGTTCAAATATAGAAATACATATGTTATAATTTATAAACATCCAATTTTAAATCAGTTGACCGGTTTCTTACACAGCTTTTACTTTCTTAAAGAAGTACGGCCACGATGGTTTTTAAAATCACGCTCTTCCACCATATGTAAACACCAAAACCAAGATTGTGAATCTGCAAAAGTATATACATTCAACAAGTGTGATGTCAGTTATTCCTTTAAGGTATGATATTGTGTACGTTTTTAAGTAAATTACCTGGGTTTTTTTGCATTGGGTAGGACATATTTCCTTCTGTCCACATCCTTTGTTAGTAAAGATGTATATGGGTCAGATACACATTCTAACAAAATTTGCAAAATACTCCTGAGAGGCAGTCAAATTTATAAATCAAAAATAGATAAAAACTAAATTATCTAAGCCATGGCTAAAAAAATTATAATTGTCCTTGCATTAGATCTATGTTGATTGAGGCACAACATATTACAAATATTACAACAAATAGTAAAAATGGGGTTTTTTTTTCTCTATCAGGGTGCACACATATTGACATCTTAATTGATCTTGTACATTATAGATGTATAATTTATTTTTACTTTGCAGATATTTCTATATATTTTGTCATCAAATCTGTATTTCAATTTTATAGTTTTAAGGACTTAATGGAATCAGTATGCAGTATGCAGTGTAGGTTTTGCTAATCATTGAAAGCCTCATCATCAACAAGTGTGTAAACATATATCATAAATATAAAACATATGTGAAAGAGGTGCGACAGATACTATAGAAAAAAACTGACAACTCTATGATTAAAATTGAAATAGAAAGACAGACAACAATGGCACACAAGACACAACATATAAAACTAAAGATTACATGTACTCATGAAAACAAGAAAAAAAGCAATCCATAATTACCTGTGATTGTACCTACATACATCGAAAACCAAATCCATGAATACATAATTTTTCATTGTATGGTTCTGAAAATAAATTCAAAATATTTACCACTTATTAGAACCGTATGATGATACAAAGTCACCTTTCACTATATTTCATTCACTGTTATGTGATTAAAATTAATCGACAAAATAATTCACATAACAATGATATGATTGGTTTTTAAACGAGATGGTATCTAATTGCAAGCTCTTTATTGATGCTAAATCGAAACTAAAAGAGATTGGATTTTCAAAAAGGTATATATTTTTAGATCTATGTAATACTCAAAAGTCTTGATCAGGTTCTAAATTTAACTTAAAATATGATAAAAGGAAAACAATCAATCGACTTAAAGCGAAGAAAAGAACATGATATTTCCTACGTTTTCTTTTTAAAATTTAATGGATGACCTTTGTCTTTTACATTAAGTTTTAAATTACTATACTCAAACAAGTATACGGTGTCAAGACGGTCTTATTTCGATATATTTTTTTTTATTGAAATTACCAATTACTCTGTCTTGTTTTCTTTAATGGCTACATTTTAAATGATAAAGTTCCTTTTATCCTATAGATTAGCTGTGATGATTGAATTGATTCTGTTACATAGATTTTTGGTGAAAACGCAGGGTTTTTACACTTTGTCTTAGAAAGTCCCTCAATATCTTCCTAAAAATCAAAAAGAACAATTTGCTTGCTTATTATTAATTTCGCTTTACGTCAAACATTTGAAATTTGGAAATCGACCCGACAAAATTAACATGTTGCGATGAGAGTATTCCATAAATGACCGTATTTACCGTCTTTCTGAGTAACATAGGTTATATTAATTTTTGTGATGCTCTTATTATTGTTGAACAAAAACTGTTAGTTTAAACACTAAATATGAAACACAGTAATGATAAGTGTAAAAATATATAAAACGTTTTGCGTGCTGATAATTAGTGATATTGATATTAAAGTAGATCCTACCTGTTTAAATTTTATAACCTAACATGTTCATTGTAAATTTTGAATAATATCTATTACTCTGCTAAATAAAGACACCGCATGCATCGGTTCATTGGTGTCATAGAAGTTATTTTTAAAATAGTTAAAATCACAAAGTATAGGACAGTAATACTCAATGGATAAGTTCCGTTCAATATTTATTATCCGTCCCTGATCAGAAAAAAATCGAAAGCAAAGTAAAGTGAAGACCTGGAATGTATAAGAATTTAGATAGATGATAAGTGGATGACAAAGAGGGAAGGCATATCATAATACACCAAAATAAATATATGCCTCGCAGGGAAACTTGAGTTTTTTTTTTTTTTTTTTTTTTTTTTGTTTGGTTTTATAATTCAAAACATTCAACAACAAAGACAATGGTAATGAAGAAGGTAAGTTTGATTATATAATATATGTCTTCTTTATATAAATATATACTAGCCTGTACAATCGATAAACATATATGATTTTAAAGAGTGATGGTTGATCTTAACAGGGGTATCCTGGGGTATTTTAATTTTAATATTGGGCATAGGTGACCAAGTCGTCGCACTATTGTATCAATAGCCAGTGAATACTGACGTTGTGAGTAGTCAGGAATGCGCGTAGCGCATGATTTGATTTAAAGTACCGGTCGGACACAAGCTGAATATATTTCAATATTTAAATTCTTGGATCAAATTAGTTATTCAATTTTTTAAATTGACCATATACATGAAAAAGTCAAAAGTCAAAGGAACTATATTCATTTTGACATAGCGTCATTGCCATTGTCTCGACATCACCGATAATTGTGACATCAGAGATGTAAAATTTTTAAGGGTATTAACATGTGAAATGATATTTTTTTAATATAAAGGCACTGCTATATGTCCGGCTTGGTACAGGATATTTGAAGAAAGTTGTTGGGTTAAATCCGGTTTGATGTCTAGCAAAACCACACGCTTCACGGCAATGTTTAAAACACTGTCATAAACAACAACATCAGATAACAGGTATAGACAACAAACAAATGCAAGAACACTCAGAAAAAATACATAAATCGGTACGTAGTCATATGAATTTTCGACATTTTAACTACAGAACAACAACGAATACTTAAATCTACCGTCGACCGTACCGTCACAGGTGAACTTTAAAATAGATTAAAATAAATTGATATTAAGTTTGTAAAGGTGTTATATGTTAAAAGTTGGAAAAATAATCAATTGCTTTAATAACATAAAAGCATTTAAAAGAAGACACAAACTGAGAAAGAAGTAATATAAAGTATGGAATACAATGTAAATCATCATTTTCAAAAGACGAAAGGACAATAACAAAGATATTTTGCCATTTAGTGGGAGATTTTAAGGAAATAATTTTGCAAATCGTGATACAAGCATGAAATGTTAAAGATGCCAAACATGACGTAGGTAACATGTTAAATATAAACATGTGATGAGTATCAAAGCAGCAAGCTACTACATTTTTTTTTCGATTATGTTACCTTTATATTTTATTAAATGGGAAAAGTATGAATACACCAAAACAAATAAAAACACATTTTGAATATTTATATAAATAACAATGTGCATAATTTTGTTTTTCATGTAATAAAAATCTGATTTTAAAAATGATGAAAGTTTCTATTACAAAAATCTAACTTAATCATTGTAATTTATATTTGTTGAATTGTTGTTAAGCCTTAACATATTTTTAAACCGTATTTGCAGAGAGAAAAACCTTTATATAGATTGTTTTGTATTCATGCCATTGTACAGTGCATTTTTCAGGTCAGTGAAGGTAAGCAAATTCAGTCAAGTTACGATGGAAAATGTAAACTAATAACAGTGTCATAGTATTTTCTATTCAATTGTATTTTAATGAAATATTATAGTATGCATATAATTTCATTTTGAAGTTGTAGTTTAAATAGCGACCATTGACGATTATTTAAATCAAAGATTTAAACAAACTAAAACGCAAAAGAAATTACGTTCATTTTTATTTTTTTTTTTTTTTTTTTGTCGTTCTAAAAACTTGATTTAAGGACTTATGACATTTGATTGATTTATCGTCTAAATATCTTTGGTCATACATAGGATAATGGTAATCATTGAACATATAATTGTGAATAGCTCTGCTCTGATTGCATGTATAACCCTACCATTTCTAATGACTCTTCAAACAATATCATAATTTTCCATTTTAGTGTTCACAAATAATGTGGACGCAATAAAATTGAGATAGAAATCGGGAATTTGTCAGAGTGACAACATTTTGACCAAAGAGCAGATAACAGCCGAAGGCCACAAATGGGTCTTCAATGAAGCGGGAAAAAAAAACGGAGGCGTACTTCAGCTGGCCCCTAAGCAAAAATGTGTACTAGTTCAGGGATAATGGACGTAATACTAAACTCCTAAATATATAAAAGAAACTAAAATTGGAAATCATACAAGACTAACAAAGGCCAGAGGCTCCTGCCTTGGGACATGCGCAAAACATGCGGCGGGGTTAAACATGGTTTTTTTTATAGATCTCAACCCTCCCCTATAATTCAAGTCAATGTAGAAAAACAAACACACCAATACGCACAATAAAACCCAGTTTAAAAGAAGTCCGAGTCCGATGCCAGAATAGGTAACCAAAGATACTAAAAAAAATGACAATGATACATCAATTAACAAAAGACTACTAGCAGTTACTGACATGACAATTCTCAATATAAAAATATCATGTACTGTACCATATGATATTCATAGTATCCATATCAATTTATGATGTCAATTTATTATCAAAATACGTTTAGGATGCAGTAACACTGGTAACAATGATGATATTATGGGGTTGTAAACACTATTTAATATGTGTTAGGGGGGAAAGTGATCACTTTACCGAACATGACACACATCTGAAGCTATTATCAGTTATTGAATAACCAATGGTAAGGGATACATAGACAAAGCATCTTAGAATGAAGACAAGAAAACGTAAATTTCTTTTTGTCTTTCGTTTTGAAGACAGTGGTACGCATGTTCAACTGACATCTGTGAAGTATGTCATCTCTGTGTAAAAAGACCATTTAGTATTGGCTATAGACATCTGTATACCATATCTCCTTATTGTATATGAATATTGATGTTGTACTTGTTCATTTCAAAATAAGACGATGTGGAATGATTGTCAATGAAACCGCTTTTCAAATTTTTGATTTTAAACATATTTCATTCATTAAAATATGAAAAGGATTAAGCAACAGGCACAGCCTATACAAGCTCTCTACATAATACATGTACAAGGTATAATTCAATTATAACAACTGTATTAAAGATAATGCAATATAGTGTAACATGCATGCTACTTATGAGCACACACGAGCAAATATATGTTAACAGCGTTTACTAAATACAAAGTACTATATGATTAAACACATTTTTTGTAGAGGTTATTGATGTGTAAACCGGGGCGATTAACTCACAAACTGAATCAAAGTCCAAAGGACTTTTATGTAAAGTTTGTGAGTAAGAGCCCCGGTTTACACATCAATAACCTCTACAAAAAATGTGTTTAATCCTTATAATTCTTTAGCCAAATATTCGCGATTTTTTATTTATATTTTTTTTGTGTAAAGGCTACTATAATAACAATCACATTCTCAACTGACAGGTCGTAACTAAGGAGTTGACCGCCATATTGCCTTTCTAAAATCCAAATATGTTCTATAAATGCAACGAAAATTAAAATAAAATAGCACCTACCTCCAAAATGTCATTTTAATGAGTAATTATCCGAATTTAAAGTGTACACGTAATGAAATAATATTTCCCTTGAAAGTTTTTATTCGTATGACGTTGTGTTTTGCTATGAAGAAATGTGCCAAATCATTCATGAATTTTCGCGGAATTTTATTGAAATTTTATTTTTATACATTTTTCGAAACTTTAGTGCATTTATTTTATTATTTTTTTGTCATATATGCAGTCCTCTCAAACCGTATTTTCTTGTTAATTCGACCTGTTGATACTGTTTATAATGCTTTTTGTTATTTTATATTTATATGGGTCTTGTCTATATACCAGCTTTGATTATTTGGAATATCTTCTAATTTTCACTTCTTCTTACTACATTTGTATAAACTTCAAGATTTACCTGTATTATTAAAATCGTTTTTTTTTTCAAAAGTGATTATTTCTGAAGGGTTAAATATTTCGCAGTAGTGTCTCGCCATGGCTTTGTTTGGACTTGTTTGTTTGCTTTTTGGCCTTGAATGTTTGTCCCTAATATTTTATTAACTGTGCATTGGCATTCAGATATCGCAGATCAAATTTATTCGTTCATAGAGCATTAATTTACGATTTTTGATTGAGTTAAGCCTGTCAATTGATATTTTATCGTGTGTCTTTCTATGTTGTGATGTTATGCTATTGTTTCAGAAAAAAGGGAGAAGGTTTGGTACAATTATAACGTTTAATCCCGCTGCAAATGTTTGCACCTGTCGTAAGTCAGGAATCTGATGTACAGTAGTTGTCGTTTGATTATGTAATTTATACATGTTTCTCGTTTCTCGTTTTTTTTATATAGATTAGACCGTTGGTTTTCCCGTTTGAATGGTTTTACACTAGTAATTTTGGGGCCCTTTACAGCTTGTTGTTCGGTGTGAGCCAAGGCTCTGTGTTGAAGGCCATACATTGACCTATGATGGTTTACTTTTTAAAATGTAATTTGGATGGAGAGTTGCTCATTGGCACTCACACCACATTTTCCTATATCTATTAGAATAGAAACAATTGTTATGCATTTGTTTTTTAATCTCAATTTACAGAAAATCCCAGTATCACTGCAAGAATGTGTATCGCGCATGAAAAGATTACGAAAGTAGTGTTGGTAACTTGGTTTTTCGATGTGAACCAAGAGAAAATTTCTTATTGACCAATCCATTTCCAATATTTACAGATATGCAAATCATATAAGAATTATATTTAAATATATAGGCAATTAATCATTAGCTGTTTAAAGTACCTTGAAACATGCAAATATCATTTATAAGTCATTAGAAATATGTATATGGCTTTAAAGATGCACTAAGCTTGTTTGGGGGAATAGATGAATTAATGTTGGAGTGTAGGAGAAAAAAATAGAAAATAAAAATAAATGAAACAAAAATTAAGTAAGTTTCAAATAAAACGTTGAGTGTCATTGATATATTTCTGAACAGATTTAAAAATATCAATACTCATATCATATGAAAATAATCTGTTTCCAAAAAGTAGTATAATTCAATTTTTATGTCAACATTATCATCAATGGAGTAAATGGAATCAAGAAAGATCAGTCTTACATCATTATTTTTAGGGCAATTAAACAGAAATGTTGGTTATCATCAACAGGATTGTTACAGTTTGCACAAAAAGTGTTCTCAGATAAGAACTGATTAAACAAATGAGATTTAAGATTGCTAGCATTATTTCTGAGTTGACAATGACTTATATTAAGTTTCCTTATCCCTTAACTGCTTTTCAAATGAAATTGATATACGCAATTATATCTTACATTACGGCCTTGGATAATGAGTAAAACCCATCTGTATAGTCGGCTGTCAACCTCACGACATAAAAAAAGTAAAACAGTTCAAACAAGAAATCAAACACCCTAACTTATAATAATACAAATACGATAATGATTTCATGAATACCGTTTTAACCTTATTTTTAATTGATTCCAGCCTCAACACCTTCAATAATTGTCGATAAAGACATCTTTTATCCAGATTATGGATCAAAACTTGCGATCGACGCTACAATATCTACAAATTTAACAGTTCGGAAAATCTACTGGATACGGAACTCAAGTGGAATCATAACAACATTGGAACATGGGCTGTCTGGGACAGATGGAATAACTGCTGATAATCCTGGATTGACTCTTTCAAAGGTTACGGACATTGATAACGGATTATATACATGCATTGCTGAAAATTACGAAGGAATTGGGTTTAGCAAGACTGTCAACGTGACTGTAAATGGTGGTATGTAAATATGACAGATGTTATCCATTCGTTTGATGTGTTTGAACTTTTGATTTTGCCATTTGCTAAAGGACTTTCTGTTTAGAAATTTCCTGGGTTTCCTTATTTTTGCAATTTTACCTTTTGAATGTCAGATAGATAATTATCAAGGAGGGACAAAGGATACCAGAGGGACAATCAAACTCATAGATTGAAACTAAACAGACAACGACTTGGCTGACAATAAAAAAACAAACAGACAAATAATAGTACAGTAGACACCACATGGAAAAACTAAAGACTAAGCAACACGAACCCCACCAAACACTGGGGGTTATCTCAGGTGCTTCGAAAGGGTAAGCAGATCCTGCTCCACATGTGGAACCCGTCGTGTTGCTTATATTATTACAAATTCGGTAAATAGCCTAATTCGGTAGGTCACGTTCGTGAAAAGGGAAGGGTATTTTGGTTACAACATCGGTAACATATCCGATATCATCTGTGAAATGGTTATTCTATAACGGTCGGCCAAATCTTGATGGCGTCCGTAAAATTTACGAAGGGATGATTTCAACTTCACCATTTGGAACTCTTGGTTTAATAGCTTTCTTGCCCTAGCTTTCTGATCCTGCTCCAAATAAGGCATTCGCCGTGTTGCTTATGTTATTACAAATCCGGTAATTCGGTACTTAAACTGATGTCTGGTTTCACTCTTGTTTCTTCTAGTCAATGCAACATTTGAGACAACGTATAGTTTTAAGAAATTGATAAAGGAACGAAATTCGTTCTGAGAAGAATTGTTTGCTTATTTGATAGTTCAAAACATAGACAATTAGCAGATACTAACAAGTTAAAAGTTTTAATAAGAGTTGATATCTATCAAATCTATAAATTTCCATTCGGCCTTATTATAGTTCTAATATTTCCATAGTACGTTTTCGTTTCCTAGATATGAGTAAATAGATGTGGTATAAAGTGCCAATGAAAAAACTCTTCATCAACATCCCATTTCGTGAAAGTAAACTATTATAGGTCAAAGAACGGTCTTTCACATAGAACCTTGGCTCACACTGAACAGCAAGCTATAAAGGACCCCAAACATGACTAGTTTAAAACAGGAAATACAACAGTCTTATGTATATAAAAAAAACAAGAAACGAAGGACACTTATGAACCACATCAACAAATGACAACTACTCAACACCATGTTCCTATCTTAAGACAGGTGTAAACATAAGCAGCAGTTTTTAACGATTTTATAGGTAACAACCTTCACTTATATCTGAAATAGTAGTGTTACAAGACAACATAAAATAAAACACTATAAAATATCACTTGAAATGGCTTTACTCAATCAAACGACATATTAAGTAACAAAAACAAGTGAAATTAATGAACAAATAAATTTGATCAACGACACATTATAAATACAAAATTAATTCGATAAGCTTTAAGGTTGGAGATGTTGGACAATATCAGAAAGACAACAATAACCTTGGACAAAATGCATCTAAATAAAATATCGAACATAAGTATAAATAGTGTTCTAACGTATACAGTCACGCAGTATGGAAATATCTTTTACAAAATAAATAGTTTTGTTGTTCATAGTCCGAAAACAGAAGTGAAAATTGTTGTCATACCAAACACTTATCAAAGCTGATATGTATTAAAAATAGTAAGACAAGATATAACACTCAATACGTAAACATTAAGTAACAAAAATTATTATGTTTATTATTATTGTTATTATCATTTTACTCTTTAATCACCAGTTTTCTTATTATCATTAATATTGTTATTATTGAAGGAGCTCCATATGTCGAAGCAGTCCAAACAAGTTACTCTGTGCTGTATGGAGATCATGTTAAAATAAAATGCCAAATCTCATCTGTTCTTCGATTGATATTTGTTACATGGCAAAAGGAAAACAATGGAGTCCTAACAGTTTTAAATTCTGGTGCAGTAGGAACGAAAGGAATAAGTAAATCTGATCCGTCAGTAATTATTCCTACTACAAGTTTTTATGATTCGGGTAACTACACCTGTTTTGGATACAATAGCGCCGGTGTAGGAAAGAGCAAACCCATTTCCTTAATGATTCATGGCGGTAAGTACATTTAAGAAATAGAGAGGTGAAAGATCCCAGAGGACATTCAAGCTCATAAGTCGAAAATACACTGACTAAAATAAAAACAAAAACAACAGTACACAAATCACAGCAAGTCTATAGGCTGAGCCCACCAAACATTAGGAATGATCGCAGGTGGTGTGGAAAGGTAAGCAAACCCTGCTAGTCATTTGACACCCGTCCTGTTGCTCATACGAACTTATAGTACATGTAGTAACTTACCGTTTAATACCAGTTTGTTTAAGTTTAGGATATCTGCTTGTCATGTTTTGGATTTTTTGTCAGATTTTCGAAATCCCCTGGTTTTATTCCTTTGAATGATTTTGCCCATTGACCCCCTTTTTTCTTTTTATAATGCTTTTACATGTATAATTATAAGCCATTTGTAAGAGTCTTATAAAATCTTATTTACTTTTTGATAGTTTTTAAGAACTTTAACTGGTCAATGATAAAGCTAAGAAAAATCAAGAGAGGACAGTTTCCCGCCAAAATTCCAATGGCTTATATCTCGAAAACAAGCACATTGACTCCTATATTTTTTTTTTTTTTTTTTGCTTTTTTGATTCCTCAATTAATTCCCTATCAATATATACTAGTGTTATGGACAGCTATTTATTTTGAAACTGAGCAGCAAACTTCCCTAAAAGGACATTTTACTAGGGAAATCTTAGATTCAATAACATATGATATTGATAAAGGTAATCAATTTCCAAAGTGCTTGACAAATCATTTTTCGCGTCTTACTCTACATATCATTTAAATCTAGGTGCGCAATTTTGTTTCAAACTTGTGTTACTTCAGCATTGACAGTAATGTGTTGACCATCGTTGGATTGTTATGATTGCATTAGAGTAAATTTCACTACCTGTAAATTGCAACCGCTTTCATACTATTTTGACTAGCGTGATTCAAATCTGTCTACCATGTTTGAAACTATGTTATAGAAAAGGGGCGAAAGATATCTGAGGAACATTCAACTTCAAGGATCGAAAACAAATTGACATCGCCAAGGCTAACAAAGAAAAATACAAATAGACAATAATAATACACAAGACACACCATAGAAAACTTAAAGACTAAGCAACACAATAGTATTCATGCTTAACATCAGTCTGAAGAGTTTTTGATTTTATTTTACATTATCGATACTTTATGCTGTGAATTGACTAGTCTACGTTGAGAAAAAAACAGAAAATCAGTGGTTAGATTGTCCACTCCAAATCACAGACACATGACTTAGTTTGCCATCAGAGTCTGATTGTTGCTATTATTCGAAATACCTTTTGAATTTATATTATGAATTGAAATCGTGAACTTATATCACATTAACTTGGATATCGACTAATTGAAGCTATGAGTCAAGATAAAACAAATCAGATTTAATCCGTTTACATTTTGAATTGATATTAAACGAACTTGATCGGGATAAGTTCGTCGATCACATATACAAAGGTAATGATTTCTTACGCGGGACGCTCGTTTCACTCTGCACAATACTCATCAATAACGATCGAATAACAAAAGTTGGTAAGCCCAAACACGTACGTCGTTGGGAAAAAATGCAAAACAGTATGTGATATCCGGACAGTTCATCTTTAATTTTTACAGAGGAGAAAAAACATAGTGTTTCGCAAAATGCATAAAAAAAATAGTGTTAAAGAACAAGTACATAACATGAATGTATCAACTAAATTTTATAGCGAAAAGGTAAAATCACAAAAATACTGAACTCCAAGGAAAATTCAAAAAGGAAAGTCCCCAATCAAATGGCAAAATCAAAAGTTTAAACACATCAAACGAATGGATAACAACTGTCATATTCCTGACTTTGTACAGGCATTTTTTTATGTAGAAAATGGTGGATTGAACCAGGTTTTATAGCTAGCTAAACCTCACACTTGTATGCCAGTCGCATCAAATTCCATTATATTGTCACCGACGAGTGAACAAAACAAACAGACACAATAGGTAAAAATGTCAAAAATAGGGGTACATCAGTCAACATTGTATTATCATCTTAATCACTATAAAAACAACAAATGTAACGAAGAAGCACAAAAAGGCATACATCAAATTTACCATCCTCATTATGCATATATCTTACAATTTTATTTATCTATGCACCCATAAAGGATGGAAGGTTTTAAGTACTGGTGTAAAATTGCGCGTTTGAAATTCGCACAGGTAGACATAAAATAATTTTGTCGTTCAAAGTATGACGGGATACATAAATATAGTCACGTAAAATAGATATGTAACTGAGGGGGTCGGTGACGACACCTCCCGGGACGTGTAGTGGCCAGTACTTCGCCCCTTATTCGACCACCGGGATACCCGATATCAGACTATGGCTTAACAACAGACAATAAATCAAATGAACTATATTTTATTCACAAATGTACAATAATTGCATGAATTTAAACAAAGTCGGATAAACAAGAGTCAGAAAACTTCTTAAATGGAGTTCAAAAATAAAGAGTTTCAAATGTAAAATGAAATTAAAGTGTTCCAGAGTTAGTCTTAAAAGTTATGTAAATTTGCTTCGCGTTGTGTATTTACGGTAGTAAAACTTGCACCAAAAAAGGGGTGACTAACTCTGCATCGAAGTGGTGGCTAACTCTTAACTCGAGTGGACTGATACAGTCCGGCGAGTATTAGGAGGCCTGTGCAAGGCCGACTCCGGCTGATTATCAAATGATATTCTAAACTTGTCATTAATCAGGCTAACTTTAACAGAAAAGGTACTGAAGAAAAGTTGAATAAATGAATATTCTTAAAACATTATAAAAACATCAAAAGTTAAATACTAAAACAGTTAAATTAACATTCTTTAATTTTATCCTACTATATTTAAATCAAATTTAACTTAAAATAAACATTTAAATACTAAATAATTAATCTGTCCAAATTAAGGGGAATTAACCTAGACACACCAAGGCACATCTATTACATTTCCCCCCCCCCCCCCCCCCCTTAGGACAAATATTAAAGAAATTAATATTTGGGAAAAGAACTATTTAAAATAGATGTTGTAAAAAAACAATAAACAATATAAATCAATGCAAATAAAATGTCAATAAATGTCACAAAAATGTCAAATAATCACACGGTCCAACCATAGGAAAAGTTCCACACAGTATAAACGTCCAAGAATAGGCGGTAAACACAAATTATAAAGTATGGTCCATAGAATATAAATGTAAACGGACACAGTTATACAGCATTCAATAAAACACAGTTCTAGATTCAAACGGAAACTGAATGTTAATACGAATAATCTGCATGGTCCAAGTTGTACCAGGTATAGGCCACCAATTGTTGTTCTCACGAAAACACTTTTAACATGTGTTTTCGGGTTCTAAAAATCCATCGTTGTACCAGGTTAAGTCCACCACTGTAGATCTCACAGAATCACGTTAAACTTGTAATTCCGGGTTCAAGATGTTCAAACGTTGTACCAAAAGTAAGAAAGGTGTTCTCGATACAAGAACTGCTTACTATATCAGCTGGTTGTCTTCACACATAAACTAACTGCCACTCTATAGATTTCTGCCATGATTTACAAAAGTCACAAAAGGAAAACCATAACCAAACTAAACAAAAAAACAATAAAACTTGTTCAGAAAGGTTAAAAATCCTAATAAATGAGCAAACTCATAGATAAACCTGTTCAAACAAGAAACTTAGCCACAAACTGAACAAACCAACTTCTAAAGAAAACACAATCTAATCAAACAATGTTTTTGAGGGTGGTTTCGATAGCAAAACCGGCTCATTGACGTGATTAAGAAAACAACAAATCCAATGAAAACTTTTAAACCATACCTACTAACCAATATAAACTGACAAAATAAGTAAAATACTAAATATACAAATTAAAACTCATTAAACATACTATATGAAAACTTTAACTGGCTTATCCTTCAAACAAGAAAATTCAACCACACTAGAAATCAAATAATCAAATAAACAACTATGTAAATCAGATGGAAATAAACTTTGAACTCTGTTGACAACTTTGCATGATTTTTTCACTTTCTTATGAACTGAAGTAGAAAATGGTTTGTCTGGTTCAACAACATGAACAGAATTGACACTTTTACAAACTTTATTGGAACAATTAGCTCTGATATGTCCAACTACTAAACAATTAAAACATTTTTTAACTTTAATCTTCATATAAACCAGCTTTTTAAGAACTTTGACAATTTGATCAAAACCAGACTTCAAACAACTCAAATCTCAGTTTTCTTCACTTTCCTTAATTTCACATTCAACAGGTTCAACTGTCAAATTAAAAGACTCAAACTCTATAGCCAAAAATATAGCATCGTCAAAAGTTGCAGGATGCTTAAAATGGACAAACTTTCCCATTTCCTTCTCTAATTTGCCAATAAAAAGATCCATAAAATAAGTTTCCATACTGCGAAAATTATCTGGATATGCACGATGACAGAAAAGTTTGTATCTATGTCCAAAATCAAACACAGATTCATCTGGCAAAAATACAACTTTTCAGTTGAAATTTATAAAAACGTATCCTTTCCTTAGGATTAAAACGTTACAATAATAAATTTTCAAAAAATTGTAGCTTTGCAACTAAACAGGAGTAAGAAGACGTAAAATGGTGTGTGATTCTTCTCTTAAATTTATAACTAACTGAAGAGCCGTTTCAGAAAAATTCCAGTTATTCCACAGACTAACTGCTTCAAATTGAATAAAATAATCTTGTACATCAGCACTAACACCGTCAAAAGTACACGGTTTCTGTTGAAACTTTATCATTTTGAAAATCAAAAATGTAAACAATATCAAAAATAAATGCAATAAAAATATTCAGAACAAAACTGAGGGATCAGGTATCCTGGTCACGGCACCATTTGTAACGGAAGGGGTCGGTGACGACACCTCCCGGGACGTGTAGTGGCCAGTACTTCGCCCCTTATTCGACCATCGGGATACCTGATATCAGATTATGGCTTAACAACAGACAATAAATCAAATGAAGCTATATTTTATTCACAAATGTACAATAATTGCATGAATTTAAACAAAGTCGGATAAACAAGAGTCAGAAAACTTCTTAAATGGAGTTCAAAAATAAAGAGTTTCAAATGTAAAATGAAATTAAAGTGTTCCAGAGTTAGTCTTAAAAGTTATGTAAATTTGCTTCGCGTTGTGTATTTAAGGTAGTAAAACTTGCACCAAAAAAGGGGTGACTAACTCTGCACCGAAGTGGTGGCTTAATCTTAACTCGAGTGGACTGATACAGTCCGGCGAGTATTTGGAGGCATGTGCAAGGCCGACTCCGACTGATTATCAAATGATATTCTAAACTTGTCATTAATCAGGCTAACTTTAACAGAAAAGGTACTGAAGAAAAGTTGAATAAATGAATATTCTTAAAACATTACAAAAACATCAAAAGTTAAATACTAAAACAGTTAAATTAACATTCTTTACTTTTATCCTACTATATTTAAATCAAATTTAACTTAAAATAAACATTTAAATACTAAATAATTAATCTGTCCAAATTAAGGGGAATTAACTTAGACACATCAAGGCACATCTATTACAGATATAACAAAAAATTAGACTTAACAGTAAAAGTAATAATAATAAATAAAATAATAGTGTGGTTCAAAGTATGACGGGATACATAAATACAGAGTCACGTCAAATGTATATCATAAAAAACAGACTTAACAGTAAAAGTAATGTGATTAATAAATAAAATAATTTTGTCATTTTAAGTATGACAATATACATAGGTACAGAGTCACATCATAAAATAATTTTGTCGTTCAAAGTATGATGGGATACATAAGCACAGAGTTACGTCAAATGGATATCTCAAAAAACAGACTTAACAGTAAAAGTAATATTAATAGCGACACAGATCTAGAATGTTGAGTACTGGGCAAGTGATATCTTCTGGGCGAAAAAGTAAGGGTGCAAAAAAATGCATATGAGTAGTTTTACATTGTTACACAGACTTTTATGAAAACTTAGATTACGTTTTAGCCCTCTGATTTTCTTAGATTTCTCTATCTTTTTATGTATCGGGTTGACATTGCTTTTCAGCAGCATTTTATTCGATATTATATTATCTTTTTATAGAAGTTCCTTTTCTTACATTACCAACCATGAACTATAATGTAGAATACGGAGATGAAGTGACACTTAAATGTTTTGTTAATTCAAGTGTTAAATTACAAAAAATTTACTGGGAAAAGTCTTCAAATGGATTAATAAAAACAGTTAACCAAGGAGACAAGGGCACAAGAGGAGTTTCGTTTTCCAATCCCTCTCTGACTATAGTAAAGGTTACACTTGCTGACATTGGCGAGTATACATGTATTGCTAGTAATGCAGTCGGCACTGTCAGGAGTGATAAAATTAGTCTGACAACTAAATCAGGTAGTCTTGATTATTTTCATAATTAGATAAGAGATGTAATAAGGATATTTTTTATTTACTCAATGACATAAACCTATTACTTGTTATTCTTATTACGAAAATATTGCACACTGTAAAGTCATTTATCATTATGAAATATATTAATCGACACATTAAGGTACTTCAGCTGTGTATTATGGGTACCAAAATGATAATTCATTTGTATCAAACGAACAGATTTCAAAAATAGAGCAACTTCGATTAAAAAAGACAATAAAGAAAGGAATCAATAACCTAAACATAATTAGTTAACAAACATACGCACACAAATAAAGAGAATATATATGATAAACATGATACATAACTTTTAGAGAAATCAACGGTTTTTCGATATTCGAATCCCATAATTTCCAATTTGACTTTACAAATCAAGCTATAAAAAAGACTGTGTGCGTCGGATGATAAACATCTCATAATATGCTAGCATACTCACAAAGTGAAGCTTAATTCGGTTAACATTTCCAGGGAATAAGACACAATTGGACAACTTGCATGTCAAATAACTATTCAAGTATTTAAAGAACAAAGAGGAGGAACAGGTTCCTTTTTAGTTGCTAAATACAGGTGTAAATCATTATACTTATTATTTAGTATTTTTTCCCATTTATTTCCTTATAAACTTATCGGAGCGTTTGTGTGTGTACTTGTCTTTTTTATATGTACATGCTTGTTCTTAAGATATCTTTGATATGAATTATTGGCACTGGGTATGTTACTCCCAAGAAAAACAAAAAGAGCAGTTTACAGCTATGATATGAATTGACAATTTAGTTCCACAATATATCATCCATATTTAGTCATTTATAGCAAATATAGTCTTCTATGTGTAACGGACGAGTTGATAATAATGATATGACCCATATTTCAGGTCTGCCACTAGTGACTGTTGGCACTATCGCTTATAATGTTATTTATGGAAACAGAATAACATTACAGTGTTCAGTCATCAGTGATCCTGCGGCCTATCTAATATATTGGCAAAAAGAAGTAAAAGGAGTTTTCTCCACACTGAGTCGGAACGCTTTTGGTACAAATGGAATGACTCCAAATAATCCATCACTTACAATAGAATCTGCAACACTGTTTGACTCCGGAGCTTATCTTTGTTCGGCTGTTAATACAGTTGGAATCAGTTCAAGTGAATGGATCACAGTATCAGTCACTGGAGGTGCAGTTATAACATTTTAGTTCATTTCTAAAATATTAAGTAACAATAAATATTACAATTATGATCTCTGGGCAGACTGTTTGACCTATCATGTATATGGCCACAAACAATCAACACAATTAATGTTTGATTTCTAGTATTCGTGTCTGCTACAGTTTAGTTACCAAATAATCCGAATAATATGTCACAAATAAGTCATACTGTTTTATCATTGTTTCGTATCCTTTCTTTTTTTTTTGTTATAATAATAAGATACTCTTAAAACCATTTACAACTATATTCAGCTTTTGTTTGATTTTTGCTTTTAAATATGCGCAATTTGTAAATGTATAACACTTGTAGGATGCTTTGACATGTACTTGTTTTTTTGTAGCTTTACCTGTGGTGACAACTGATTTACCAACTTATTTTGTTAAATATGGGAAGAATATTACTTTACCTTGTTCAGTGCTATCTACTCCTATTCAAAGTAATGTATACTGGGAGAAAACTGTCGACGATAGAGATACCTTTATTTATAGTGGAACAACGGGAACACGTGGTATCAGTCTGAGTAGTCCATCATTAACAATTGATTCAGTTGTCGAAACAGACAATGGAAATTATACATGCATAGCCATTAATTCTCTTGGGATCACACAAAGCATGACGTCATCGTTAACTGTTCTTGGTGGTATGTTTCATATTTTTACACTAAAATCAAATTTTAGACGTCAGATCGTTTTACAACTTAGCTCATATGTTAAAGAATTAGTGAATCATATAATTGTTTGGCAATACGTTTTATTGATTGACACAATTCCTCTTGGAACTTTAATTTCATGGTTCGGCCAAAGTCTGCATATACGAATAAAGAATAAAGAAAGTGTTAACTTCAATGAACATGAAAACTCATTGCTATACAATACGAACAAAATCCAAACACAAAAAATGTATCAAAAACACAACAATGAATCTACAGTGTGTACATTAATGTTTACTTTTTGACTCAAATTAAATATAACCATCTTGATAATCTCTGATACTATTTTTCTTATAGGTTGTAGGAACGTAATCAATTCGACTTCACGCTGCATATTTGTGAGATGATCATCAATGTCCAAAACACCCTGATTTTATCTACGCTACGTTTCATAATATCTGGTTTTCAATATGCTATAACGTAAATCATCAATGTTGAATTTTCAAACTAATTTGTTTTAGTTAACTCTCGTTTCAACAGTTTGGTAAGAGCGCCACTGACGAGTCTTATGTATACTAAGTTAGGTTCTGGTGTACTTATGTATGTGTTTTTTTTTATCGTTTACCTATAATTTAATCTGTTAATTTTAGTAACGATATTTAATATTCAAGCTAATCACATTGATCTGTCTTTTTTATCTGCAGAGTCTCCAGAAGTGTCTGTAAATCTAGAAAACTATACAGTTAATGCTGGTTCGTCTGTGCTTCTTCAATGTGATATACAATCAAATATGCCTTACCATCACATTTATTGGGAACGAAATATAAATGGAACTAGAACAATTCTTCTCCCTGGAATGATAGGTATTAGTGGTGTAACACTGGTAAATCCATTCCTCGGGGTTGATGAGGTGGATTTATCAATGGCAGGAGAATATACCTGTTACGCTGTGAACAAAGTGGGAACAGGACACAGTCGTCCAATTGAACTGATAGGTAAATAGCAACCTGAAATAGATTTGATGACGATGTGTGGTCTTGAAAAAGAATACCATATCAAAGCGTATAAAATAATTGCTTTAACAAGTGTCTCAAACAAAATTATCATTAACTTGCAATTGATAATGTTTATTATTTTGTTTTTTTCATCTGATGATGGTAATGTTTATTATTCCTTCTATTGCATGTTGACAATATTTAATAAAAAAAAGAATATCTTGTACTACGATGATGTTTCAGTAACAATAAGTAATATAGATTGGTTTACACGTAAATTCAATGTATCTTCGAATTATTCATTTGCAGAGTTTACTTGCGAAAATATTAAAACAAAAGATGATTTCAAGTTAAAAAAAAAAATAACTATCGTGACCTTGATTTTCTCTTCCTAATCGATTTACGATAATTGACCATTAAATAAAATTGAAAATGGAAATGGGTAATGTGTCAAAGAGACAACAATCCGACGCAGATAACAGCCGAAGGCCATCAATGGGTCTTCAATGCAGAGTGGAATCCTTCAGTTGGCCCCTAAACAAAAATGTATACTAGTTCAGTGATAATAGACGTCATACTAAACTCCGAATTATACACAAAAAAACTAAAATTAAAAATCATACAAGACTAACAAAAGTATGCCGTAGTTCACCCTTTTGTATTCTAATTATCATTTCAAGATCCTTTTTGACCTAAAAAAAAAGGGGGGGGACGAAACGTACCAGAGGGACAATAAATAATATATTCCGTTACTAAATGTTATATTACCTATTTATTGCTATTTGCTTTATATTATCGACTCAGACAAGGCATACAAGGTGTATCTCTATTTTCTGTCCACATTATAATATTATATACATACAGTATGCAATAAGCACGGTCAAAAAAATATTAAATTGCTAATCATTTATAATCTGCTAATATCTTAAAAGCCATTGATGTTGTCTCCAATTGTGTTTTACTAGTTTCGTTGGATTTGGCCCAGTGTTGTCAGATTTAGAATTAAAATACTTGAATTGTTGTGTTACCCCTACTGTGACTTAGAGTTAAATGTTGGAACTGGAATAAGTCGATGCTTTTTAGTGTATCTCGGGGGAATGCTACTTTTGTATTGACATCATTGATAATGTACTATAGTCATAATTATAAATTAACTGGTTTCAAAAATACGAATTCGATTTTCGACCCCAAGAAGATCAATTATGCTGTATTGGTCTCAATGCTTCGTACATTCCTACTTTATTTAGTCGTTTTTTATTCGTACGTCAATGATGCGTCTTTGAAGAAGTGTCTGACGTACAAAATTTCAATTATGGTATCTGTGATGAATTTCTTTAAAGATCTTTTCCTAAAGGATACCAAGGAGACCAAATTACTTTTGCGTCGCAGTCTAAATGATGAGACCACTGTACATTGATAATATAGTATATAAGTACATGTATATTCTTTGATCAAATACAATTAACCCCTTCAGATTCATTATTTTGCTCAAGCCTAATAAATCATCACTTTAGTGTCTTTTATCATCGACATAACCGCAACATGGCATGTTTTTATGAGTTTAATACACTATGAAAAATAATTAAACTTTACAAACACTATGTTTGGTCTATGTGATGAACATATTTCAGAGTAAGCAGTAATAAATATGAAATTTCTAATTCTAGTTACACCTACTGATAACTATACCGACAGCCCTGATTATTCGGACGGGTCTCACTCACAGAGTTTTTTAGGTTGGTATGAATGATATGAAGCCTATTAATAAAATCTTAGATCAGTTTTGTTCATTTCTTTTATTAATTTTTAACATTTTTGAATTTCTAATCAATGTTCTTAAAAACTGGTATATTTGATTAGTTCTAACAGAAGTTAACAAGATCCTGGTGAAACGACCAAATATATCAGACTGAATATCGTCTGTTTATAAAAACACTTCACAGAAAATATTTCAAAAACGGAGTGTGTGCACGTGCTCTGAAGGGTCAACTATATCTTCTAGTATTGGTTTCTTATGTTAAAATCTGTATATGCATTATAATAAAGCTTCATGTAATTTTTAAGATTGATGAAAGTTTAGACATTTTCAAAGTATAAATAACTTTGAAAATAGAGGCGGAAATGCCAAATGGAAATTCAAATTTTATTAGACAAAGACATTGTTTAGCCTTTGAAATAATCCTACGAACAAGGTTGATTTTTACAAAAGTAAACACTTATGAAGTGTGCGCAAGAAAATTGAAAAAGCCTACCACTGTTTGTGTCTTGACCAAGTCAATCTATTTGAAATCTCTTCATTGCATGCTTTCTTTCTCGAAAATGTTGATGTTGGTGATTGCTATGCTTGTTTGTATCGTCCAACAGCTAGTTCCCTTAATTTTTTGTAAGGTACAGTGATTTGATTTGATAAAATCTTTGATGTAAGCTATGAGATAAACTATATATCAATGAAATTATTTTCAGTAATACTGAGTACTACCATTGGTGTATGTGTTGCAGTATGTATTGTAATATTGGTGATTTGTTTCCGGAAACAACTTCTAAACAGACGTAAGTAAAAACAATTGACTAAATGTATCTCCTATTTGAATCAATTTTCGGTATTGAAAGAATATATAAAAATCTCATAGTAACGTTTAATACTGACATTATGAAGGATACATTTGGAATAGAATAATGCAATTCTTAGAATTTTATCGATCCACTATGAAGTACAATCATACCTCAAATAATAGTCATTGATTTTGATTGGCTGATATTAAAGTTTGCCTATAGGATTGTCAAATTTAAGACATCGAGAGTATCACATTTTTTTTTATCTTAGTTGACGAAATGTATTTGTATGTTTATCCCATCATGATCGATTATGAGTAAAGTGAGCTACCGCTGTCTGTGTCAATATTCACACAAGCTTGGCGTTACACATAAAAATGCTTTCGATAATATTACCTCTACTAGCAGGGTATTTTTATGCACATGATAAATTCAGTATACATACATGTAGCACTAGCCTAAAATATAACAAAAGCGGAAATAATAAATTGATAAACTCATTCTAATATTTTATTATTTATTAATTGTTTGTTTGTTTTAGTGCTGTAATATTTAAAAGAAACGATATTTGGTTTAATCGTAGATCTTTCCATTCTGTTTTAACTATGAAAGGAAAAAACATAAATTCATAATTCATTTTATATAAAATACACATTAATTCTATATATGCATTCATCTATTTAAGTTTTACACAGAAACGAACAATCCTTCGGAAACACTCGATCTGATTGATCATGACAACGAAGAACATGAATAATTAAAATAACAATTTTCAGGATAAAAGCATAGTACTGGTGTTCAATTGCTGTGTGATATAGATAAAATTTGTTTGCTACTTCATAATAAGATGTGCTTTCTTTTATTTTGTATTGTATTGGACGTTGCATATCCATTGTATTTTAGCAATCAATATTAGAGTGAATGATGTAATCATGACTGTTATAAATGCAGTATAAATACTGTGAGCATGCTTTCAGTTACTGCAAGCATTTATTGATACTATATATTATGATTTTTTTATCTACGCGTGTGGTGTGTTTTCTATGTTTATTTTGTGTTTGCCAAAATCGAGATGTCAATGAGGAAGGCTGAGGTCCATGTGCCAGATTTGTTTAAGAGATATAAATTCAAAATGTTCTATACAAGGTTTTGAAATTTTGCTGTTTGGTTGATGTCTCATTGATAGCTCGCGTCTCAATTTACATACTTTAATAAAAATGTGACTTGAAGTGTATTTGCAGCAACCACATGGTTTGTATTTATCATTTTTATGTTGATGAAAGTTTATGTTATGTTACTTTTAGTTATATGAAACGTAATTTTTTGGAACAAATAATACGTAATGGAAATTAATGAACAATGCAATGAATGTACATGTCCTAACCAAAGTTACTTGTGCACTATGTTTTAAATATTACGAATCAATAACGTGTAATCGATATGAATACCACTTTTTTAGTTATCGTTATTGTTGTCTTTTATCCCTGATTTTTGATAAATTTTATCATTGACTTTAGAAAATAAAATATAATTTGGTGCTTAATACGAATCAATTTCAAAAACCAAACAACAAAACAAGCTTTGAAATTGGGAACAAAAAATATTACAAAAAGTAATTATATTTTTTTTATTATTACATTTCAGTTTAGCAATTTGAACTCCATGATTAATTTTTGAATATTCCTATGAAAAAGAAGATGTAGTATGATTGCCAAGGAGACAACTCTGTACAAGAGACCAAAAATAACAGAGAACTTAACAACTATAGGTCCCCGTACAGCTTTCAACAATGAGCAAAGTCCATACCGCACAGTCGGCTAGAAAGGGAACCGAAATGACAAATGTAAAACAATCCAAACGAGAAAACTAACGGCCTAATTAATGTACAAAAAATGAACGAAAAACAAATGTGTAACACATAAACAACCGATATGTCTTTGTCAAACTAGTATCAACTCTTGGGCAATGTCGTTCGTATAAACCATTTATACCATTTTGTCAATCTCTAATCTAACCATATTTCAGACATTTTTGATCGATCACCAAGTTCGATCGCATGGTTGATAACTGCACTTCTGTCCATTGGTTGTTCGTTTTTGAACGTGTCAATAGTTAAAAGAGAAATAAGTAAAGGTATCAAAACCAAGAAATGGCAAAAAGGCAAACGTAAACGATATACTATGAGGATGGTATTTACACAACCTGTTTTTGGAGACAAATATGGTATCCCCAAAAAGTTTTTTCTGAATTACTTTTGCAAAAAAAAGTCCGCTCAAGCTGTTGATAGTGGCTGTCCTAAACTTGTAGTGAATTGAGAGTTTGAGATGAAGAACAGTAATAACAGTACAGTTTCTTTTCGTTTTGTGTTGTTTTTGCTGTTCATGTTCTGATTTTGTGTCACGGATGAATACCCAATATCCTTTGTTTTTCTATGACATTAATTGATAAATGATGCTGGTGGGAGTAGCTGTCAATATTCGAGAGCTACTAAAACAGTTTGAAATTAGCTGGAGCAATATAAGCAATATATCGTCTTTAGTACACACATGTTATTTACGTAACAATAATCCTTCTAAATGAGTATTTGTATATGTCAGTTTAAGTGTTTATTCAGGTTGGTATACGTGATTTCATATGATGCACCTAATAACACTGCAACCTGAATGGTCTCATTTCGTTTTTGTTTACAAATTATTTAAACTGGTGCTGGGGCCGTCTCAAATTTGCAGTGAAGTGAAAGGTTTTTTTTTGTTCCGTGTTGAAGGTCTAATTTAGACTTTGAGATAAAGAACAGCAATAAAAGCGCTATTCCTTTGCTTTTTGTGTATAATTCCTTTGCTGTTCTTTACTGATAAGTTTAAGAAAAGATCATATATTTAAATTAAAATGCGTATTGAAATAAAATTAATGTTAATATTTATTAGGCTAGTAGCAAATAAACAAATATTATTGATTAATGTTGTATAAAAGTTTCAACTCGGCAAGTTCCTAAACGTATGTAATGATATTAAATAAATTTTTGAGTAATGTAATACATATGCAAATTCTATTTATCAATTATCTAATTATAAAAGGTTAACGATTTCCATGAATATCTACATCTGCAGAGCGCCAAAGGGAAAGGTCAATATCTGGTATTTCGTCACAAAGGATTCTATTGTTCCTAAAAAAGACAACAAAATATTAAATATTTTAAAACTTCATATACTAAACAAATAGCTGCACAAATATGTGAAAGGACAGAATGTTTAACAAATATTGCGTATTAGTGTTTCTGTGATTAAATGAAGGACCTAATTTTGTATCTTTTCTCTTTTTAAATGTTGAACATATTTTTTTGTATGAAATAGAAAATGTCTGTACCAAATCAGTTACGTGATGTCTTTTTTCCATTATTTCGTTGGTTGAAATAGTCGAGTATTTGGTTTTGTCAGGTTTTATAAACTTGATTTTGTTATTAACTGTTGAGTTCGGTATTTTTGTTGATAATTTCTCTCCTGGTACACCAATAAAAAACCATCCCGAGAAAAGTGTTCCTTTATGGTATACTTTTTAAGAAAAAAAAATGCAATAATTCTTTATTGGTCTTAATTCTGTACCTTAGTTGTTGCAGCAATTAAGCAGATGGCTTGTATATATGAATCTTTTTTGTTCTTATTATATTCAAATACACGAATTTACCCTTGTTTTGTATTATTTAAAGTAATTGTAAAATATCAAATTGGATAAGTCATTTTATATATTTGATATTTGTATCGTATGAATATTCACCAAACTTCATGTAAATGTTGGGTTATTTCTGAATGCTTAAGATAACTCTGAGGACTACGATATTTGCTTACCCTATTCTGTTTGGGAGGAGGAACATATTCTTTTGTATTTTATGAATACCAAGGTTACGACAAAATATTTTTGATATGCGTGTGTTTTCCTTTAAAGATTTAAGTTGCGCTGAAAATAAATATGTTGTACAATTATAATTTACACGAGTAAGTTAGATAATATTTGTGCTGACTGTTTAAAAAAAGGATAACAGGTATCATATATATTCGATAGTAGAACAGACCACACCTAACATCGACCACTCAACAAAAGATTTTTTTTTTTTTTTTTTAAATACTTAATAATATTTACAGTTACTTACAACGATATCGACTTTTTCATAATCAAAACTGTGAGCAAAATGAATGAAGAATGTCATTATTCCTCGGATGAACATCAATGAAGACTTACCAAATCTGTTAACGCAATGCTTTTAACAAGCATAAAAGATGACGCTAATTACTGATACAAATATTAGATGTTTAAAAATGCACAACATTGAATATTATTCTATTGGTTTTGATTTTGAATATTTGTTGGTTTTTGTTCTAATTGAGATTGTGACACAGTGATGATTGCTGTACCCCTATTTAACAATTTTACATATAATGTCTGTTTTGCTCACGCATCGTTTAAAATATAATTGAATTTGATGCGACTGTCATACAAGTGAGAGGTTTAGCGCTATAAAACCAGGTTCAATCCACCATTTTCTACGTTTGAAAATGCCTGTACCAAGTCAGGAATATGACAGTTGTTATCCATTCGTTTGATGTGTTTTATCATTTAATTTTGCTATTTGATTAGGGATTTTCCGTTTTGAATTTTCCTCGGAGTTCAATATTTTTGTGATTTTACTTTTGAGAAACAAGTAGCTGGTACGGTTTGCGACATCTACAATATGTCATAGATTTTATGGATTGTTAAAGTGAAAAATGATATGGCACTTGCTTCACAGAAAACGTAGGTGTGTTGCATTAATTTCAGTTAAATGTGTCTTCTAACAAAACTTCTAAGATTAATATTTTTCCAAATTACAATTGCTAAATGTCTAACAATTTGCAGTTTTATCATTGAACGACGCAATATTTCAAAACTATATAGATCAATCAAAAAACAAAACAATAAAATAGGATTTAATGCAATAGACGCTTGGCGAAGATATATGATTTATAGTTTACTTACGTATTATACATGTTAAACCAATAATACATACATATATATTTATATTGCAACTAGTTGTGTTTATTTCTTACATATAGTAACATAGCTATATTTTGTGCAATGTCAATTTTATCATGGAACACTTTTTCCACAATCAGAGGTTCATTAAGGGATGAAAATAAGTTTGAAATTTGTGTTACAATCTAAATAGCTATCAATTTATTTATTTGAGTTGCAGTATAAAAACAATATTAGGTCAATGTCAGAAAAATATAAACTTTGTTGTATTCAGCACAAAACTTGGGAATGGCTCGGTATAATCTCGCCCTTCCCCAGTTTCTCGGTCTCATACAAAAAAGTTGATCTTTTTCTGACATTGACCTTATATGGGATATATATATATATATAACTTTGTAATTGGATATGACAATGTGCAATTGCTCTTTAGATGACGAGAGATTTGTAAGATAAAGGGGCGATTTCTCAAATAAAACCATTTCGCCCATTACAATTCCATTATAAGCCGGATACATATATATATCGAATAGTATGACTTTGTATGAATAAATTAATAAAAATTAATTTCCCGGCGTGTGCATTTACAGGCTATTAAAATATATTAAATTTAGGAAATCATTAAGAAAAGTCATAGCGTTTACCTTCCGTAAAGGAAAATATCTCGCATGGCCGTTCGTACCAGAACCTGTCACCACGTTTGATTCGTTGATATTGCATTCCTAACAAACACTGAAACGTAGGTCCAACATTGAAACCTGCATCTTTTTCTAGCATAGCCCCAATAAATAAATCTACGTCATCGGGTTCACTGAAAACAAATAAATATTATACTACAGAAAATCTGTTTGCAATCATACGAAATAAAATCAAGATAATGTTCATATTGTAGAATAGTTGTCAATATCATGGGATTTGATTCAACTTTCATAAAAGTGAGAGATTTTGCTAGCTATGAAACCAGGGTTAATCCACCATTTTCTAAAAAAAAAATGCCTAACCCATTCAGGAATATGACAGAAATTTGTAGGTTTGAGCCGTTTGATGACACATATGCTATTTGTGTAATAAACGTTGTGCAACAGCTTGAAGAAAATTTCGCCAAAAAATGTTTATTTAATTTAGTGTATCATAATAAATAACTGTGCAATATGTAAGTGTATCATCTCCGTCATTTTTTTTTTATAACGGTTCTCTTTTTCTTTAAACATATACAATAATGTAAATCAATGTGTTGAATTTAAGGCCGTGTTCACATTGACCTAAACTCGGTGTTGTGTAAGTGTAACTCACACGCAAACTAAACAAAATTACGTTCCCATTGATAAAACTCAATGTTTACATGTAGTGTAAATCATGTTTTGTCTACATGCAGTCGATACTCGATGTAGGCCTTGTGTAGATTAAGTGTACACACAACTAGGCATTTAAAACATTAGTTCTTTACAGAAATGGCTAAACTTGATATATTTATTTGTTTTGTTTATAAATAAAATTTAACGTAGCTTTATTAAGCCCTTATCAAGACTCAAAGGAGCATCATTGCCGAACACATAATTCATTTAAAAATTAAGGTCTTTCCGAATCGACTTGACTTACACAGAAATATTTGCCACTGGTCTTTACTCAAACAACGATTTACTCATAAATGCATTACTTAAAAAGTGTGAGGTAAATGTATTGTTTGTCTAGTATCTCGGATCCGTGAAATTACAATTAAAAAGTAAAAAAAAAAAAAAACATTACCCCCCTCCCTTTGCCAAATACTTCTTGAAAAAGAAATACCATTTGAATAAACAGAAAAGATAGAAATATAGTGATCCCTAATATATCAATCCTTCTTCTTCGTCTGTAAGCACGCTGTTGCAGCCTACGTTTTCTAATGCTTAATCAAGACATCTTTAGTATCTTTAAACTACTGTAAATCATCAAAATGGCTTTCATAAAAAAGCAACCACTTAACTTAAAAAAAAAGGGGGGGATATTTTGTTTATTTATCTGAGTCAGAATTTTTTCCGCGCAAACGTTTTATTCCGGGTTTTTTTCGATGCTTGTAATCAATTTTTTTTCTTAAACATTTAACACTATAATGTATGGGGAAACTCTGGATTCAGAATATTTTTTATAATCTGTTGAACCAGAATGGTTTTCTTTATCCAACTGGGGTTCGGAATATTTCTATCCCCCTATTTAGAGTCTAATGGTCGTTCCCTTACTGCTAGAAAAGTTGTCCGAAAACGTTTCATTCGATTCTACGTAATGAACATTTAAATGACATAGAGTTTACAAATGTGAACAAATCTTATGTACAGGTAATGAAACAAGGTGTATAAATGTGAACAAATTTAATGTGAAACCAATGTCCAGTCCATTAAACTAATTATAAACAAGTTTACTGTACACGGAGTTTGGTGTGAAAACGGCCTAATTCTCGTATACACTTATACTACATACTTTTTAAGCCGATCACATACAAAAATTCACAGGGTAATAAATAGCCTTTATAGATAATGCTTTCCGGTTTTTTTTTGTTACCAGCGACAGAAAATTTCTGAAGTCCGGATTGTCATGTTTTGTTTGGATTGTCGAAATATATAATAGAAAAATACTTCCTTTTTTGCTTTCCCATTCGAGAGTTTTAATATTTTTAAACTGACGAATGTCCTATTTCTTTAATGTTTTAAATATCATGAGTTATCTCCCATTCACCATTGATTTGACTATTTCATGACTAAAATGAATTGTTGGTAAACTACATTAGCCTCCCATTATGAACAGTGTGGTTGTCTAAATTTTGGTTATGCTTTTTTCGTCATATAGCAGTAAAACAACCGAAATTCAAGTTATGAATTTACAAAACAGTTTATGTCAATATATTGACTGAAATTAGATAAACAAAAATAGGTTACAAGGCTATAAGACGATTTACAACACAAAAACAAACGAGAAATATTATAAAACATAAAATACGTAACAAAAAGATTATGATGGACATCATCTTCAGTTCATGCTTACTTGTATAATTCCTTAAGTGCATTCCCAAACTTTCCAAATTTGTTGAATGATTTGATAGGTTCGAGGCCACATATTTCCCGCCATGTGTTGTATCCCGATACTCCTTGTTCCCTTCCTCTCTGTATGTTCCTAGCGACAATATCAGATCCCGGTGCTTCTGGTAAACGGAATAAAAAGTTACGCATCCCATCGGCAATGAAGCTGTAATGGAAAACTATTATCCACTGAAGATGACCCATAATACACATTCGAAAGGCAGCCATTTTGATTTGATGAAGCCAAACAATATAAAAAATTAACAGTTCCACGATAAAAAAAAATCACCGAACAGAAACATGTAAACTTGCTTTTCGAAAGACTATATTCAATTTCCTAGCTTACAGCACTAACACAAATGTCCATTTTGATCTCCGGCGTTCAATCATGTTGAGCCCATGTTTTCTTTGAATGAGACAGAAGAACGTCATATAAGAACAACGATTCATACTGGCACCAAATAACTACTAAAACTAATGTGTTTTGAGAATGTTTATATTTTTTATTTCTCGAGGGGTTTACATCAGCTGTTTTCAACTAAATTAACGTCTCTAGCATACATATTGGTTATTTTATCAACATGTGTCGTAAATTAATATACTGAACACTTGAAATTGTACACCGACACCCTTCAGACATTTTGAATGTCTAGTATAGGACAACTTTATTATTGGGATTTTTTTTTAAATATAACAAACAAAAGGTCAACAATACAACAAAACACTGAAACATATTGGTTTTTTTTAATATAACATTCGGTTTTGTTGTTCAAACGAATGCTTGGATCTGACCACTCTAAAATGCATTTTTTACACAGCGTTACCATTTTGCATTTGTAGTTCCTAAGGTCAAAAACGTAAGTGGAAATCCATTTTCGCACTTTTTTAATCCTATATTGACCTATAGTTGATCACTTTTTACACGTTGTGTCCTGGATGAGAGTTGTCTCATTGGCACTCATACCACATCTTCTTATTTCTATTTACACTTACTTGTCAAGCTTGTTACTGGCTGAACAAGCTAAATGTCTTGCTAGAAATTGAATATTTGCACCATTGTTTTGTTGAACAAGTCGCGGACTTTCAAACGTGTCTTTTAAATAATTGATAGTGACTGTGTTGCAACCTTCGTCCACAAAGTTCTGGTTGTTTGTAAGTTGTGAGTGACCATAGCGATGTGCTGCAACGTTGACCGAATCAAGTATTTGTGGATTGACCTTCGGGTCATATGAATCATCAAATACACCCTCGTTAACATCTCGCGAGAATAATTTAAATCTCTCCATTGTCGTCTGACCAAGAATTGTAGGTAGAAAGTCGTTATAAGTGATCTGTTGAAGCATAGCTATAATTATTTTTCGGGCTTCTTGGAAAACAGTTTCTTGATTCCAATGTGGATTCAGTACGTGCAGTTCTGTAGCAATACGGTTATGTTCCCTAAGCCAAACTGAATGCTGAACACTAAGCATTGGTGACTCTGATACTCGTCTGTCACCTAAAATGAAGTTGTTGACTTATCTTTTAGAAATTTATAGTAATAGTTGAATGCATATATACAAAGATTTACGAAACTAATGTAACAGGTGAGAGATAATTACTATGATATCAATCTTTTTTCGACAAAAAGATAGAAGATGACACTTTCTGAAACTAGATGTTGGTATACATAATTGAATAACTTTTACATGCTGGTTACATTAAGCTAGCAGATATCTTTTTAAAAACTTAAAATCTCTCAAGACCAAGTAATTCACAACAATTATCTTACTTTTAAGCATAAATGATCTTAAAAGCTAATGGTTGAATTAGACATGTCTAAGATGTCGTGGATAAATGTTGTGTTAGGTAAAGATATAATTATACGTGAAAGAGAAAGCAATCAAATCACCTTGAGTCTAGAATGGTGACAATTAATACAATGTTGACTGATGTACCCCATTTTTTACATTTTTACTTATTATTTCTGCTCACACATTATTGTCAATATAATGCATTTTTTTATGCGTCTGTCTTACAAGTAAGAGGTTCAGCTAGGTATAAAACCAGGTTTTATCCGCCATTTTCTAAATAATGAAACGTCTGTACTAAGTCAGGAATATGACAATTGTTTTCCGTTCGTTAGATGGATTTGACCTTTTTGTTTTGCCTTGGAGTTACGTATTTTTGTTATTTTAATTTATATTATCAAAAGTATGCCAAATTTCCATGCAAATGAAACCATCACAATATAACTAAAGACAACTAATGACGAGTTTCTATGTTTTAAAAGACGTATGGGTATCTTGCGGGTTGAATTCATATATTCAAATAAATTCATCATAAACCACAGTCTATATATATGCTATAACATTTTAAATTTCAACACTGTAATCGGTACCTGCAACTGGACATCTGTTTGGTATAACCGGATCAAAACAAGTATTTACTCCAGGTGGTGTTGGTAAAAGGTTGTTGTCGGTTTTCAGTAAATCTGAAATAAATAATGAGTAAAGAGATTCAAATAAAGAGATCATGTGTCTCTTATAAAAAATTAAATACATTCAGATACATCTGTAAATAGTTCATTTCAAATAAATTTAGTTGAAATTGAAATTGATTAATTGAACATTGGTTAGGATAACCGAAATACCCCCAAATTCATTGTGGATATCAAATAAGAGGCATTTATAGTTAACAAATGTTCATATTAATGCATTCATTAATTTATAAAGTAAAAGTCAGGGTAAAAAACTGAGAGACTCCAAAAGAACCTGTCTCCAGCAGAGCATACACATGCCTCAACAATACAAATATTCATCAAATAACAGAAAAATGTGTCTGAGGATACGAATGTTCAGTCTCAAGCTTTGCAAAGATTTTCCAAATTAAAAAGGGCAATAACTCTAGAACGGTAAATGACTCACAACCCAAATCCGAACTCTGTCTACGTGTTGTCGTTCTGAGCATTGTGAAAGAGTTTCATAGAATTTGAATGATTATGAGGCACACTTAATTTAGAGTGCGGAAACGAAAATAGGATGGACGAACGGATGGACGGACGGACAGAAAGATGGAAGAACTTTCAAAGGTTACACTTAATGTCCCCGTTGTGAGCAAAAAAACAAATAGACTGGTTGTTTTAGCTAGTGGAGTCTCAAAACGTCAGCAGATATAGCATGCTAATAATTTAGTAATTAGTTATCAAAGGTACCAGGATTATAATTTAGTACGCCAGAAATATCTTTTTTCATAGATGACGACGGACATGTTCTAGTTATTCTAATCACTGAGCGAGACTTATCTCCAAATTTGTTCTTGCATGATCAATACAACTTATGCCATATGTGAATTAAAATAAAATCTTCTAATCTTTCCTGACCACCTTAGATCAACCGTTTTTGTAGGATTCGTGTGGCTAAGTCTTTAGTTTTATATGTTGTATTTTGTAGTGTTGTTTGTCCTTTCGTCGATTTTCGTTTGTTGTTGTTTTTTGGGGTTTTTTTTGCCAAAGCGTTGTGCGTTTGTCATCTCTTTATTAGTTCTAATGTCCCTTTGAAATCTTTCAACCATCTTTTTGAAGATCATAAAACTCAAAATGTGTGTTATTATTGACTGAGGCCATCTATCATGTCTATGCTAGGAAATAATACTTAGTACTGTATTTGAAATGATATTCAAATTTGATTAGCAAAGAACTGATTGATAACTTTTTATGTCGTCACTGCTGTAAATATTTACAATTAAACACTCACAGCTATAAGGAACACGGAGAATTTTGTTCATCTCTTGAGTACTTCCATATACAGTGCTGGCATCTACGAAGGGTGTTGCAAGGTTTATCTGTTGTCTTACTACAATATTATTAAAATGCATAAAAAAAGGATTATGTTGAATTTCCTATTGGAACTCCAAAAACAGTGAAAGAAAGGTAAATATCAGTCAAGCATGATATTGCTTTCTACATGTTCTCTTGAAACCTATATTTCTTTTCATAAGTGAAAATATCTTGATTTGCTTTATTAGTGGATTATAATGTGAACCTATTCATGCTATCATACTATTAAGTCTTTACTGACGGAGTCAAAGTTTCCAACTGATAAGTTAAGCCCTTTTCAACTTATTTTTATTGTTTGTTCTTATGTTGTGTTATAACAACACCGTCCGGGGTAAGTTGGAGGGTTGAGCTCTCACAAAAATGTGTAAATAGGTATAAAAGATGTAGTATGAGTGCCAATGAGACAACTCTCTATCCAAGTCACAACTAGTAAAAAGTAAACCATTATAGGTCAAAGTACGGCCTTCAACACGGAGCCTTGGCTCAGACCGAACAGCAATCTATAAAAGGGCCCCAAAAATTACTAGCGTAAAACCATTTAAAAAGGAAAAACAACTGTCTTATTTATATGACAAACGAGAAACGAGAAACATTTATGAACTACATTAACCCTGTCGCATTCTTAATGTGCATGTCCCAAGTCAGGATCCTGTAGTTCAGTGGTTGTCGTTGGTTCATGTCTGTCATATTTTTTTTTTCGTAAATTGTTTTGTTATTTATATATAAATTAGACCGTAAGTTCTATCAATTGAATTATTTCATATTTTTCATGTCAGGGCCTTTTACGGCCGACTATATGGTATAAGTTTTTCACATTGTTGAAGGTGACATGCCTATAATTACTGAAATCCACTTTATTCTTACTTTGGTGGATAGTTATGTTGTCTCATTGGCAATCATATTACATCTACTTATTTTTATATTGAAATTCTTAAGGTCACTAAATGTCGTGAAAGTACTTTTATTTGTGGGGTACACATTTTCGTGGTTTTGTGGATTGCCTTATCCACATAATATAAGTGTCCAATGAAATATAACAACTGTTGTCAAAATCAAGAAATAGATGGAAATATCCCCATGTAGGTTTGACTACATGGATACGATGTTAATTTAATCTTTAAAGTACATCGAATATAAGCAAAAACACTATAATGATCTTTATTTAAAACTTCAGAGAGAATTTTACCAATTTAATCATTAAAGAAACCTGCATTGTCCGATGTTGCACCATTAACTCTTTAAAAAATTATAGTTTGAATGATGAGAGTCAGATTTCGGGTGAAGATATGCCGGATAATATATTGAAGTGATCATTTGATCACCTTATAATTCTAACACTGAAAAAAATCAAATTGGGCTTGCTTTTTAATTTCAAAAGAAATAAATTCTACAATTCAAAGTACATTTGAAGTTTTTTTTTATGTAACTGCTTTCTTTATGTGACATGTCTATGACCTAAATGACACCTTTGATGATCCTTTATCAGTTGATCTCCAGTTAATTAGTGTCATCCCTTCTGATTTCACGCATACAACATTTAGAATGATTACTTTGCAATATCCTTCAATTGAGACAATTTGTAGGCATAGCTTATATCCGAAAGTAATTAGTTTATCAAATATTGAATGGATGTTGTCCTTTAATGAAAGACGAACAAGTAAGTGAAAATGAACACTTTATTCATGTTATTTTGCAATGTCCTACAAATCGATATAAAACAACAGATCTTTTCAAATTCTTCGCTCGATTTTTTCTTTCTTTAGAAAACTAAATTCAAAGACATTAAGAACCCGCGAACATATAGCTTTTACTCTAACCACGACAATTGGTACCCAAGAATAAAAGTATTTTCACAATACACACAAATGTATTTGATTAATGTCTATAATGCTACCCCCAACCTTATCTAAGCGAAAATCAAAAAGAAATTTGATTGTGATGATTACTTAACCGAGCCGTATCTTAAACACCCACTCAATGTCAAAAATAGGTGGGTTTTTTTTATTTTTCAAAAAAAACTTTGTTCTTATCAAAATTGAAATACGCAAAACAAAAATACTGTATTCCTTTCATTATGCCACCTATATAGATTAAAAAGATGAAAAAGAGTAAAATCGCAAATAACTACTTTATTAATTTCTTATATTGTGCGTGATGTTTAAATTAGATTACCTTCACCGGATGAGGAAGGATGAGTCATTTCTATTAAAGAAACCACCCATTAATAAGAACCTTTATAGAGCTGTCATTTAGTTTAACGAAATAAGATGAGTATTGATTTCAAAGAGAAATCAATACGTCTACACTATCCTATTCATTCAAGCCGATAATTGTGAAATGAGGTGTCTTTGTAGAAAGTTACATAATCCACTCATCATACGTACATAAATTCAAAATTTCTATCTCTGAATTTTTTTAAGAAAAAAAACACTATTTAAAAATAATTAATACCATATAGATACGTTTATTTTACACGTATATCAAGACTCAGTATTTAGCGCTATCTGAATTGCTATTTGCTACTTGTTGTGTTTACCAAATTAAAACACAAGGGTCAAAATCACACAACTGACAATCTGTACATGTATAGAGGTTACTGAAACTTGAGTGTCTAAAATCAAATTTGATGTAAAAATAAAATTAAATTACAGTAAAAGCTTTCAACATGGACAAAACAATTACATGTATACTAAAGTTTCTTCCATTTGTATCAATGGTGAATAAAACTATAATATTATACTATAGTTTGTACCGTTAATACTATTAGGTTTTTTTTTGTCGATACCTCTGCTGGTGTACTGTTTATCCCCGGGGGTATCACCAGTCTAATGGCCAGTAATTCTGTTCTTGTATGGAAATACCGATATTGTACACATATGTTATTAAAATTTACTGTTGCAAACTTTTGGAAATTATTTAAACTTAAGGTTTTTATCTCACTTGTGCAAAGCTCTGACTCCGTGTTCTGCTTTAATCTTTAGCTTTTTTATTTATGAGATTTTTTGGTTCTTGTTTATAAATGTTGGATTTTAAAAAAGTTTGGCCTCGAACATCAATGATGCCATTTATTGTCTAAATGCGTATCCAATGCAGTAAATTTAGTACCGTTAATGTTATTATAAACGACAATGCATCCTTTGATTTTGAGTTCACGCTTTGTTACTTGTCTATCAATTTAATTATAAGTGTAATATACATATTTGTAACAGGTATATCAAATTATTCAATTACCAATGGACAAATGTCAAATGTATATGCAAAATAAATACACGCCAGTAGTAACGAAGGAAACATTTTCAATCAGAATTTGTCGAGAACATGCACGAAATATTTTCTTCTGGACGTGACGCTACTAACAATAGATTATCTTTTTCAAAATTGACTCGACAAAAGCTATAGAAATGGTCAAATGAAAAATAGACCGAATACCGTGTGTAACGTCTATCAACAACGGCATTTTTATCGATTTTCTTACCTCCATCTTCGTCCATTCTTGGTGTGGCTCTTACAAAATTTAGACATCCAGGTGGTAACACATTATCATTACTGGGAATTTCAAGAGGAAAGCAGAAATCAATACTGAAACATACAAGATATTATTGGTTCTTATTAAAGGTATCTTAATTTAAAGCAGATTTCCATTATCAAGTAATATTAAAAATTGAATGTATGTAAAAGATACAGAATAATCAACCATATAAAACATTAGATTATAAGCAATACGAGCACTTTATTAATTGCTTACGTACGAATAGCTTTTAATTATTAATTGCTTACGTACGAATAGCTTTTAATTATTAATCATCTTCCTTAACATTCAAACATAACTATTTGAAAACCACTAATTAGTAAGACATAAATACATGAAAGGCTATACGACCAAACGTGAATAACTTCAAATTTGTGTTTAAGTTCGTTGGAGGAGCTGCAATCTTTTCTTCATGGCTTCACTCCCCGGTCTTTCTGTCGGTTCTTGTTGCTCATTCGTTCATTGTCTATGTAGTTTAACGGATGTTATTTGTCTCTTGTTTGTTAATGCTTTACCATTATGGTATTGTTTTTCTTCGTCCTTTTCGTTTTAGTCCTTATTATATCATTTGAATTTTTTAAATATTTGTTTTCTTAGCTATAACACAATTCTGTTTTGGGAAGGACGAAGGATGCTGTAACAATATCATCAAAATCAACTGAACTTCATCATAGCTAGATCAGTATATGTACATGAGACATGTTTGTAGAAAAAAAGATGAATACTTCATACGCAAAGATAATAAGAACGTGTGAAAAACAGCATTTTATAACTGCATTAAATACTATTTTAACATACTTATCCATTTGTGGTTTTTCACAGCAGTCATTTTCTGGAAATGCTTCGAAAATAAAAAGTTTTATATTAATAGAAATCTTCCATCAGAGCATTTATGAATTTCATGCATCCGGAGCGATGTTCTAGATTTACATTCAACGCTAAAATCTTAACATTTGAAAGCCACTTATGTATAAATACGTAGAAACGTCATACCAATAGATACATAACAAGCATAGCCAGTTTCTAAACAAACAACAGGCAACAAATCACAACATGGAAACTAGACTGAGCAACACGAACACTACCAAAAACCACAAGAGCAGATCTCGGGTGCTCCATAAAGGAAGGGATCATCAAAACAGAAAAAGGCTTATTAAAACGTCCAATATCTTTGATATCAGATAAATCAGTGGAATTTTCAAAATGGTTTAAGGATGTTCGCTACTCTTTTTGAAAATAACAGGCTTTTTAAAAGACTGCTATAAATTGATAATATATAAATAAAGAAACTAAAAAAGCGAAAAATTAAGGGTCCGTGTGCTTGTTTTAGAGATACAATCCATTGAAAATTTGGCGTGAAATAACTCTCTCTGGATTATTCATCCACTTAATATTGGTGCCTTTTTTCTTTCATAAACAATCAAAAAAATAATTAAGGATTCTATAAGATTTTCAAAGATGACATTTTAAACTATATGTAATTAAATTATGGGGAAAAAAGTATGGGTTAGTGGGCAAATTTTAAATGGCTCTACATTCATAGAACCAGAGGGTTACGAATATCTGACAAAAATTCATCAAATAGAGGAACGATCATCCTTTAAATGTAAAATTTATTTTACCTAAGGAAATTCAAAGTAAATAGTTTTATTTACTAATGACAACATGTCAGCACCATTTCAACGCATTTACTTAAGAATTGAATGCTTCTTTTTGTAAAGGAGTAGGTCCGGTAAGGGCCGATTTCGGCCTCAAATTTCAGGTTCATGTAACAAAAGTTTTTGGACACTTTTTAAACACTTAAGTGTCTATTTTAATTGATTTAATTAGTTTTTCTGAAAGAGTATAACTGATTTAGTCATTAAAAACACTCCGATTCAAGCTTAAATATGAAAAGTCTCTTAAATATGCCAAAAAACGTCACTTTTTAGATGGTTTTTGTCAAAAATGAAAGTGGCCGCATCCGTGTTCATCCTCAACCTTTATATATGTTATGTATTATCATCAAATACAACTTACGTTTCAATATTATGAATGAACACGAATGCGGCCACTATCATTTGAGACGGAAACCGTCTAAAATTCAACTAAAATGCTAAAATTGTGAAGATTTCAGTAATTTAGCATGACTAAATGATGCTAGTA
Organism: Mytilus edulis; assembly: GCF_963676685.1. Classification (NCBI taxonomy): domain Eukaryota; kingdom Metazoa; phylum Mollusca; class Bivalvia; order Mytilida; family Mytilidae; genus Mytilus; species Mytilus edulis. The sequence goes on from NC_092357.1 coordinate 15,370,936, forward strand.
CCCGATATATGTACATTGTATTGCCAAAAGAAGCAATTATTTATGTAGCAGAAGCATTCTACTTTCCAATAAAAAGCTAAAAGATTACAATTTCACAATTTTGTAAAACTGCTACATTTTGGGGCCAAAAAGGGGTCTTACTGAACCTACTCCTTTATTGGGGTGTAAAAGCACTGACCGAAGTACATTTTTCTAAAAATGTACGCACGGTCAATGCTTTTACAACCCTATAAAGTTACAAAAAGAAACATTCAATACTTATAATTACATTTTTTAGCTATGATTATGAAAACACGAATTTTTTATTTTCTATTATTTAATTCACGTGTGCACTTTATTGTTGGAGCACGTGTTATCATGAATGAAAAGTTGTATTGAGCAATGCAACTGCTTACGGAATAACACGTGATGTGCAGTTAGCCAATCAGAATAAAATATTATAATGAAACATACATCTAATGTAATTATATGGTTATGTTCCAGACCGTATGAGTATTTGGACCGTACGCGTACGGTCTGGACCGTATGCGTACTTTTTCGAAATACTCATACGGTCGGACCGTACGCGTACGGTCTGACTAATATCAAGGAGTTGATCAATTGTACTAGATACAAATACATGGAACAGATCAACATAACTTAACTCTCAAATAAATAGAAAAAAAATCAATTGTAATTGAAATAAAAACTTTTCATTTTAACTATTTAAAAAATTCACGCTAATTAAATCTGTAAATCTCTAGTATTTAGCATGTAGATCAGTAATACATAATACACTAATTGAATTATGGCAATTATTCTCACTGAAATTGAATGCAAATTATGTGGGAGGACAATTGCTTTAGAATATTTAGCAACTTTTCAAAAAAATGCTAATCGAAAGGAACATGCATGAACTGAAAAAATGTAAATATGAAAAATATACTTTTGGTAGCGAGTGTCACCTTTGGCGAGAGTTTCAAAATAGGATTCAGATATACAATTAAACAAATATCTAATTAAATTGTTAGGTAGTTCATTTTATCCATCTTATGTGATAATAACAATTTGTAAAACTAAAAATAAAGATTGTGATAAATGTTTGTATAGATGTAACCCATATTATCCAATAACATGTATGGTCAGCTCATACTGGACCATACGCGTATACTCATGGTCGGACCGTACGAGTATACGTATACGGTCCGGACCGTACGCGTACGGTCCAAATACTCATATGGTCTGGAACAGTTATATATCTCAACAAGCTGGTAGTTTCTTTTTTCGTGTTTTTGAAATTAGTCATTATCTTTAAAACATTTTTGATTTCGTGTTTTAAAACATTTATACACCTTATAGCTATTTTTCTGCCACTTGACCTCAACAGGAAGTTGTCTAAGTAACTGTTTTTCCAGGATTGGACGAAAAAGCGATTAGGTGTATCACTAGCTGCTTTTCTCTCTTCAAACATAATAGCAAAATGATATCGATGGCTAGATGATTACCCGTGACAAATGTGATCGTTTGAAATAAAAAGAACACAATTGAGGCTTGTCATTAAACATTTGAGATAAAATATGACGATGACACTTATAGATCTATTGTAAATTCTTACGTGGTATCTCCGTTTCCATGACTTCGTGGGATAAAAATTGCCCATATGATACTACTTGTGCAGATCTGGTTCGATCACTCTGTATTGGTGGTCCTAATCTTTGGTCCATTATTGCTTGTGAAACCAAACGGGCGTTTGGTAATTTGCCACCACTCTTTGCTGCTCGTGGTAACCCTGAACCTACAACATGTACAATTCGACACAATTTTAGAAATTGTGGTAACGGTATTGATTTTTTGGAGGGTTCAGATGATTTCAAATGATAGATAAGACAAGCACAAAAATGGCTCATTGAAACTTCCGGTAATGAGAGCATGGAGTGAAAAAATTGTCTGTCAAAATCGGACGACATCGATATTTTCAGATTAATGCTAACCCATTTTCTGTCAAAATCGGACGACATGGATATTAACAGACTATAATGAAAACTTTTTTCAGAGAGAAAAAAATCATCAAAAGTGGTTTCTGTGGACTTGAAGTGTCAAAATGCCCCAACCGCCAAAAAACAGGAAGGCCAAAATGAAAACTTTTAATGACTTGTGCGCAGTGTTTACAGATGCATGTTCAAATATTGAAGAAGGAAATGGTGATCCGGTCACGGGATTGATAGAAAATTTAAAAACCTTTGCATAAAATGTAAGTGGTTTAAATGAATCTGATCAAACGGCAATAAAAGTGGTAAACCTATTATTACCGGCCGTAAATGTAATACGCATGACAGTAGTATAAAGAAGATCAGTTCTGTTGTCAGAATTAAGAAATAGTTATGAAATTGATAAACTAAACCAATATAGCCGTAAAGAAAATATACGTATATCGGGATTACAGGAAGTAAAAGGAACTGATAACTTCACTATTTTCAAACAATTATGTGAAAACATTGAAGTAGATGTAAAGAAAGAGGCCATTGTTGCATGCCATCGAGTTGTTGACCCGAAAAAAGAAACCGCGTCCAATACTTATTTGTTACGAGGGACCTGAAATTTAAAACTTTCACAAACAAAACGAAACTCAAAGATTACATTAGTTTGAATAAGGTATACATAGATGAAGATCTAACTATGCTAAGAATGAAATTACTGCAGTATGTTAAGAAATTAGATAACGTAAATACAGCTTTCACGAGGGATGGCAAAGTTCAGTGCATGATGAAAGATGGGGAAAAATTCACAGTGGAGAATGCCGATGATCTGTTTAATATTGGTGTGGATAACTTCGACTTTGAAGAATTGGGTTTACCTACCCTATAGGGTTCGTATGGAAAGCGAAATGTGTCATGTAGTCAAAGTTTTTTAAATCAGGAAGTTAATTCAAGATCAATTAAAATATATGCTCTAAATGTGTGTGGTATCATTTCGAAAGCAAAATTCCCAAATTTAGAAGAAAAATGTGCAGATTTCAATATATTGTGTTTTTGTGAGTCAAAGCTTGACAACCTAGACGAGGTTGAGTTCTTAAATTTTGTAATATTACCACCTTTGAATAGAAAAGATGCAAAGCATAAATCTGGTGGCATAGTGGTCTTTGTTAAAGAGTTTTTATATTCAAATATTGAAGTTCTTGAATGGTCTAGTGAAAATGAATTGTGGTTTATTGTTAATAATAATTTATATGAACCTGTTTTATTTGGTGCATGCTACATACCACCTGAGAGCAGTGAATATAGCTCTATTGACATTTTCGATGTTATAGAAACTGAAATTTTAATGCAGTCGACAAAAACTGTAAGGTCTGCGACTTGAACGCGCATACCGGAAAGAAAGATGACTTTATTGAAATGAATCACTATGTTAGTGAATAAGTTCAACTTGACAAGGAGATTAAGCAGAATTTTGACTTTGTAGACGTAGATGCATTAGGTATTTGTACTAAACGTTCTAGTCTGGATAAATCTGTAGATAATTATGGAAATAGATTATTATTGTTATGCAAAGTCTTAAATTTATTGATTGCAAATGGCAGATTATTCAAAGATAAAAAATTTGGGGCACTTACTTGTAAAGAATCCACTGTTGTTGACTATTGTATTATGTCTCCTGAATTGTTTACAAATATTTTAGATTTTGAAATTCGTCCTTATGATCCAATGCTTAGTGATGTGCATAATGCAATTTATATTGAAATGTCGAGTAAAGATATGCCTAATGTTGGAAATATAAATGTTGATATCAACCATTCCTCTACTGTTACTAAATGTAAGTGGGAGAATGACAAATATCATGAATTTAATTGACGAAGCTGTTATTCACTCAATTGTTGTTAAACTTGAAGAAATAGATACTGATCTGATAGATAATATTGTTCTTAATTCAATAGTTGATGAATGTAATTCTTTAATTTTTCAAGCTGCCTCAAAATGTGATTTGTTATTGGAAAAAAAGGTCATTAGAAAGGTTTATAATTCTTTAAAAAAAAGGAAGGTTAGGAAACCATGGTTCAATAGAGAATGTGCTGAAAAACGCAAAATGTATCATAGAGCAAAAAGTTATGGAGAGTTAAAACTGCTGAAAGCAAGATAAATTTAACAATTTGTAGTAACGAGTACAAAAAAGTTTTATGTAATTGATATAGATTGTATAATAAGAATTTCATTAAGAAGTTAAGAAATCTTAGACAAAATGATTGTAAATCATACTGGAACTTACTGAACAGAGCATGTAGCTCTCAGACTAAACAGAATACTATTAATAAAGTGTCTCTTGATTGTTTTTATAAACATTTTAAGAAACTGAACTCTACTCAAGATGAAAATGATGATACATTTGAAAATATTGATGTTGATAATATTTCTAGTTTAAATACTGAAGTAAATAGAGCTATTTCAGAAATGAGGTGAGACAGGCTAATAAAGGGTTGAAAAATAATAAAGCCTGTGGAAATGATTTGATTATTAATGAATTTTTGAAGCATTCTGCTGATAAAATATTACCAGTTTTTATTGCTTTGTTTAATATTGTTTTTGAATCTGGTTGTATACCAGACTCTTGGTCTGAAGGTATTATTGCACCAATATATAAATGTAAAGGAGACCCTGCAAGTCCTGATAATTACAGGGGCATTACGGTTCTTAGCTGTTTTGGTAAATTATTCACATGTGTGCTGAATAATAGGCTTAATTGTTATTTAGATAATGTTAACGTTCTCTGCAAAGAGCAAGCAGGCTTTAGAAAGCACTATGGTACTAATGATCACATTTTTAATATGAACTGTTTGATTGATCTTTACTTGCGATGTAACAAACCTTTGTTTTGTGCTTTTGTTGACTACCGGAAAGCCTTTGACTCGGTGGATAGATGTGCATGATGGCACAAGTTACTACAACAATGTATTGATGGTAAAATGTTTAAAGTAATTCACAGTATGTATGAAAATGCCAAATCTTGTGTACGATTAGGTTGTAACACCTCAAGTTCTTTTTTAGGAATGTTGGCGTACGCTAAGGAGAAAATTTGTCTCCTGTACTATTTTCATTGTTTTTAAATGATCTAGTTGAATTTTTGTCACATTCTTATGAAGGTTTATCAAATATTCACAATGCTGCTCATATTTTCCTTGATAATGATGAAATTGCTGTATATTTTAGATTGTATCTATTACTTTATGCTGATGACACTGTAACTCTAGCAGAGTCCGAATCTGAATAGCAAGCTGCCTTGAATGCCATGTATTTGTATTGCAAATGTTGGACATTAGAAGTAAATGTTGCTAAGACTAAGATTGCAATTTTTAGAAAACGTACTTTTGAACTGAATAATAACCTTGCATTCACTTATGATGGTCAAATTATAGATATTGTTGATGATTTTACATATCTTGGAATAATTTTTGCTTCAAATGGTCCATTTTGTAAAAAAAAGAAAGATTAGTTTGTCAAGTTAGAAAGGCTATGTTTAGTATAGTGAAAAAAAGTAGAAAACTAAATTTACCTATTTATATACAGCTTGAGATATTTGATGCAATGGTATGTGTATGGTTGTGTGATTTGGGGTTTTACTAATAACAGTATTATACTAGAATCATTTTGTCTGCAATTTTATAAATATATACTAAGTCTGAAGAAATGTACACCAAATTGTATCATATATGGTGAACTAGGAAGATTTCCTATTGATATTTTTATCAAAAGTAGAATGATTGCATTCTGGAAAAGAATTATTTGTAATAAGCAAGATAAAATTGCTGCTACTTTGTACAAGTTATTATATAACATGCATATCAAGAAATTTTTCCATTCTAAATGGATGTTTGTATTTAAAAAAAAACCCTTAATAATTGTGGTCTTTCAGAGTACTGGCTGTAACAGAGTGTACCAAAAAATGTCAAATCTAGTCAAACAATGTCTCTGTGATCAGTTCAAACAATCATGGTTACTACTGTTTATGATTCAACTAAATGTTTAAATTACAGAATTTTCAAAACAATTCATAATTTTGAAAGATAAATTGTTGATCTACCATATGATCTTCGAAAGGCATATTGTATTTTAGATGTATGAACCATAAATTGCCAATAGAACAAGGTCGTGTTTGGGGTGTCGAACGTGATGATCGCATTTGCGATTTATGCAATTTATGTGAAATTGGTGATGAATTTCAATACCTATTTAAATGTACCTTTTTTTTCAAATAAAAGAAAAAGGTTTTTGCCCTGTAATGTGTATAAAAAGCCTAATGCTATAAAGTATTGTAAACCTTTTTGTTCTGATGACTACAATTTAATTGTTAAACTTGCCAAATTCTGTAAAATTGTCCTGTCTGTTATAAATTAGATTTACCTTCCACTGCAAATTCCTTAAATCATGTTCTTTGTGTATACCATTGAATATGTAACCATGTCATTCTATTATCTCATTATTTTGTATATATGTATACATGTTATTGTGTGTTATTACTGTTTATATTCACATACCCCTGATGGGGTCTTGCGAAATAAAAAGTTTCAAACATTTGTTATTTAGTAAATTTTGGGCATAAAGTACTGTGTCAATTGGAAGATGTTTTCCAAAAACATATTGAGAAATTTTGCATGGCTATTTCATACATGTAACTAGTTTGAAATGGTTGATTATTTAGTAAGATATTAGAAACAATAATTATTACAAAAATCTAATCAAGATATATCTATTGACGATTCAACATATCAAAACTTTCGGAACGACAATCGATTGATGGAAATTTCAAAATAATTTCGACCACTTTCTTGTCGGTGACAATTTGACAACTAAAAGTACACAAACAGCACTATTGTGTTATACTACGTTAAGGACTGTGATCCATTGTAAAAAAAAACATATTATAGCTGTTTTAACGAAATGTGTACTATATTTACGACATTTTATCTGAATGATGAAAATGATGATTAAAAATTATCAAAGACGCCAGGTTTTTAATCTAAAACGCCACACTTGCGTTTTGTCAGCATATAAATCATCAGTGGCGCTGGAAACAAAATAATTTAAAGGCCAATAAAATATGAAATTGAAGAGCATTAAAAACCGAAATATAAAAAATACCGTATAACAAAAATAAGAATGATGTTCTTACCATCTGCATAGTCAAATAATTTGTTTCCATTTCCATCAACACATCTCTCAAACAAAGTGTTAGATTTCCCAATTCCTGGATTGTTTAGGTTGTTACATGCTCCATCAATTGTTCTGTACTTAGCCTCGGCATCACACGCTGTATTTGAAAAAGAGATGAAAAAGAAGTTTTTAGATGAAGAGAAGAATTGTCCCTTCATTCTGTATTATCTATATGGAGTACGAGTAAGTTATTATATAATTTATTTCCTATTTGTTTTGGTTTCCGCTGTTCAATATAAGTTTTATGTGGAGTGTTTTTGAACTTGTTTGTCTTGTCATTACATCTTCTCTTTAAATATGGCATTGTAAGTTTTTCTTCGGGGTGACGGTTATGTCCCTTTGACTTTTTTTTACGATTTGTACTCTTAATCATCACTCTATCCCCGTTACATTGATAACTGAAACCATGAATAAAATGAAAATACGGACTGTAAGTCTTACAATATTAAATACACTAACACATGTAAGTATATATACACATGGAAAAAAGTATTGCAGCACCAAATTGAAATTGAAATTAAAAAAACATTTTTTATTTGTTTGTGATATAATTTGGTAAAATAGAACTACTTAAACATTATTTAAGTATCACCTGAGTTTAATCAATAAATATCGACTCGGTAAGTTTTTATCTGCACATGCAGCTACTGTACCCGTAAACAGCAAAACATGTGTTTTAATCCTCATTGTTTTCAACACTTTAAATAACCAAAATTTTAAAGTTATGTGATTGACACCTTGTAATGGGTCATCGACAACTCTTAACTGCAGCAAGATGACAGATTATCAGCATGAGTGAAGCAGGAGGTCGCTGTAATAACTGCACGTATTGTTGGTCATCACCATTCCACTAGAAGTCGTTTTGAGAATTAAAAATGGCACTAAACGATGTTAAAGACCTTCCGAAATAAAGAAGACCCTCTATACCATTTGCTAGGGAAAATCAAGCATAAAAAAGGTTGGTCAGAAGGAAACCCCTTGCATACAATACAATCCAAAAAAGAGAGTGTTTGGCATACAGGGACCTTTTAACAAGAACTGTTCGAGATTGACTCATCGCTACTGGTTATCGTGCGATAAGACCATTTCGGAGACCTTTGTTCACGAACAAACACACAGTTTTCCGTATCCAATGTAGTGCAGAGCTCGCTAAAATTGAAAATTAGCATCATGGAGGAAGATTCATTGTTCCAGATTTGAACCATATCGAGCATATATGGGACACTATTGGGCGGGAAGTGCGCGAAAGGACACCCCAGTTCAAACACATCATGAAATAAACAATGCCCTTCATCAGAAATGGTTGCTGCTACCTTAGCAACAAATTAGTCGATTTTTGGCAGGAATCAGAAGACGTTAAGATGCGGTTATCCGTTTGAATGGAGGCTGCGCACAAAGTACTAATTATTTGGCGTGTAACGATCAACCATGATGTGAACAGTCATCTGAAGATTAATTTTGAAATGTCTGACATTGTAAAGTTCGACTACAGTCAAAGTTGTAAAATGCATTTTTTTGTACAAAAAACGCTTCATTTTGTTATTAAAATTGTGGTTATATAAATCATTTTTTTTTTAAATATTTTTTGTTCGTTTCAATGCCAATGTTATCATAAACTATGTTTCAATAATATTATACAAATATCTTATTATATATCATCCAAAAAAAGAGGCTGATTTTTCAATTTTTGAAAAATCAAGGTGTTGCAATACTTTTTTCCATGTGTATATATTACCGGATATTGAGACATGTTTTCACCAACATTAATCATAATAAGATGCGTGCTTTGACCCTGAAGGTATTAAACACAATATCGTTGATCAGCGGGATTTAAAACGTTGAATGGTTATTGCTTACTATATAGAATTTAGCAAAATGTTATGAAGAAGAAGGTAGCATTTTATTATTTCCTGTTATATATGTTACCGGATATTGAGACAGGTTCTCAGCAACGATAATTAAAAAAAAGATGTGGTCTTTAACCCTGATAGGTGTTAATCACAATATCGTTGGTCGGCAGGAGTTAAAACGTTGCATGGTTATTTCGTACTATATAGAATTTAGCAAAAGGCTTTGAAGAAGAAGTTAGCATTCTATTATTTCCTGTTATATATGTTACCGGATATTGAGACAGGTTAACAACGATAATTAAAAAAAAGATTTGGTCTTTAACCCTGATAGGTGTTAATCACAATATCGTTGGTCGGCAGGAATTAAAACGTTGTATGATTATTGCGTACTATATAGAATTAGCAAAAGGTTATGAAGAAGAAGGTACCATTCTATTATTTCCTGTTATATATGTTACCGGATATTGAGACAGGTTTTTCATCAACGATTATTAACAAAAAGATGTGGTCTTTAACTCTGATGGGTGTTAAACACAATATCGTTGGTCGGCAGGATTTAAAACCTTGCATGGTTATTGCGTTATTTCAACGGATGTAGCAAAAGGTTTAGAAGGTATCATTTTATTTTTTATTGATAGTGGACAAAAATAAATAGATACCCAAGACTGTAAAATTATCAGGGACTATATGTCTTGTGAAACGGCGAATCATGTTTCAAGTAAAAGGATTGCAAACGTGTACATGTGACAGATGTTTAATTAACTAAATAGTTACTTATGTCTATTATTTTGAAATTTATATTGCGAACATACTTTATACATCTACCTTGTTCTCTTTATGGTTAGATCAATAATATCCTTTACATGTAGATTATACTAAATGAAAATGAGACAGTTTGGCTTGTTTTACTTTTTATGTATTGCACTAGGCATTTTCGATTCACAACATAAAAGCTTATGTTAATGTACAAGAGTATTAGTTCAAACTTACTTTAAACAGTTATGTTGTATGATGTAAGCAAGAATGTTCCTTATTGTCATTTACATGACACACTGAATATAAATTCTTATCTGCATTATTCCCTTTCAATTGTAAATCTTCGCACGGAAAAATTTACCGTAAACGCATTAAGTGAAAAAAAACTCATCATTCGTTTGATGTGAGCTTTTGATTTTGCCATTTGATTAGGGGCTTTCCGTTTATGTATTCTTAGACATACCATTTTGACCTCCTGGTGATCTTTTACTTCCTCGTGTTGCTGTCCTATTGACATATTCCCCGAAACTCATTTTATTCATACATGAAAAGGGATTTTTTCTTAAAGTTAAAATTGAAATTCGGATTATACGAGCATTCATAAAAACTGTTATGTTATAAATGGTCCGGAGGAGTAGACATATTAAGTGTCAATCACCTGCATCCAATAACTAGTAAAACAGGAAAGAATAAAATAACAGAAATACTGAACGCCGAGGAAAATTTCCTAATCAAAAGGCAAAATCAAAAGCTAACATCAAACAAATGTAATCAATTGTAACCTTTATCAAACCATGCCACATTTTTCATTCAAACAATATAACACCAAACTTTATATGTCGTATGTGACTGACAAGAAATACTTTACGTCTCTGTCTCAACTCACTAGCGACATGTTTTTGCAGTTTTAGTTCTTCGGATACCAGATAGTGGTCGAAGTAGTTACTACAGTAATCACTAGCCAGTCAACACTGAGGTTGTTAGTTCGAACCCCGCTCGTGCAGGTGCACTCGACTCCAATCTTAATTGACTAGGATTGTCAGTTTTCCTATCGAAGGTCGGTAGTTTTCTCTGGACCTCCACAAATAAAAACTGGCCGCCGCGAAATAACTCAAAAACGGTGCCTAAAAGTGGCGTCAAAACACAGAAAATCAGAAATCAGAAATCGGATACCAGATAAGTTGTCTTTGACATTTTATCGATTGTGACATCACATTCAGTGTGGATTCGAATGGCGGATGGCGCATGAATAGCAGAAGATACCTGCGCTGTCAAAGCACACAGTTTCGTGCCTTTTAAAGTTCAAGTTTTGTCTGCTACCTTTATTTTTCTTCGATAACATTGATAAGCTACTGTTCAACTGCCCGTTTCATAGTTTCAATTTGCCAAAAATAGTCCATCTACATGTAACTTCATGAAAAGATTTTACATAATGTGTCAGGTGGTACATACCATGCGGAAGAAGCACTTCATATTGAAGCATAGGGTAACGGTATTTCTTTCTGTGGTTCAAGCGATTCTGATTGTATGCACACCAATGTAAAAATAATGTTGGATTGCTAATGAACTTAATAACTATCCAATAGGGTCCCAATTACGTGGCTGTATGTAAATATTAGTCACTCTATGGCCTTCATCAATTAACAAAACCCCATACCGTATGGTCAGCTATACGGCAATAAAATGCCTTGACGAGTAAACGAGTAAACCAACGGCATGGTTTATTATTATTATTATTATTATTATTATTATTATTATTATTATTATTATTATTATTATTATAATTATTATTATTATTATTATTATTATTATTATTATTATTATTATTATTATTATTATTATTATTATTATTATTATACAATATTTATATAGCGCATTATATAATTTGAAAAATTACCCTAAGCGCTTAACATGAATAAACAAAAAATAAGATACATAAGGTAAAAGCAAAATATACAATCACATAAATACAATTTCTGAGCAGTGGCGTGTAAAATGAAAACATTGATTGTCGGTTAAATAGAATAATATAAAAGAATGTACAACCCACACAAAAAATATCAAAAATTTAAAATTAATCAAAATGAAAGAAAAGTAAAAAGTTTCAAAAAATAAAAATGATTTAAGAAAAATTTAAAATTTCCTCTGTATAAATTTAAAATAAATTGATTATCATTAAACCACAGTGACTCAAGTATTAAAAATTATTAAGTAAAAGTTCACAATACAATCAACTGGTAAAACAAATTGTTCATAAATTTCAAAATTTACAAAAAATCAATGAAAGCACTTCGGAAAAAATATGTCTTAAGATCCTTTTTAAAAACGTCAAGAGATTATTCATTTCGTAAAGATGAAGGTAAGCTGTTCCAAAGAGTTGGTGCGGCAATATCGAACCATAGAGTTTTGTCCTAACATCGTTTGGTAGTCGTAACAGCATGCTTTTCTCCGATCGCAAGGCTCTACCAGGTTTGTAATGTTCAACTAATTCCTGTATGTATGATGGTGCCTTGCCATGAATTGCTTTAAAAATGTACAGCAGGAGTTTGTACTGACAACGAAAATGAACCGGTAACCAGTGCAATGAAATGAGAACAGGTGTTATTGAATCGTATTTTCTCTTGCGCGTTATTAGCCGTGCTGCTGTATTTTGCACACGCTGTAGTTTTTTTATTACACAGCTATTTGTTCCGTATAACAGCGCATTACCATAATCTAGTCGTGATGTAACGAGTGAGCACACTAGAGTCTTACATGCCTCATCTGTAATCAGGGATCTAATGCGACCAATATTTCGTATCTGATGAAAACATGCTTTTGTCGTTGCACTAGCTTGTTGTTCCATGCTGAGTGTTTTGTCAAAATAAAATCCAAGATTTTTCACACAAGAAGCATCAGTCAATATAGTTCCATCGAATGTTAGTTGGAAACTGGATAGTTGCTTTAGTTGTTGTTTTGGTGCAAACACAATTAATTCGGTTTTGTCTCGGTTTAATTTAAGCATGTTGATACTCATCCATGCACTGATATCCGACAAACAGTTCTCAAGACGATTGGAGAGGTCCGACCAGTCTCCAAGAGGTTTAATGACTTGATACACTTGCGTGTCGTCAGCGTATGAATGGTAAGACATCCCATGTCGCCTGCAAATTTCTCCGACTGGTTTGGCAAACATACAGAAAAGTTTTGGTCCCAACACAGAGCCTTGTGGTACACCAAAGCCGAGTCTGATATCATCCGATTGTACCGATCCGATAGAAACACGCTGAGTTCTATCTGTCAAATATGATTTCAACCACAACAATGCCTCATCAGTTATCCCAAATGAAAACTCTAAACGATTGAGAAGTATTGTATGGTCGATAGTGTCAAATGCAGCAGATAAGTCAAGCATAAGCAAGACGACACAACAGTTATTATCAAGTGCGCACACAATATCATTATGGACGCGCAAGAGAGCGGTTTCCGTAGAATGGTAGGCACGATACGCTGACTGAACATGATCATAGAGAGAATAAGACGTGATGTGATTCTCAAAACGAGTGGCAACGACTTTCTCATTTATCTTGGATATGAATGGTAAATTTGAGACCGGCCGATAGTTTTTTAACACTTCTTTGTCTAAACTCGGTTTTTTCAATAGTGGTCTCACTACCGCTTGTTTAAAAGGCGTTGGAACACACATTTCCGATATCGATCTGTTGACTATATTTGTAATAGCTGGTAACAAGTAGTCCAAGCATTGTTTTAGAAGTTGGGTTGGTAATGGATCGAGTTCACATGACTTTGTTGGAGACGCTAGAATTATTTTCCGTATTTCTTCATTGGATGCTGATGACAGTGATGTTAGTTGATTACCTTCAAATTTAATGTCAGCTCTCATAGGATTACTGTCACTTGAGGAGGTGTTTGTTGTTGACAGGCTGTCACGAATTATGCTAATCTTCCCAACAAAGAATTCACAAAACTTGTCGGCAAGTAACTTGTCATCCTCATGCTCGGGTAGAAATATTTCTCTTTTATGTTTAAACAAGAAACAAAAAACAACATGACGGACAGCAAACAACAATCACTGAATCACCGGATTCGGGGTGTTGACTAAGGACGGTTATATCAAATAATGACGGTATTCAACACGTATGTTTGTACTTTTATCTTTCTCTATATAATAAGAATGTGCTTATCCCGGGCATAAAAACAATGCCGTATTTGGCGAAACCTTTTCAACTTTTGATCTTCAGTGTTGTACAACTTTGTACTTTTTTTCACTTTCGACCTTTATATCTGGGCGTCACTTGTAAGTCTTGTGTGGACAAGACGCGTTTTTGGCGTATTGAATTTTAAACCTGATGCTTTTTGTTATCTATGAATCATGTTTTTCTTTGTCTAATATGTTCTATTAATTTGTATTGTTGTCCTGTAATGTTATGTTGTCATTTCAATGTTATATTTAACTTTGTCATTAAAGTGCGAGGTTTGGCATGCCACAAAACCAGGTTCAACCCACCACTTTTATTCCCCCTTTAAAAGTGTCCTGTACCAAGTCAGGAAGATGGCCATTGTTATATTATTGTTCGTTTCTGTGTGTGTTGCATTTTAACGTTGAGTCGTTTGTGTTTTCTCTTATTTTTGAGAAATTGAGATAAGACGTGGCACGGTACTTGTCTATCCCAAATTCATGTATTTGGTTTTCATGTTATATTTGTTATTCTCGTGTTGTTTTGTCTGATGCTTGGTCCGTTTCTGTGTGTGTTACGTTTCGGTGTTATGTCGTTGTTCTCCTCTTATATTTAATGCGTTTCCCTCGGTTTTAGTTTGTTACCCCGATTTTGGTTTTTTCCATGGATTTATGAGTTTTGAACAGCGGTATACTACTGTTGCCTTTATTTGCAATAAAAAGATAAACTTTTTTTACCTCAACTTTAAACATTAAATGATATGTTTACTTCATTAAGGCGGTTTTAAGTATCTTTATATTTGTACTGAATTTAATATTGAAATAGAAAGTCCATTTGAGTTCATTTATTGACTCCCAATAGAATATATTGTTACTAGTTATCATGGTTATATTGCAGTTAATAAGAGGACGACCATTTTCTGCAGGGCCAGGAGAATTTTGAAAATAAATATCCTTGCCGCGTAACAACTAAAAACATAACAATTTTGCTTAAGTCAGGATGAAAATGAATATTCTGCAGCAAGAAATGCAGAAATAAATCGTGTACAAAAGTGCAAAGCCATGGTAAACAATATCTATGTGTAGCAACACATGAAAATGAAGTCAATCACGAAAATTATCATCCCTTTTTTCATGAAGAAAAAAGCCAAAATAAGACAAGATTATCACATCTGTTTCGGTACATTCAAAATATGAAATAGCCAAAAAACTTAAGTTTTGCTAAATGACATACCTTGCGAATCTATCTCTTGCAAAATATATACTAATATAGTAATTCTCAGACTAAGTGCATTTTTCATTGTGCTATACTTTGTTAAATATGTTGTCCCAAAATGAAGATTGTTAATGCAAACTTGGCTTTTTGGACTTTTATACATTATTTTATTGTATAGGTAATCCTTATCATATTATATTTTGACCAATCAGTAAAATTGTTGACACTTCCCTGATATCACGGACGTAATGATCATCACAATACTACTGTTTTAAAATCTTTTTTTACCAAAATTTTATTTTCCGGTTGCATTTATGTCCGGTATTTATTTTTTTACATTTTTAAATGTAAATTTATTTATTTTTATATGGGACACCAAAAACTGTTTAAATATAACTGGTATGAAACATTTACTGAAGTAAAAGGTCATTTTAAGACCTGAATAATAATTGGAAAAATTAAAACCACAAAAGATACTGAACTCCGAGGAAAATTCAACACGGAAAGTCCCTAATCAAATGCCAAAATCAAAAGCTCAAACACATCAAAAGAATGGATAACAACTGTCATATTCCTGACTTGTCCTGGAAATGGGCTTTTTACCTAAATGTTGTGTGTTGTCTGTTAAAATCTAGAGGGATTCCATTTTAATCAAGGTACCTTTTCTTATTTTACCTCTAAAGTTGTACAAGTGTTCGGTTAAGTTCTGTGTTCATATCTACGTTATTCTGTCACATTTTAAATACATAAATTTAATTTTCGTTAAGATTTATTCTGGATCTATAAAGACTCGGGATTATGTAAAGTTAAACTATACACACACACTGTTCTTTAGTTGATGACCATAAAGTTAACTGTTGATATCTTTTTTTGTCTCATCATATTGTTGAATAAGAGTGTCGATAATGTATGTCACTCATCTTCATTTTTTAAACGTTTAAATATAGCATGCAAGGGGGGTCTATGAAAGAGGGGCTAAAGATACCCGAAGGACATTCAAACTCATAGATCGAAAATAAACTGAGAACGCCATGGTCAAAAAAGAGAAAGACAAACAGACAAATAAGAGTACACAAGACACAACATAAAAAACTAAAGACTTAGCAACACGAACCCCACCAAAAACGGGGGTGCTCTCAGGAGCTCTGAAAGGGTAAGTAGATCCTGCTCCACATGTAGATAGTGTCAATCAAGGTTCACTTGAAAATATGTAAATACCTTTTTATGAGGGTCTGTGCGTAGTACATAATACATAATGGACAATAATGGACAAAAAGTGCAGAATAAAAGACAAAAAATAAAAAGATAATATAAGACAACAAAAAAGTAAGACTAGAGAATAATGGGTTGCTGAAATATAAAGAGAATACTGGGTTGTTGAAATATAAAGAGAATACCGGATTGCTGAAATATAAAGAGAATAATGGGCAGAACAAATTAAAGATAAAAAAAAATGACATAAGATATTAACGAATAAAGAAATAGAAGGTCCCCATTTAGATCCTCTTTTGTGAAATAAAACCATTTAATTCATCACTAGCCCAGTAGTCAACATTTCGGTGTGTTGAAATTAATATCAATAATGTGGTAGTTTTTATAAATTTTCTGTTAACAAAACTTTGAATTTTTCGAAAAACTAAGGATTTTCGTATCGCAGACATAGCTTACTTTAGCCGTATTTGGCACAACTTTTTGGAATTTTGCATTCTCAATGCTTTTCAACTTTGTATTTGTTTGGCTTTATAAATATTTTTGCATGAGCGTCACTGGTGAGTCTTGTGTAGACGAAACACGCGTCTGGCGTACGAAATTATAATCATGGTACAATGATAATTAATCTCATTTGATAAGGGATTTTCCGATTTGAATTTTCCATGGAGTTCGCTATTTTTGTTATCATACTTTGTACCCTTATTTTACTTTCAAAACAATCATTCGTCAGGTTACATTTTCATAAATATTCTGTATGTAGACCTATGCTTGTATGGATTTGTGTTAAATGCAGAAAAGGGATAAATGGAATTAAAACATAAATTAGACGACAGAGCAGACCACATCACTTTTCAACACCTGACTAATCCGCAAAAAAAGAAAAAAACATACTTAAAAAGGGACGAAAGATACCAAAGGGACAGTCAAACTCATAAATCTTAAATAAACTGACAACGCCATGGCTAAAAATAAACAAAGACAAACAGACCAATCGCCTCACTTTACCATTTTTTTATGAAAACATCTTTGTTTTTTCTATAAAACGTGTCTTAAAAGTAAAACACACAAAGAGTATAGTTCGATCAACAACATTGAGGTATTGTTTAATTCATTTAAGATTGTCGTATTATTATAATACAACACTAATCGTAACGGATGCATGTTTTGTAGATAAGATGAGTGTATCCTTTCCTAACAACAATAGATTATAATACATTTGTAAATTTTTAAAACAAAATCTTCATTCATTTTTTTTTCTGTACACAATTATACAGGACCATCTTATAAAGAATGAAAAGAAGCTAGCATTATCCTTTAACTTCACGTTCCGCTATTTGTGGGATGTCTTCTCACTTTGTAATAAGTTTTGTGTCTATGTTGATCCCATATATTCCTTTGAACTTGAAATAAATGATACAACAGATACAATTAAATTTGCTTTGTTTAGAACAAACTTCACGGCAAAAGAGATACCTTTAGCTTCCCAATCGTGTACTTTACATTTCTCAACATGGAAGCGGAGTAACAGGAGACTTTATTTGTGTACCTTTTTTGTACAATAGTTGGCTGATTGCATGATAAATTTCCCTCGTCAATCGGGGGTATTCTTCGTAAATTTACTCACAACTCTATGGCTAGTTTATACAAAACTCTAGAATCATTACCAATATTTATAATAAAAAATGGTCAGACTTTAGAGCTATAATTTGTCATACTCTTGCGATTGTATTTTTTTTTATTTAGTAATGCGTTCGTTAATTGCAGATGAACATTGAAATCTGAAATATCCATATGTGCATATAACCATGTGTGCAATATAAACTCCAGAAGAAGATAGCAAAAGTCAGAGTAAAATGGTGGTATCTGGCTATCTGTACATTTTGGAAACTTTAATCTATTCTAGTCTCATTGATAAAATTGACCAAAGATATGACTATTGTACATGTACGTAAATAGCAGAAAATATGCATTTTTTCGATTTCAATTGCTTTCTCTCGACAAATCCATACACAGAAAATGACATGTTGTTACATGCAGCAATACAATGTTTTTTCTTTAATTAAATTTATTGAAACGGATTTTCAAGAATATTGCAATTCAAAGTTAAACATGGACAGTGTGTTGCCGCTTTTAACATACTTTCTGTGCATTTATAGACCTATTTCACAAATTTGTAAGTGACCAGTACTGCATCTCTTGAAGTATAAATACTAGATGTATCTTTGTTTTATATATCCAAATAAAGTTCAACGAGTATATATGCATATAAAACTTCATCAAAATCTGGAATGGCACAACATTTTGATTTAATAAGTGACGTCCATTTTCACTGAACTAGTACACATTTTTGTTTAGGGATCAGCTGAAGCCCACTTCCGGGTGCGCGATTTTCTTGCTGTGTTAAAGACCCATTGGTGGCCTTGGGCTGTTTTCTGCCTTTTGGTCAGATTGTTGTCTCTTTGAAACATTCCCAGTTTCCATTCCCAATTTCAATTTTAATTTACCCTTAACACGTTTTGCTGTAGAGTGTCTGGTCCATTTATTATACGCATAGTTTATTTGGTAAGATTTTATCCGATTTCTAGTCACTTCTAATGCAAACAGGCTTGCTGTCTCATTGACGCCAATTAATTGACCATTTAAGAGTAAGCAAGCATGATTGCTGCGTCCTTGACATCAATTTCAGGACCGTCAAACAACACGACAGCTGTCTTGTTGACTTCTATTTTCTAGTCTTTTGAAAACAAACAGGATTATCTCAATTATATACGACTTTAAACCTTAAAGAACAAGCAGGATTACCTCAATTATATACAACTTTAGACCTTAAAGAACAAACAGGATTACCTCAATTATATACAACTTTAGACCTTAAAGAACAAACAGGCCTTTTTATTTCTGATTGTCTCCTTGATATCAAATTCAGTCTGAGTTTTATTTTTTTTTTAAACAACTGCGTGTCTCATTGGCGTTAACAACTTCACATCCTATAAATGAGGGAATGGATGTCCTTCATTTCTGTATTCTTTCATTTTTTCGCTTTAAAAATAATGGTTATTTGTAATTGTTTGATAATTCTTTTCTAAATATTGTTTTTTTTTCTGTAAACAATATTTTTACCCAACTCTTTAATAATTGTAGTTATTCTTTATATTTAAGCACCCCATTATTCTCTATTCTTTATGTTTTGCCCATTATTCTGTATTCTGTAAACCCCATCCATTATACCCTTATAAATACTTGTATCTTTATTTATAGGTCACATGTAAAAATAGAAATAGATTATCTAACAGAATTTTTATTTGCCAAATATGTTGATGTTGATACTGTATCAATCAAGCTCTTCCTGGAAACAATTAACAAGTTTGCCGTTACAGTAGACAACTGCCATACACCCGCCACAATAGTTGTTGCTATATGAAAAATAAAATCACATTTATAGATTAATCTTTAATATATACTGAAGTCAGAAATGATAAGTATGGTCATAATGATAATAACCATATATATAAATGAGTAACATACTAAATATTAGAGCGTTATATACCATTATTAAATTTGTTCTTTTTTATGTGTATTGTAGATTTTGTATCTCACTTCTTGGAGCCTTTCAATTTGAATAGAATTACAAACAAAATATCATATTGAGTACTTGGTAAAGGAACCGCATCAGTAGTCTCGTAGTAGTCCGCTAGCCTCGAGCAGGACATATCAAAGACTTGCTACTTGCACCTTCTAATCCAAGCACGTGGCATTTAGGAGTAGTCTCGAAATCAAAATGTGTCCGGATAGGGTGTCGTGTCTTTCTTTGAACTGCAACTCTTTGTACCAATACGTTAAAAACTCCGGATCAGCGTGTCAGTCCAGTATAAATGCAGGGTCTGTATTCATAATACCTTATCATGTTCTCGTTCTGAATATACATGTGATTTGCGCCTTGACGTTTAACAGCCAGCAATTAATCCATCCTTCATCAGGGTTGTCTTTAATATCCTTGGCCGGTTGTTGTTTTATTTTAAGAATTACAATTTTATTATGGAACTCTTTTTTAATTGTTTTAGAAATAAATGGCTTTTACACGTTTGAGTATTATAAAACATTGGTGTAGAAATTACTCACAAAATATATGGTTACTTTTCATTTATTTTTAAATATACATTGTATCTGAAGTAAGGGTAAGCTGTCAAATTGACAGCAGATTGGGTTTTCTGTATTCTGAAAGGCGCTTTCAAGCTTTTTTGACCTGTCACATCATATGCTTATTTTCCAATCTACAAAATAACATAAATAAAGGCAACAGTAGTATACCGCTGTTCAAACTCATAAACCCATGGGAAAAAAACTAAATCGGGGTAACAAACTAAAACTGAGGGAAACGCATTAAATATAAGAGGAGAACAACGACACAACACTACAATGTAATAACTCTTGAACAGCATAACTGAAAACAACACTACAAGGTACACAACACTGCAATGTAATAAGTCTTGAACAGCATAACTGAAAATCGTCAATATAAAATAAATCTTGACCAACATTATGTTAAGACCATCTCTAGAGCATTGGCTGAACGGTTCATAAGTAATTGCACGAAAACGACTTAAAGTGCAAATTTATAATAGGTCATAACTCCAAAACGACAAAAACAACTATTGCATATATCAAACTTGACCACCATTTTGTCATCAATAACAGAATATTAAACTTTTAAGGGCAAGGTTTTAATGCTCCATAAGTAAGGATGGTAATTGTACAGAAGCGGCATAAAGTGCCATTTTTCAATTTATGTAGAACCATCATTCATGGACTGCAAAAGTGAAAACTTTAAATATCGAACTTGACCTCAATTCTTTCATCAGTAACATCATAGTAATATAAAAAAAAAGTGGTTTATAAGTAATTGCACAGAAACAACTTAAAGTGTCATTTTCCAATTGATCAAGGACCATAACTCCTAAACGGTAAAAGTCAAAATGATTACTATTAAAATTTACCTCCATTTTGACATCAGTCACAACATATTATAATTTGAAAACTATTGGATGAAGAGTTCATAAGTTATTGGACGGAAACGAGATAAAGTTCCATTTTCCAATATATCAAGGACCATTACTCATGAACAATAAAAGTGAAAACCATTCATATCGCACTTGACCTTCATTTTGTCATGAATATCAGTATGTTAAAATTTGCAAATCATTGGTTTAACGGTTCATGCGTTATTGCATCGAAACCCTCCGTACTTCGCCAATTTGATAACTCGATTTTTCCTTCGGAAAACCCAGTTAATTATCAGATATCTCAATCCGGGTTGCAACTGAAATTTACGTGATATACTTACCAACAAAAAGGACTATCGAACCTTTCCGGATCACATGTTTGAACCCCATCACATGGTATGGTAGTGCAATTATTATGAAAGTGTGTCTGGCATCCCGTTCGAAAATCTGGACATTTATCTGGATAAAAACTAAATTATGTTTAAAACGAAAATAATAAAGTATAATGTAAATACACGAGTCGAATCAGAATACCATTTTCTGAAAAGTGCAGATTTCATTTTATGTCAACAAATTTGAATGATATCGTTTCTTAAACATGGTTTACAAACAAAACAATAATTTTCTTGTTAAAGTGATTACTTCATTAGAAGCCTGTTGTATTTTCACTATTGATTACTTACTAGAAGACAAACTTCCACTTTACGAACACTTTTTTTTATTTCCTACCACTGTGAATATATTACAAGCATTAGCCTTTCAAAAAGGGTTAGTCGACTCTTAGCTGATGAAAATGGAAAGTGCTCTCGCTTTGTAGATTAATTCATTTACTAGAATAGCCACGTGCATCAATCAACAAATTTTACCACACACGTGAGGTCACACGTAATGAAGTTATCGTTTAATGTTGTTGTTTACGAAACTGAAGAATTATTTTTTATGATTTCATATCATAAAATTATGAATTATGTTCTAAAGTTAAGGTTTAAACTCCCTCTGCAAAGTTGACTATTGACCATTTCGATTATTTTATTCATTTTTTTTTTTCATGCTTTCAAACGTTTCCGATTGTTCTCTCTTAACTTTTGGTCATCGTGCGTATTTGATGAATTATTCCAAGAAACACGTGGTATGAGCACGTGCACCAAGTTCTCTGATTATACCCGATAATTGAACAGTTTGAATAGCAGTAGATCTTATACGTTGCAGCACCGTCGGTGTGAGGGTATTGCTCAATATGCAAAATAAAACATCTTACGTTTTATTGGGATAAAGAACACACACGTCTACAAATGTGTAAACAAAACGTATGTATTGGGGACGGGGTGTTCAAAATAGTTCTGAAAAAAGAAAGGAGTGCTGAATTATAACAGATTTTGACATACTTACAATCAGGGTCTTTTTCTAGTTTACATTCTTCTGAAAATATATATATATAAAAAGGTAAAATCACAAAAATACTGAACTCCGAGAAAAATTCAAAACGGAAAGTCCGGATCCCTAATAAAATGGCAAAATCAAATGATACAACACATCAAACAAATGGACAACAACCGTCATATTCCTTACTATATTCAAAAGACAAACATAAACATAGTTATGATTTCGGGACACCGAACTTGATATTTTGATTACAAACAGAAGTGAAAAAAATTTATGAGAAAACCCACGACTGTAATAGTGAGACGGGAAATATCTTATCTGACATTTATCATGTGCAAAAAGCTAAGGTCCAATAAGATAAAATAGAAAAGTAGTCTTGCTCGTCGGACTTACTGGTTGATACTTTGCAAACTTACGAGGCCTTTTATGGGGATGTCCAAGTCATCACATAATCATAAATGTTTTGCCAATGTAATTACATAATCATGTACATTTTTTTTAACAAGATAATCAGATAATGAAAATTACAATCCTAGACTACCAAATCATCATAAAATATTTGGTCTTGTATTCAGATAATCACTATAAACATATTGCCAAGTAATTACACAATCAAAATCCCATGAGGAGGCTCACTTACCTATGTCTGCAACGGCACAGGCAATAACACAAAAGGCGATAAATACTCTATAAAGAGATCGGGCATCCATACTTTGGCCTATCTACTGTACAAATATAATACAACTCGCCAATATTTGATGACTAAGTATAGTTATATGTTAACAGATGTGTATGCGTGGGGAACAGGTTTTGTTCATAATGATGATAGCGAAAAGTATAAATCAATTATAACGTATTTTTATTAATGTGTATAATACATTTTATTTGTTTGTTTTCTCTACATTGTTATTTTTTTGAGTTTCTTACTTTACTGATACAAATGGTATTTTATTAATTTTATTATTATTACTAGGATCCTTATTTTGTACTTTGAATAACCTTCATAAAGCACCGACCATTTAACTTTGAAGTGCATGTTGTTTTTCTTTTTTGTTGTTGAATAAAATGTTTGAATTAAAATGTCTTGAAGTAAAAAAAAATGGAAAACTAGAAAAAAAAAATCGGTTTGTTTTCAATGAAAAATTGAAATAGATAAAATGTAGAACATTGATTCAGTGCCTTTTTTTTCAAAGTTGGTAAAAATATGTTGTCGCGATATTACTGGACATTATAAGAAAGAGAGGAAGAAACCATACAAATTTAAGACAAAGATACTACACGCAGATGTGAGATGGATTTATGGATGTTAATGTCCGATGTCAAATTTAATGGATGTTCTACCCGTTTTTGTATTAGACCGCGTGTCGGTCACCCACACGCTGAACCGGATTTGTAACGTTCTTGAATACAAGCCGTGGTATCTGGTCTTACTGCTTAAAGCTGTGTGCTAAGTAGAAAGATGTAGAGATACAATAGACAAAGTTATAATCGCCAACATTTGCTGACTAAGTAGTAGTTATATATTCACAGATATGCATGCGTGGGGAACAGTTGGTGTTCATGATGATGATAGCGAAAAAATAAATTATAACGTATGTTTATTAATATGTATAATACGTTTTATTTGTTTGTTTTTTATTTTATAATATTTAGTTATCTTTATGCCCGTGTCACACTGTCCCGATTTTTACGCCGATGGCAACACGATTATGGAAATTTTCAAAATCGGGACTGATCGTATCCAGATCGGGCTATTCGTAGTACCATCTTTAACCATCGTAGAACCATCGGCTACTTTTTCTAGCCTTCGGGGACAACTTCGGGAAGGGTTCTAAATTTTTTAACATGTTAAAAAATCCCCGAAGGTGCGTCCGATGTTGAGGGTTCGTATTGAGTTCGTATCACCATCATCACCATCGTAATGTCACTGGGAATGCATCTTTGAACATCGTATTGCATTCGTGTTTCCATCGTTTCAATCGGTCAGTTTTGACATTACGATGTCTACACGAATGAATCACGAAGCTACCCGAAGGTCTTATGATGGCAACACGACTTCGTGAAGACCTCGTAATCCCGTCGTGTTGCCATCGAATAAAAGTACGAAGGCGACAAGATGGAACTACGACGACAATAAATCCAGCTAAATGTAAGTTAATTTTCGCGCTAAAATACATTTAAAGTGCCATGCGCAATATGCACTGGTCAGTCTAATACGACAGTTAAGAAAGACGTTCACAAAACATGGAGCTCATATCATATGATTCTCTGAGAACAAGAAAGGCGACAGCGTTGTTTCTATTAATTCAAATGGAACAAGAAGAGCAGCTATTACAGGCTCAGGATTTACTTTTACAAGTAAAATATTATTTTTTGTCAATTTTTCATATCAAGTCACATAATGAAAATCATAAACGCGCCTCGTACACCAACACTACAGGTACACGTACATGTATATAGGGAAACCAACTTTTTCTTCATTTTTCTGATTTTTTATGTATCGTCTGAGTTGTTGTCACACGAATGTTAACTCCATAACCATAATTTTATTTTCTATATGTCATATTTTGCCGCATTTGTTGCTCTCCGCACATCCTTCCTTTTGTCTATATTATTATGATATTCTCCTGGAAAGAGCTCTTTTTGAATAAAAGGGATCAACGAACCCATTGCAGTTTTTTTTACCTTACCTTTAAGATAGATTATCTAGACTAGTGCACACATTTTACTGTTCAAGTGAACAATATTATATATATTCAATATTGATCAAACAATTAAAAATGCTTGAAGCCTTCGGCATATAATTTAAATGCATCGTTAGCTGTAGACGACGTCTTTTAGACATCGTATGGCCATCGCGCCATCATCGTAATCCATCGTGTAGCCTTCGTAATCCATCGTGTAGGCTTCGGCTGAGATATGAAGCTTAAATACTCGTCTTCGGTTAACCTTCGTATGTCCATCTTTTGCTATCGTATATAATTTCGGCACCATCGTATAGACTTCGTTATTCATCGTACTTGCTTCGGTCACTTTTTGGTATTTTAACGAGATCGGGACCAACTTCGTACGAACTTACAATTTTCGCATTCGGGTGTCCATCGTATATAAAAATCGGGACAGTGTGATGCGGGCATTATGAATTTCTTTTTGGGTGTGTATTAATCTGAACAAATACTGGGATCCTCAATTGGATTTTGTATAACCTTCATAAAACACCGACCATACAATTTTGAACTGCATGTGTCAAAGATCGAATTTAAATGATTTACACGCGGCTTTAAATCTTGTGTGCACAACTTTAAATCTTGTGCGCTCAAATTTAAAACTTGAGAACACCAGGGGCGGATGCAGGAATTTTCGAAAGGGGGGGGTGCTAACCCAGGGCACCCAGGGCAAAGGGGGGTGCAAAACATATGTCCCGATACAAATGCATTGATCGGCAAAAATAAAGGGGGGGTGCGCACCCCCGGAACCCCCCCCCCCCCTGGATCCGCCACTGAACACAACTTTAAATTTTGTGCGTATAACTTTTAATCTTGTGTACACAACTTGATGAAGGACTCTCCGTTTTGAATTTTCCTCGGAGTTCAGTATTTTGGGATTTTACTTTTTTAATTAAATTTTAGAAAAAAATAAAATTTACAACATAGAATAAGTGTCAATTTTCAAAGTTTCAAATATGTTGTTGCGATATCACATGACAGTATAAGGACCGAAAGCAAACAAACGCCATATACAATAAACAAATTCTAGAGACTTCACGCAGATACAAAATGGATGTATGGACATTCGTGTCCGATGTCAGAATCAATGCATTTTCTTCCCTGATAGTATTAGACGACGATCTCAGTCTGATTTGTAACTTTATTGACTCGGGGGCGTGGCAATTGCTCTTAAATCCTTAATGTTTTTTGCATAATCGAAAGCTATGGAATATACGAACGTTATGAGACGGCAAGTGGACAACTCAGATACCCAAAAGACATTTCAAAGCTGATGTTAAACATATGTAATTGGGTGTAGTACGTAGATGGAAAATGGTGGATTAACCTGGTTTTATAGCTAGCGAACCCTCTCAGTTATATGACAGTAGCATCAAATTCCATTGTATTGACAACGATTTGTTAACAAAAAGGTCATAATGTTTTGTCATTGACATTGTTTCTAATTATGTTACTTTGTTTAAATGTGAATATATATATTATATTCTTGTGTATATGTACTTTAAATCATTCTAATCATAAGTACTTTGCTTTATTTTGTAATTCATTTGATTGTATAGCTCAATTTTTTGGCACCATGATTTGTTAATTTAGATATCTTGTATTCAATATCTTGTATTCATGCAACCGGTGACATATAGCTATTTCAGGTGATTGATGAACTTTTTGCTGATATATTCAGATGATTATCGATCATGGTGTTTTTATATTGAAACAGCTGCAGTTAAAAGCTTTAACTATTGAAACATGTTCAAGACCTAACTTAATTCGGTTTACAGAATACACAATAAATGTCAAAATATACAGAAAATGGGCCAAACGGATAAAGAATAGAACATTAATCTACAGTAAAAAATAGGTATAAGGAGTTAGGCTGAAAAAATAAAGAATAGAAAACTATGTCAAACGGATAAAGAATAGAGGTGCTAAAATATAAAAATGTATAAAGAGTAGATTGATTGACTGCAGTAGTATTCGCTATTTCGCGGAGATCAGTTTTATTGGTGGTATAAAGCCAGAGTGTCCGGGGAGAACCATCGATATTCTATTTTTCTTTCGGTTTTTTTTGGTATGTGTGTTTGGTTTTTTTCTTTTTATTGAGGAGGTAAATATCGAGCTCTATAAAAATGATTTAAAGATCTTAAAAAGTTACTTTTATCATTTAGAATGACTGAGTGTTCTAAATGTTTCATTTTCGTTCGATTGCTGTCTTTTCTGTGCATCATATAATTTCTTTTTTCTAACTGAATGTTTATCAAAATACATGAAACTTAGCTGAATGCTTTCAATGTATCTACTACGATAGTGTTTTACAAAATGTATTGTGTTATGCCATTTTCCATCTTCGCTAGACAAGAATTTAGATTCGTTCTTCTCTTTTTGTAATCCTAAGCTCGCTAAGATGCTCTTACCGATGTAGGTGATAGGTTTGACGCCACAAAACATAATGATCTGCTTGGAGACCAGAAATAAGAATATTTAATTCTGATAAAATATCCATTGTATCTACCTTGAGGGAGAAGTTCGTTTTATTGTATTAGGAATACATAATGTCATGTACATTGATGTAAAACACAAGTCTCGACATATTTTCAATCATCTCATTAATCTATTAAGAGGAGCATGCATATTTTTTTTTACATTTATTGAAGTTTGTACTTTTTTGTATTTTATTGAATCTTTTAATATGTCTTCTTCTATCACTGGAAACAGTTAACAGGTCTGTTGTTACAGTAGATGACTGCCATACACCCACCACAATAATTATTGCTGTGGAAAAAATAAAAAGTAATATTAGTCGTCTATTTATTAATTCATATATTTATTCGTGTATAAGAAAACAGTGAAATCAATATATATTTTGTATTAAACAGATGGCTATGACCTTAGTCCTTTTGCTGTAGAATATGCATGTCTTTTATTACATGATCAAACACTGCTTATCGCCATATTTCCACTTCTCGTGACATGATCAAACACTTCTTATCGCCATATGTCCACTTTTCGTGACTTGATCAAACACTACTTATCGCCATATGTCCACTTTTCGTGACATGATCAAACACTACTTATCGCCATCTGTCCACTTTTCGTGACATGACCAAACACTACTTATCGCCATATGTCCACTTTTCGTGACTTGATCAAACACTACTTATCGCCATATGTCCACTTTTCGTGACATGATCAAACACTACTTATCGCCATGTGTCCACTTTTCGTGACATGATCAAACACTACTTATCGCCATATGTCCACTTTTCGTGACATGATCAAACACTACTTATCGCCATATTTCCACTTTTCGTGACATGATCAAACACTACTTATCGCCATATGTCCACTTTTCGTGCCATGATCAAACACTACTTATTGCCATGTTTCCACTTTTCGTGACATGATCAAACACTACTTATCGCCATATGTCCACTTATCATGACATTATAAAACACTATTATCGCCATATTTCTACTTGACACAATGTCATGATATTATCGAATACTACTTATCGCCGTATATCGACTCGTAATGGCATTATCATGAACTACTTACGCCATATTTTAACTTGTAATGACATTGTCGAGTATATCGTGATATTGGGAATATAAGAGGATTTACATATGACGTGTTTGAATCGTTCGTTTCATTTTTCTTCATTTCGCCATGTCTATCGAACTCTCGGTATTTAAAGGACATAGCAGAGTTCCTACCGGATTTAAAGAATGAACACTGGACACTTTTAATTTGCAAAACACTCATTTGCAAATCCGCCGCCGCCTCAAACAAGAGCTACAATATCATGTATATAACCAAAATGTGCGGAATTACATGGGATTCAATAATTTCATTGGTTTCATACTGTTACTTTCATATTTATTTTGCAATTTGAATTATAAAAACATGGGATTTTCAATATCCCATGGGACAGGGCAAAATCCCATGGGATTTACCATTATCCCATGGGATTTTGGTTAAATCCCATGGGATTTTTTTTGGTCCCATAGGATTATTGTAGTCCCATGGGATATTTGTTGTCCCATGGGACAAAAAAAATCCCATGGGACTATAATTATCCCATGGGATTTTTAATATCCCATGGGACAAAATAAAATCCTATGGGATTAAAATTATAAATATATATATATAAATATAAAGTTATGTGTATGTTACAATGAATGCTGTTTGGTAGTAAAATGTTTTAAATGTATACGAGTTTTTTTTATATATACATATATATAATTTTTTTTAAATTTTGTCACAAACATGTTTTTTATTTGTTTATATGACAATAAATATTATTCTTATTTTGGAATGTATAATAATAATATTTTACAGTCAAAGAATAAAGTCCTTTCACTGAAACAAAATGATGAAATTTCTAAATAAATGAAAAATATTGTTTTGAAATCTTTGTCTTGTTTATTCTATTATGAAAAATAGAACTGAAAAAATATTTCATATTCTGACTGAATAGTTCACTCTTTTCATGAGGTAAGATTTTCTTTGTTATAGGTTCATTGCAATACTTGTATAGGCAAACAATTTGAATTATATATAACTTTGTGGTGTACATAATAGTATGCTTATAATTGCAAATTTATAATATAAACACTTTTTGTTAAAGTTTTTGCTTTCTTTATTCACAGCTTGCTATGTACAATTATTCAGTCCACTATATAAGAGTGAAGTCAATAAATAATTTCATTCACTAGAATATTCCTGCAATTCTTAGACAAAACATTTTTTCAATCTGTTCTTCAAAGATCTTCCTCTGTACATCTTTATTGAATGGAGAGATTCAAATGAGAAGACAAAGCAAGTTTATTTGGACAACAACATTCTAATATCTTGTTCATTCGTTCCATCTTTCAATTGATAATTACATTGTTGTATTTATATGATCAAGTTCTTGTGCATCAATGATCGTGATGATATGACTCCTTTTTGTTTATAGTCATCATGTTGAAATTTCCTCTTTCAAATAAATGTAGGAAAAAACATGTTCCATTTCAAATTAATAAAAAAGTCGCACTATGGAGAAAAATATCAGCTTTAAGTTTTCCGTTCAGTATTGATCTGTGAATGATGACCATGAAAATCCAGATTTCTGACCTACAAATACACAAACTCAAAAATTATCAGTGAAGAGATCAATAAAATGGCTACTTTATCATGTTTATGATTAATATGATAAACTTTCATTTAAATATTCAAGTACTAAATTACAGAAATCGCTTAAATTTTATAATAGTTTAGTTAAAGTACAGCTTATTTAAAATTATAATAAAAAATATAGGCCACCGATGAGTTAAATAAGATATTACATTTTTAATGCCAAAAAATGGCTTTTTTTGCACCAAAGGGAGATAATTTGGAGCTTTTTCAATGATATATGCATTTTAAAAGTCATCTGGGGCCAAACCGAATTGATTGTTTTGAATGATTTGGTGTACCATATGATAAAGATATAAATAAATTGAGTTATGAAAAAAAAATATTAAAACATTTTTCTGAAATTGTTATACCCTAGAGCCTCCTTAAATGTCATTTGATCTCTATTGGAGAAATGTCTCATTGGAAATCAGACTGCTAAGTGTTTCTTATTTTTATATCAACCCAGCCATATTATACCTGTCTAATATCAGGAGCTTGTACATAGTTCAGTGGTTGATGTTGGTTCATACCCGTCATTTTTATTTTTCATAATTTTTTGTTTTTATAAATTAGTCTGGTATATTTGACGTTTGAATTGATGCTCTGTTTCAAATTTGGTTAGTGTTGACTTTTATAGATTACTATAACATGTATAGGGTATGGGTTTTCTCATTACTTACAGGTCATCAATGGCCTCTAATAAGTAATTACAATGCTTACATCCACTAAATTGAACTCTGATGGATAGTTTTCTCTTTCATCATACCACATCTTATTTTAATAAATATTTAATTATTATTCAAGGACAAAATTTTTTATAACAGTGGACTTACCATTTAGGCTTTGTTGACCTCTGTAAATCTTATTTTGTTGATAATTTCTTCTGTTTATAGTTTCCCCTTTATCTTTCATGTTCTTGCCCTACACATAAAAGGGTAAACATCATTTAATGACAAAAATAACTACTACATGTATTACATAATTAGTAGGCAACTGAAAATTTTGTCTTATTTGTATATAACATCAACTTACTCATCATTCTTGCTGTTCAATATCATGAATATTATCATTATTCTATGAATATGAGGTCACAGTAAAATTAACCTTGGCAGGCAGACATCTTTTTTTATATGATACCTTGTAGTCATTCCATACAACAAGTAGACCTATGCTTAAAAAATCTAAGGCCAAAATTAAAAATATGTTTGTTTCCCCTCCCCCCACACGGGTCAAAAATAAGCGCCCGGGTCAAAAAATTATTTTCCACAAAAAAATCGAAATTATTTTTTTCCTGAAAATAATTTGTTTCCATTTTTGGAAAGTGCTTGAAAGCAGAAGGATTGATAATCTAAATAAATACACTCAAATTGAGCACAAACAACTGATAAGTGGCCTGGACTGGACAAGTCAAACCATTCATGTGACCATGCTATGACAATCACATCCAGTTAAAAAAAACTAGAGGCTCTCAAGAGCCTGTGTCGCTCACCTGTTAATGTGTTTACTGATGTCAGCCATCTTCGTTGGTAGGCGGGGTCATTAGACACTTTTTTTTTAAATAGATACCCTAGTATTATGATTGTGGCCAAGTTTGGTTAAATTTGGCCAAGTAGTTTTAGAAATGATTTTTATACAAGTTACAAAAATGACGAAAAGTTGTTCAATATTGACTATAAAGGGCAATAACTCCTTAAGGGGTCCTCTAACAATTTTGATCATGCTGACTTATTTGTAGATCTTACTTTGCTGAACATTATTGCTGTCTACAGTTTATCTCTATCTATAATAGTATTCAAGATAATAACCAAAAACTGCAAAATTACCTTAAAATCACCAATTTTAGGGCAGCAACCCAACAACAGGTTGTCCAATTCAACTGAAAATTTGTGAGGGGATATATCTTATTCTGATGGACATTTAAATCTTGAAAGATTTGCCCTAAATGTCTTAGTTTCAAAGATATAAAGCAAAACCTGCATTTTACCACTATGTTCTAATTTTAGCCATGTCGGCCATTTTGTTTGGTAGGCTGAGTCATCAGACACATTTTTTAAACTACAAACCACAATGATAATTGTGGCCAAGTTTGGTTAAATTTGGCAAAGTAGTTTCAGAGAAGAAGATTTTTAAAAAAGTTACAAAAAATTATGAAAAGTTGTTAAAAATTGACTATAAAGGGCAATAACTCCTTAAGGGGTCGACTGACAATTTTGATCATGTTGACTTATTTGTAGGTCTTACTTTGCTGAACATTATTGCTTTTACAGTTTATCTCTATCTATAATAGTATTCAAGATAATAACCAAAAACTGCAAAATTTCCTTAAAATAACAATTTCACAGGCAGCAACCCATCAACAGGTTGTCCGATTCGTCTAAAAATTTCAGGGCAGATAGATCTTGACCTGATCAACAATTTTACCCCATGTCAGATTTGCTCTAAATGCTTTGGTTTTTGAGTTATAAGCCAAAAACTGCATTTTACCCCTATGTTCTATTTTTAGCCATGGCGGCCATCTTGGTTGGTTTGACAGGTCACGCCACACATTTTTTAAACTAGATACCCCAAGGATGATTGTGGCCAAGTTTGGTAGAATTTGGCCAAGTAGTTTCAGAGGAGAAGATTTTTGTAAAAGTTTACAGACGACGGACGCAGGACGACAGACGACGAACGCCAAGTGATGAGAAAAGCTCACTTGACCTTTCAGGTCAGGTGAGCTAAAAAAAAACTGCCTTCCTGGTCTGTTTACAAAGGGTAGACCCGGGGAGGGGAAACAGACATTCTTTTAAATGTGGCCTGATAAAATGACAAAACCAAGAAAACTTATCATTGACCAAAGAACAATAAAATGCGGTCATGGTTTATATATGAATATGCCATTCAGACATGCACACCTTACAATTGTTTCATATCTACCAAATATAATCTACCTGTAACTTTAAACATATGATAAACTGACAAAACAATGCAGTGTTTCATTGACCAATGAACCATGCATGAAAATGAGGTCAAGGTCATATAAAATATGACAGACAGCTAAGTGCATCTTACAATTATTTCATTCACTAAATAAAGGGGCCTTATTGCTTACAGTATCCGGAAAATTGACCAAACCACAAAAACTAAATATTTTCAAAGTTCCTTATACCCTGCCAATTTGTTATGGTTGTGCCTGTTCCAAGTCAGGATCCGATAATTCAGTGATTGTTGTTTGTTTATGTGTAACATATCTGTTTTTCAATTTTTTTTGTACATAAATTAGGTTGTTAGTTTTCAACTTTCAACTTGGCTATCATGTGTAAAATCATACAAGTGTTGGGAAAACAGGAAGTTGTCGAGTGATGAATCTGAAAATGCATCACACGGTATAGCTGACTTATTTAACCCTGAAACCAAATTTCAGAAATCCTTCTATTGTAGTTCCTAAGGAAAATGGGACGAAAAATATTCATCGGACGGACTGACTGACGCAAGGATGGATGGACAGACAGGGGTAAAACAGTATACCCCCCCCCCCCCTTTTTTAAAGTGGGGGCATAATTTTAATACGGGGCTATAAAAACCCATGCAAGATGTCAAAACAAAAAGAAGTAACCTAATTCTTACTTGTTAGGGGCTATTTATTTATTGTCGGTTATACATATAACAATACAACATATTAAAGGTCTGTAGAGCTTTTATCCGACATACATATATATGACAAGCACAATACATTTGTACATGAAACATAAAGCTCATCACTGAGATAGTAGTCTCAGATAGAGGGAGGCGGGGTCAACCAAACTCTCCTATTCAATCTGAATGCAGGACAGAAAGTCACAGTCAAAAAGTCACACACTGTCACAGGACAAAAAGTCACAATTTAGTTTTGAGATTATTTTTCTTTGAACAAGAAAACACTCTTTTTGTATTTTTCTTGAAGTTTTATACATGAACATGATGTAGCAACTTTAAATTAAAATTTATTAAAAACTAATAAATCAGTGCATTAGGTTTGCGCACATTACCATTACATTTGCGCACAAAAATCATTACGTTTGTGTGCAGCTTTTGATTACATTTGCACGCATTTTTTAACATGTAAATATAAAAAAAAAGATATAGTATGATTGCCTTTTACAGCTGACTATGCGGTATGGGCTTTACCTCGGGCTTTGCTCATTGTTGAAGGCTGTTTGGTGACCTATGGTTGTTAATGTCTGTGTCATTTTGGTCTCTTGTGGACAGTGGTCTCATTGGCAATCATACCATACCTTCTTTATATTGGCTTATGGTTGAAGGCCGTAAAGACCTCTAGTTGTTAATGTCTGTGTCATTTTGGTCTCTTGTGGACAGTTGTCTCATTGGCAATCATACCACATCTTCTTTTTTATATTATGAACAATTTCCTAAAATTAAAAATGAATATATGTAATAAAAAGAAGATATTTCAAAATCTTTTTTCATTTATATTCAATCAATTGTCAACAAATTGTTTGTGACTTTTTGTCCTATTAACTTTGTTACTTTATGCCTGAGTTTGACATGTGTTTGACTTTTTGTCGGAATGTCCTGTGACTTTCTGTTTTTGCAGAAGTCCAGGGAGTGTTAAAAAATCACATGTGCAAGTTGAGAGTCAACACTTACACAGGGACTAGTCTACGCAATACTTTTTCAGAATGTCAGCAAAAAAGAATCACTGGTGACAGGGGAGTGTAACCGATGAATTGATCCTGAATCAGATAAGATTTTCCCGGTACGTCTAAACACCGCTCAGGAGGACCTCCTGGGTGCACACATGCAGGGCATACAAAGTGCACTCATGGCAGACCCTATATAGTCGCCGTCGTATCTGCACACATGATGGATGTATATATTCGTTATAGATCGTCATACACTTCTCATTTTAGAGTTAAATTTGCAAGCAACCTCTTAAGATTCTAAAATAATAATGCTACTAAAAATATATTATTTCCCCCAATTTTCGAAATTTTTTCGCCATATAAAATATTTAGGCGACTGTGCTTTTAGTGAATATAAACGATGACGAGGCCTCACGAATAAATATAAATATGAAATATACTGGAACATCGATTAGCATAGATCGAGCAGCAGAGTAAACTTCCACATAAATCTCGAAGTTATTTACGCCGGATAATATAGACTGTGCTCCTGAATAAAGTTGTCAAATACATTAATTTGTGTTTTTTACTTCTACAAGAAATTTGATTCAAATGCTAATTACGCACCATTTGCTGAGCAGAGAATCATTCTAAGCCAGGAACCGTCTATACTAACTGATAACAGTAAGAGAATAGAAAGTCTCTGTAAAAAGGCAGTCAATACTAACAGAACTGTATTAACTTAATGATACATGTACATCAAGTTCCAGCACCTCACCAAGCACCCTTGCCTTACATACTGAGATGGCAAACTGGTGTGTGTCAGTATTTTAATATAAAACTGCGTAGGTTC
The DNA here is from genome assembly GCF_963676685.1 of Mytilus edulis. NCBI lineage: Eukaryota > Metazoa > Mollusca > Bivalvia > Mytilida > Mytilidae > Mytilus > Mytilus edulis. The sequence goes on from NC_092357.1 coordinate 15,407,042, forward strand.
ATATCGTTTGATTCGACGTTTGTTTGGTTATTTTTTAAGGATCGTTGTAAAATTATATCTAAATCTTTGTTAAAATACGATTTTAAATTGTTCAATTCTTTCTATTTCATAATTTTGTCAAAGTCTACTTTTTAAAGTTTTAAATTTTACAGAAAAAATGAATATTCCAATTTGATTTGAAGAAAATCTTTTTGAACTGTCATGACATGGTGTTGCAAAGCTGATTACAGCCTACAGGTAACTATAACATACAGTAATTTTCCATTACGACAGTGCGTGTATTCTCGGGTGTGTATAACGTATAGTTTTCTAGAGAACATCCTGTCTACGTGTAATACAGATTGATGACATTATACAACATTTCTTTGGTTAAATGTGATAAGGTATCTGTATCCATTCCCTATTTCAACACCACTAATTTTTCGAAGAAAAAAAATCAAAAAAAAAATTATATGAAATTAAGAAGAAAAGTAGCAAATATAAACTTCAGTAATTGCGCATTGAGTAAACATAATTCCAATATTGCATGAACAAATCCGTGAGAAAACGTATATATACATGTATGAATAAAGATGTGTTTTAAAAGACCTATTGGCATTATTTCACACTAGGACCTAAGATAACTAGAACTAAGCAATGGTTGATCCAGAAATTTTCATATGTGGGGACTCATTGACTGCCTTAGAGGGGTCACGTCCAGTCATGCTTCCGTGATTTCCTATATAATCTACCATTTGTTTCCCAAGATTTAGGAGGGGGGCTGGTACACACATATATATATAAATATACCTCTGCGGCGGAGCCAGCCATTTGAAAAGAAGGGGGTCTCAACCCAGGACAAAAGGGGGAGGGGGTGGTTCCAACCATATGTCCCCATTCAAATACATTGATCGTTCAAAAAAAGGGTGGTTCCAACCCCCGAAACCCTCCCCCTGGATCCGCCACTGATACCTAGTATGCATATAATTAAGAACAGCTTTGAATATATGCATATAAAATAATGGTACGTTTAAAAACCGTTCAGGATCTCCTGGTTGCACATAGGACATTAAGTAACTTAGGACATGTATATATAATAGTAAAAGAGGGACGAAAGATACCAAAGGGACAGTCAAACTCATAAATCTAAAACAAACTGACAACGCCATGGCTAAAAATGAAAAAGACAAACAGAAAAACAATAGTACACATGACACAACATAGAAAACTAAAGAATAAACAACACGAACCCCACCAAAAACTAGGGGTGATCTCAGGTGCTCCGGAAGGGTAAGCAGATCCTGCTCCACATGCGGCACCCGTCGTGTTGCTTATGTGATTACAAATCCGGTAAATAGTCTAATTCGGTAGGTCAAATTCATGAAAGGGAAGGGGATTGTAGTAAGAGTTCAGGGTATACATTCGATAACTAACATATTTTATAATTTTGTAATTTTTGTTTTGATAAAATCAGAGACATATAATACATGTATTGAGACATATATAATACATGTGTCTCTGAAAAAATCAAACCATCTTTAAAGAAGTTATTTCAGTTTGAATCGACTGTCTTTTGCATTAGAATTCCAAAACGTTAATGTTATTTACAAATGCCAAAACCTGCAAGAAAGAAACATTTATATTCGGTGATTTTTACACTAAACGTTTTCGTAATTTGTTTTAAAAATATTAAAAAGTACATGTACATCGTTTTTTCAAGATTTGTATAGTAACTGGTTTAATTAAGTCCCCTTGATGAAATTTAAATTGCGAGACGCTAATTAATAAACTATGATCTATCTATCGGCATGCGTCGTTATTTGGGATACGTCACGGATGACCGATGGTCATATTCAATACGATATACCAATCATCATTTTTTGGGCAATTGATCTTTAATAATTAGGACTAATTGGTGATGGCAGAGAATAAGTCGCTGGTGATGGTTAAAAAGATATAGAAGTAAACTTTGCAAAAAAAAAGGTTTCCTCGGAAAAAATTATGAAAATATATGAATATGCTAAATAATTTTTTTTTCCGAAATAATAATTAAAGACGTTTAGAAATAACAAATTTTCACAGTTGGGAAATTTTCAATTCAAGTTATTTCATTTTGAAAACGTTGAAAAATATAGATCTTATTATATGTTAAATGTGGGCCGCTTGGAGATCAACTTGTGAAACCCTGCATAATTAGGGTTTGTCTACTTTCGTCTTTTTATATTACCAAACATTCTATAATCAAGGATTTGTACAAGGCCTTGTTATAATGAATATTATCGCCAATATCACCATAATTAAATAAAGAACAGAAACAATATTCGCCTAAAGAGTTTGCCATCTAACAATTCAAAATGAAATGTTGAGTCGAAACTGAGGTACCAAATCTATAAAAAGAATCACTATTTTAGTCGAAATTAAACTGTATATAATATTCTTTTTTTCAAAACTCCTGAAATAATTTAACATTAACTATAGAGAGCTTACATATGCAAATCTGTTTAAAAGTATGTGAGCGTAAATAAAATTTGTTTATTACCCCCCCCCCCCCTTTTTCCTTCTATAAAATTTAATTGTAAACGATTTTCGTTCTTAATTTGTGTTTGCTCATTAACTGGGGTTCATGCTGTCAAAAAAAAAAATGTCTCCTTGTGTAAAAGTTATTGATAAGAAAAAATTGAAGCTTCCAGAAGAATAACGGTACGTCTAAACACCGCTTGAAGGACCTCCTGATTGCACTCATGACATACGAAGTGCACTCAGGACCCTTTATAGTCATCGCACACAGGATGGATGCATATATTCATTATACGCTTCTTATTTTAGAGTTAAATTTGGTAGAATTTGTAATTCTTAGAAAATAATAAGGGCACGTGTCACTGATTACACAACTACGTATACTGAGCCATGAATTATCCAATCAACAAAATTAATTGGATTATCTTTATTGTTGTTTTATACATTGTGTTGTTAGTACAGTGTGACCATGCGGGAAGTAATATTGTGACGTCTAGAATGAATATCACGATGTTTTAAGATTTTCGTCTTTTATTAAACTTTCGTTCCATAAATTTTTAAGTTTTATTCTTAATTTTATTATCATGTCCTGGACCAGTAATTAATTCTTTGCACGAGTTTGAAAAGGGAAATAATTATAAATGTTCATACTTTAAAAGAATTTATATTAATTAAAGTTTTGTATATGGAATCCGTTCTAAACGGTAAAAGCCGTACTTTTCAAACAATCAAACTCATATACATGTAGTTAGATGTTATTTCTCATTTTTATCGAACTTGTCCAGGAATTTTATTTTTGAGTTATACGAATATTTTAAGAAATCCGTTTTTATTAAGTTTTTTTTCTCTAATTAAAGTCGTTTTGTCCAGTTTCACAAGCCTGAAACGAATTTCAATGCGAAAATAAATTCTGAAAATGAACTTGTCTCCGTTTTCGTCTCCGTTTTTTTATTGTAGTAGCGAGAAATTTTAAAAAAGAAGATGTGGTATGATTGCTAATGAGAAAACTATCCACAAAAGACCAAAATGACACAAACATTAACAAAGAAAGACTATTTCGAAGACAGTTTATTGACACGAAATCCGTTCAAACCACGACTAAGTCTTCGTGCACAGATTTCCGTTAAGGTTAAACTGAATATTGTACATAATTGTCTTCTCTTGTATAATGGTTTGTTGAGAATAAAGATATACAAATGTAATAAAATTTGATATTCAGTCAACATTGTGTTTGTTTAAAAACTTGATTTAGAGAGAGAGATAGAGAAAAGAATCACACTGAAAAACAAAAATTGAACTTGTTACAGAAAAAAAAACGCAACTATAAAATAATTTTCTTTATTCGTGAACTGCAAAACACAACAAATTAATTTACCCGTCATCATGAAAAATAAACTGGAAAAGCACATCGAATGAGATATATGTTTTATTTTTTCTATATGCAAATTCATGTTAAAGGTAAAACTGAACTAAACAATACAATTCCTAAAAAACAATAAAGATAATCCAATCAATTTTGTTGATTGGATAATTCATGGCTCAGTAGTTGTGTAATCAGTGACACGTGCCCTCATTATTTTATAAGAATTAACATATCTATCTAAGTTCGATTCAGGCGCGGATCCAGAGGTGGGAGGGGGGTTCCGGGGGGGGGTTGGAGGGGGGTTCCGGGGGGGGGGGGTTGGAACCCCCCCTTTTTTTGGCCGATCAATGCATTTGAATGGGGACATGTAGTTGAACCCCCCCTTTTTTTTGCCCTGGGTTAGGACCCCCCCCCCCTTTTTTAAATGGCTGGATCCGCCCCTGCGATTTCAACTTCTACCAAAATTTAACTCTAAAATAAGAAGCGTATAACGAATATAAACATCCATCATGTGTGTAGATATGATTACGGTAATTGGTCCTGAGTGCACTTTGTATGTCCTGAGTGGAGTGCACTTTGTATGTCCTGAGTGCACTCAGGAGGTCCTGAGCGGTTGTTTAGACGTACCCGAAGAATAAATCATTTCCTGAACCTAAAATACATTTATCTGTAAAAAGAAAATTCGCCTAAAACATTCTCTCATATATTTAAACAATTAATTGTAAAATAATTAATTCAACGTCGGACTTTCTGTCTGTTTACTAATACTTTTCTTGTTCAGTTTAGTTTATACCAGTGTGTATATATGTCTCTGGTTTATACCCATAATAGATGAACGGAAATAAGTACTTTTTTTTAGGAAAATTTACAATTAGATGAACGGAATTAAGTACTTTTTAGGAAAATTTACAACTCAAATTTTCAAAAACAAAATTCTACACTTTTTACCTGGATGTTTTTCTCTGTCTCGAAGCCGCAACCTTTGACCCCGTATCAAACGTAGCGACCAACACCTCACATGACGTATTCTCGATGTTGAGGTATTGACAATATACAATCACATTTATCAATCACATTTATCAATCACATTTATCAATATACAGCAAGTAAGTAATTTGGTGTTGAATGCCAGTAGATCAGAATTTGTTAATTGAACTTTACCTGTTTAAGGGGCACTAGCTGCCAAATTCATGTTCTTCATCGATTTTAATAAAATTCACATAACGTGTATATAGTGTTGAATTGTTTATTAAAATGTTGCGCACAATCTTGGCTGATATGCATAAAACCATTATATTTCATGACACTGCATGAAAAAGAAATTGACTTATCGCATAATACCAGAACCAGAGACATATATATTGTATCTAATATCTCTGCCAGAACTAAAAAATAAACTACAGTAAGTCCACATACACATAAGAGGGTATGGATGTGAATTAACAGAATAGAGAACAAAGGACAAAGAAAAAAAAGGAATAAAGAAATAGAGAAAGAAAGAGAATAATGGAAACAAGTGTAAGTTATTAAAAATATAACTAAAACAAGAATGTGTCCCAGTACAC